>NC_060149.1:577240712-577555712 GCF_021461385.2 Schistocerca piceifrons | reverse complement strand
AGAAGTTCACAAAGTTCATTGTGACGTAATGGCTGTAAAACTAAATTTGTACAGTGGTTACGCAATAATTTATCACTTCTAGCTATGTTTACATAAGCCACATTTAATGTGATGTGGTGAAGTTAGCAGGAAATCCACTGAGAAATACTGGAAGTGAAATCAGGAATCAGAATGCTGCCTTCAACTCCCGCTGACGTTCTGCCAACAGTCACGTGATTCTATGTTGCAGCCACGACAGATGTATAGCCGCTGCACTGCTTGCCCAGTCTATTAGTATCTATGGTCGAAGGCCAGTCCCCACCCCCCACCCCCGCTCCCCTCCGGCATTCCTTTCCGCTCCGCCTGCTATTTTCCTGCGATGCTCCATTACCCGCCTAAAGTCGGAGCTCCCAATGACTAGCATACCCGCCCTCTGCGCTTCTTCGGACTGGGCAGAAAAATAAGGCACTGGCCCAACAGTAGAGGCAACCCATGCTGGCTCAGAAGTATTATCAGCACTGGGTAGCACGCTGTGTTGCTAAGGCGTATGAAGCCAGCCGTGTGGCCTGTTCTCTCTTTCACTTTCTGCCCAGTGACACGCGAAACCACAAAAAAGTGTTCGCCACTCACTCTTGACTAAAGACAGACCTGTCAGATATTTTACACCAAAAGATTCAGAGACCACCAGGTCACCAGGGATCCAATGGCACCAAACGTGTCACAGGTCTCGTCAGTGGCGCCCTGATGTCACCGCAGCTTTGAGCAGTAACCAGAAGCCTGTCGATGTGGCCAACGCAATTTCAAGCTGTTTACGGAGAGCAGCCAATTCTTCTAGTGTCCGTTCACAACAAGTACGGTCTCTAGCCACATTGTGCTGCGTAAAAACCTGAATAAGACTCCATAAGAACACAAAGCAGTCAGGAGTAACTGAGAAAGTAAAACCAGGAAATTACGCGACTGTGGCGCTACTGAGGTAGGAATGTACGCAAAATATAAATGAGGAGGGTAAACAAACATTACAATCTGCTCTGCAGGGCTCTCACTGTAGCCTAAGATCGCAAGATCTGCAAGTTTCTCTACTAAAAATGAATGTATCTACAGTTGTATTTTACTAGAAACTCTGCTTACCCAAAAGCTACTACAAGGAAACAAACACGCAAACTCTAAATTACTGATCTAAACTATACGCTATACTTAGACGAGATTAAAACGGAGTCACATGGCGTAGCGCTTCTCGTGTCTGGAAGCTACTCGAGAAAGTTGTCTCACACAAAGATACACACAAAAATTTACGCAAAAAACGTAGAATAACTTACCACACTAGTCTATAGAGTAAAACACACATAAATAATTAATTTATTTGCAAAAGTACGCGAGAAACAGAAACTAAAGTAAATTACTGTTTATCAGACAAACTGGTACAGCTAAAGGTGTCCTCTCGGCTCCACTGCTGCAGCTATACTGAGGTTCATAAAATAGTCCACAAACTAACGCTGCACTACCCTGTGGTACTGAAATGACTTAACATTATGAAATGTTATTGTACAGCAGTGTTAATGTTAATTACGAAATAACCTAAAAAAATTCAATGGTTTGTGTAGATATTTTTCAACATGCTGTGGCAGGTTGTTGAATACGTGTGTATCCATGTATCTGACTCCTTTCTGTGTTAATTTTAACAACTTGAAGTTTTTATAGAAGTTGTTTTTGTTTCTAGTGTTATATTACTGCTTTGCACTATTTTCCGAGAAATAGAAACACTGTTTAATGTAAAGGACATCAATAAATATAAACTAAAAAGTAATTTTAAGAGGTGTCTTCAGGCTGTTTTAGAACTAACACCAAATATAATTATTTAATTCGCTTCTGGTTTCTCTAAAACTATCATTATCAGTTTGATTTCCCAAAAAACGATTGCATATCTCATTAGTGGATGGAAATTTGTGGAATATACTAGTTTCTTCATTTTAAATCACCTATTGCAGTAGCTACGCATACTGAAAATCCACGTAACCGAAGTAAGACTCTTCATTAATTTTAGGCTGTAAGTTTTCAAATTAAAGTTGTGATCTTGCTGCAGTCCTAAAACTTGACACTTTCTACTTCTTGTATTTCATTCAATATTAAACCGTGGCTCTGAGCACTATGGGACTTAACATCTATGGTCATCGGTCCCCTAGAACTTAGAACTACTTAAACCTAACTAACCTAAGGACAGCACACAACACCCAGCCATCACGAGGCAGAGAAAATCCCTGACCACGCCGGGAATCGAACCCGGGAACCCGGGAGTCGGAAGCGAGAACGCTACCGCACGACCACGAGATGCGGGCTATTGAACCGTGGTCAAATGGTTTCCAACTACTGGTAACTAATTAGTTTCATTAATGTTATTTCATTTTTACAGTATAACAGTTTGCTACTACCTGAAACAGAGTAGGGAATCTGCAAGGGGTTAGGAAAATTCGATTCAGTGTACGGATCGAGTGTTCGCTGCTGGAGTGATATCTGGGCTAAATGCAGATGAGGAAAAAACTGTTAATCCAGTCTCACAACAACAAGGCTGCCGACCTTATGGCACTAAATAAAGTGATAGTGGACAGAAAGGGGTCTACCACTCAACTGTACTTTGGACTGTCGGGAGGAAGCTATATCGCTCGCAGTAACCCAGCGTAGCATCGGGGAGACCACGTTACAATATGTTGTACCTACGTAGAGCTCCACGTAAAATAGAACAGAGCGGCCAGTAGAAAACTGGAGCGGAAGTTACTCAGCAAACACCAGTCCCAACATTATGCGATGCCTTTTTAAATACCGAAGATGATTTTCAGAAAGTAGCTCGTGTTCCGTGAGTTCGCATACTCGTACAGGAATCATCTGGAGAAATGAAAAAAATGATGATCGAAATATCCCGATGACACTTTAATCAGGAACAACTAGAAGACATGAACACCTGCAAGTTCGTCTGAAAGCTTTAACTCATATACAACAGAAAACAGTAACGATAAAAATGTAGGTCCTTTTTAATATTGTTGTGACATGACAATCTCCTAATTCGATCGTATACAGCTAACCGATACGCGATTTTGTGCAACACTTCTGGAGGCTACCTTCCACTTGAGCAATGTTTTGCGGTGGTTGGACTCGTTGTGGACAGCCGTCTAAAGAATTATTTACTGTTTGTACGTCATTTTAACGAAATGCCAATAATACTTCTACAGCCACTTTTATTTTGTGTGATATGAAGATGGTATCTGTTCCGAAAGAACAGATACCATCTTCATATAGTTAAGGCCAACCGGCGATTGACCTTCTGTGCGGATGCACACGCATTGCTCGAACTCTTACGGGACTCGGTAAGATTGTCTGCCGCGAGTAATGTGTGTAATGGGCTGGAGCACTACGGATGTAGTGTGTGGACATTAAGCTGGGAATGTGGGTCTCACAGGGAGCGTGCAAGGGATAAATCCCCGCAGTCGCACTATCCTCTGTGCCCTCGGTGGCTCAGATGGATCCCGGGTTCGATTCCCGGCTGGGTCGGAGATTTTCTCCGCTCAGGGACTGGGTGTTGTGCTGTCCTAATCATCATCATTTGCCAGCACGGTAGGTCAGATTGTTCGGTCAGAGGGTTAGCTATCCTCTGTAATAAAAAGAAACTGAGTGAACGGATCAACGATGACCCTGAACGGGTGTCATCGGACGTCCGCCCCGAACAAATTAAACGAACAATATAGAACAAATGAGGTTAAAAATAAAAAAATAAAAAGATGGATAGAGCGTCTGCCATGTAAGCAAGAGATCCCGGGTTCGAGTCCTGGTCGGGGCACACATTTTCGACTGTCCCCGTGGATGTATATCAACGCCTATCGGTAGCTTAGGGTCTTGATTTAATTATCATTTCAGTTTTATTTTGGTCCCTCTGTACATAAGAAACGGCTTTTCCACGATCAGTAAATTATGTTCTAAACTGCTGGCCATTAAAATTTCTACACCAAGAAGAAATGCAGATGATAAACTGGTATTCATTGGACAAATATATTATACTATAACTGACATGTGATTACATTTTCACGCAATTTGGGTGCATAGATCCTGAGAAATCAGTACGCAGAACAACCACCTCTGGCCGTAATAACGGCCTTGATACGCATGGGCATTGAGTCAAACAGAGCTTGGAGGCGTGTACAGGTACAGCTGCCCATGCAGCTTCAATGCGATACCACAGTTCATCAAGAGTAGTGACTGGCGTATTGTGACGAGACAGTTGCTCGGCCACCATTGACCAGACATTTTCAAATGGCGAGAGATCTGGAGAATGTGCTGGCCAGGGCAGCAGTCGAACATTTTCTGTATCCAGAAAGGGCCGTACAGGACCTGCAACATGCGGTCGTGCATTATCCTGCTGAAATGTAGGGTTTCGCAGGGATCGAATGAAGGGTAGAGCCACAGGTCGTAACATATCTGAGATGTAACGTCCACTGTTCAAAGTGCCGTCGATGCGAACAAGAGGCGACCGAGACGTGTAACCAACGGCACCCCATACCATCACGCCGGGTGATACGGCAGTATGGCGATGACGAATACACGCTTCCTATTTGCCTTCACCACGATGTCGCCAGACACGGATGCGACCATCATGATGCTGTAAACAGAACCTGGATTCATCCGAAAAAATGACATTTTGCCATTCGTGCACCCAGGTTCGTCGCTGAGTACACCATCGCAGGCGCTCCTGTCTGTGATGCAGCGTCAAGGGTTCAAAAATGGCTCTGAGCACTATAGGACTTAACTTATAAGGTCATCAGTCCCCTAGAACTTAGAACTACATGAACCTAACTAACCTAAGGACATCACATACGTCCATGCCCCAAGGCAGGATTCGAACCTGCGACCGTAGCGGTCGTGCGGTTCCAGATGTAGCGCCTAGAAAACCTCGGCCACCCCGGCCGGCAGCGTCAAGGGTAACTGCAGCCATGGTCTCCGAGCTGATAGTCCATGCTGCTGCAAACGTCGTCGAACTCTTCGTGCAGATGGTTGTTGTCTTGCAAACGTCCCCATCTGTTGAATCAGGGATCGAGACGTGGCTGCACGATCCGTTACAGCCATGCGGATAAGATGTCTGTCCTCTCGACTGCTAGTGATTCGAGGCCGTTGGGATCCAGCACGGCGTTCCGTATTAACCTCCTGAACCCACCGATTCCATATTCTGCTAACAGTCATTGGATCTCGACCAACGCGAGCAGCAGTATCGCGATACGATAAACCGCAATCGCGATAGGCTACAATCTGACCTTTATCAAAGTCGGAAACCTGATGGTACGCATTTCCCCTCCTTACATGAGGCATCACAACAACGTTTCACCGGGCAACGCCAGTCAACTGCTGTCTGTGAATGAGAAATCGGTCGGAAACTTTCCTCATGTCAGCACGTCGTAAGTGTCGCCACCGGCTCCAACCTTGTGTGAGGTGTCGCCACCGGCTCCAACTTTGTGTGGATGCTCTGAAAAGCTAATCATTTGCATATCACAGCATCTTCTTCCTGTCGGTTAAATTTCGCGTCTGTAGCACGTCATCTTCGTGGTGTAGCAATTTTAATGGCCAGTAGTGTACATTGGCCCACAATACAAACGACAATTAGAGTACAATCAAACTCTGTCATGCATAACGTTCTTTACAGCGTGTTGTGACTTCTTAATGGGGGGGAAAACTGAACGACGTGCTAAATACAGGGAATACATCTGCTGCATCTGTTACGATATAGTGAACTATGTGTCTTATCATCCACAAATAACCATTATTCTTCGATGAAGGAACAAGAGACCAATAGAAGATTATTTCTTGTAAACTTACGGTGTGCACCGGCATTCGAGTATCCACGTCCATGTCTGGATTGTTTGGTGCAAGGGAACATATGAGCGACTGTTCCAAATCCGTGGCATTTATCACAAAGTGATCACTGGGTCATCTATATCCAATAGTACTATTCTCTGCTTTCGATTGTGTCTGTGACTATTTCGTACCAAGTGGCATGCGCGTTTGAAGGCAGTGCTGAATGATGAATATCATTACAATTTTCATCTAGCCCCTTTTTGGGTGTAAAAAAAATACAAATTGATGAGGAAGCTGTTCCATAATCCTGCTATATAAACGGTATGTCGATACTGATATTTTTTCAGAGCATCTACAGACAGAACTGGCTAGCATGTGACCTTATCAATTTACAGTAAAAATGAATGCTGAGCAGTCTACGCGTTGTCAGCAGGTGTTGCCACTCGCATTACCACCTTGCAACTTACCATGGTTTAGCGCGATGCAGACCACTAGCAGCACCAGAAGAGAGCGGAGTTCTGCATTTATCTGAAAAATAAAATCGCTTTAATTTATGTGGTGTCAAAGAGCGGACATTTGGTGAGACAAGTTATCCACTAAAACATCAGATACGAGATGCTTCAGATGTTACTAACTCAGGTCCGTTACTCCGAAGGCCCATTCCTCGAAATCCATTTTGGCTACTTTTCTTTATCCCTTTCCATTAAGATATGTCGGTTGGGCTAGTGCCAGCATGGGTATAAGTAAGACACAGTCTATTTTTACCTTGATAGTGACCTTAAAATTTCGTACATGTTCGACAGGGCGGTTGTCCCCTAGAACTATTTCGTGACTCACGTACTTTTTTCTAATTTCCTCAAACTTTTCCAATATTCATTTGTTATTCACTAATCTACAGTACTGATGTAAAAGATAATAATTAATTGAGAAATTTTTCTTCTTTTCCAAAGTCGAAGAGACATACTACATATCGAACGTATCGACTTTAAATAACTACGTAAAATGCAATTTTGTCAAATAAAGACATGGCTGGAGACCGTGGCTGCTGTGTGATACAAATTATGAATAGTGAACAGCAGCAACCAGCCACAAATTGGTTTCAGACAACTTTACTGAAAAAGTACCGTTCCTGGTTTTGGAAAACCACCAGTAAACTAAACGTAACATGTGTTCTGGTAACAGCATGAAAGCCGCCTCAAGATGAATTTTATCATTTTGAAACCTGTAACGGTACTTTTTCAATGACCAATCTGTGGCTGGTTGCTGCTGTTCACCACCAACAATTTGTAAATCCCTAAAAACTTTACAGAGACGATTGCCCTTACATGATAACATTGAAATAACTTTCCAGATTCTCTCTAAAAGCTAATAAATGAATTTCACTTTTACCAGTTCTAAATTCACCTAGGCGTGTGTGAAAATCACATATGACAGACTGGAATTAGACAATGTGTAGCTAAGTTGATGTCTGTCCTTTCCTAGCTGCCACGTGACAACTACATAGGATATTGTACTGCAAATAAAAACTGCAACACAGTGTTTTTCTCCCTCGAAGTAGACATCTAAAGCCGGCCGCGGTGGTCTAGCGGTTCTAGGCGCTCAGTCCGGAACCGCGGGACTGCTACGGACGCAGGTTCGAATCCTGCCTCGGGCATGGATGTGTGTGATGTCCTTAGGTTAGTTAGACATCTAAAGGTTGTCTAATGATATTGAATGAGAAAAGATAGTAAAATTTCCGTACCGTTCAAATTTACCATTCCTTAGAAATAATGGAAAAGCTTTTCGTTTCTGTATGCGCTATGTATTAATGGTCTTCTTGACTGACAAGGAAAGTGGAAGTAACGTAAGCAAATTAAAACAAAATGTTTACACAGTAATTCCAGAATTAAATCGTTATTGTCATGTTAGGTGAACATCAGCAAACCATTAATTTGAACGAGAGAATCGGGTACCATCGAATATATACAGGGTGTTACAAAAAGGTACGGCCAAACTTTCAGGAAACATTCCTCACACACAAATAAAGAAAAGATGTTATGTGGACATGTGTCCGGAAACGCTTAATTTCCATGTTAGAGCTCATTTTAGTTTCGTCAGTATGTACTGTACTTCCTCGATTCACCGCCAGTTGGCCCAATTGAAGGAAGATAATGTTGACTTCGGTGCCTGTGTTGACATGCGACTCATTGCTCTACAGTACTAGCATCAAGCACATCAGTACGTATCATCTACAGGTTAGTGTTCATCACGAACGTGGTTTTGCAGTCAGTGCAATGTTTACAAATGCGGAGTTGGCAGATGCCCATTTGATGTATGGATTAGCACGGGGCAATAGCCGTGGCGCGGTACGTTTGTATCGAGACAGATTTCCAGAACGAAGGTGTCCCGACAGGAAGACGTTCGAAGCAACTGATCGGCGTCTTAAGGAGCACGGAACATTCCAGCCTATGACTCGCGACTAGGGAAGACCTAGAACGACGAGGACATCTGCAATGGACGAGGCAATTCTTCGTGCAGTTGACGATAACCCTAATGTCAGCGTCAGAGAAGTTGCTGCTGTACAAGGTAACGTTGACCACGTCACTACGGGAGAACCAGTTGTTTCCGTACCATGTACAGCGTGTGCAGGCACTATCAGCAGCTGACTGGCCTCCACCGGTACACTTCTGCGAATGGTTCATCCAACAATGTGTCAATCCTCATTTCAGTGATAATGTTCTCTTTACGGGTGAGGCTTCATTCCAACGTGATCAAATTGTAAATTTTCACAATAAACATGTGTGGGCTGACGAGAATCCGCACGCAATTGTGAAATCACGACGTCAACACAGATTTTCTGTGAACGTTTGGGCAAGCATTGTTGGTGATGTCTTGATTGGGACCCATGTTCTTCCACCTACGTTCAATGGAGCACGTTATCATGATTTCATACGGGATACTCTACCTGTGCTGCTAGAACATGTGCCTTTACAACTACGACACAACATGTGGTTCATGCACGATGGAGCTCCTGCACATTTCAGTCGAAGTGTTCGTACGTTTCTCAACAACAGATTCGGTGACCGATGTATTGGTAGAGGCGGACCAATTCCATGGCCTCCACGCTCTCCTGACCTCAACCCTCTTGACTTTCATTTATGGGGGCATTTGAAAGATCTTGTCTACGCAACCCCGGTACCAAATGTAGAGACTCTTCGTGCTCGTATTGTGGACGGCTGTGATACAATACGCCATTCTCCAGGGCTGCATCAGCGCATCAGGGATTCCATGCGATGGAGGGTGGATGCATGTATCCTCGCTAACGGGGGACATTTTGAACATTTCCTGTAACAAAGTGTTTGAAGTCACGCTGGTACGTTCTGTTGCTGTGTGTTTCCATTCCATGATTAATGTGATTTGAAGAGGCGTAATATAATGAGCTCTAAAATGGAAAGTAAGCGTTTCCGGACACATGTCCACATAACATATTTTCTTTCTTTGTGTGTGAGGAATGTTTCCTGAAAGTTTGACCGTACCTTTTTGTAACACCCTGTATATTATGCTGCCGGGTTCCTCCAGTTGCAGAAAAGTGTTTGAGTTCTCACAGACAACCACTCCTCAGGTCAGCAGTCAGAGTTAGTCTGCATTTGTAGATGTGTTACAGTACAATGATTCGGGCCACATACATATCCGCAATGAACACTGTTGTTATGTGCAAGACCTTAAAAATATATTTAGCGATGCAGTGTAAAAGGTATATATAAAACTTTCCATACATAATTGTTACTGAGTCAGTAAAAATATAAGAACGGCGGGTAATCGAAGCCAGGACCTTTTCCTAACACATAATCACCAACTGTATATACCACCCCTACACCACACCGAGCTTTTGCTCATGGCTATCAATCTGTGTACTTATATTTGTATTTAGCGCAGTTAGTCTTGTAGTAGTCATTCCTCCGCATTTATTGGCAGTTGAAAGTTCTTGATCATGTAAGAAAACATACGTATTTAATTTATCGATGATATAGTCGAATGCTCCTCTGCTCATTCACGTGTATTCGAAGAATTTGTCTGGTGATCTTCGTAGTTGTTGACATTTATGAAATTCTCCATGGACATTCCACCCTTTGTAAATTTCATGCACAGCATTCCTTTTCGCTTTATTTTCATATGTAAACAGGCAGCGACACAGATGTTGCTCACGTAGGACACTTCCGTAACTATACGTGCGGTTGTGTTTTGTCGCCTGAAGCTGTCGCGCGCGTCGGTCGCTTCTGTCGCCCACGTAGGACACGGCCTTAGTGATAATACGGGACCACAGCTTTACCGGCGCCATTAACTTGGACAGCACTGGCCGGTCAGCTGGTACAGCTAGCCCCTGTGATGTGAGCTGCTGCTGTTAAGACGTGCCGTAATAGAGGCGAGCAGACGAGCAATACAGCTTCGAATGTCATTTAATTTTTTAAGCAGAATGAAATAATACACTGCAAATCTGCCACAATACGCGACTTTGACGACTAGACGAAAACCGCAACACGTTATCGTTTTTAACTAACGTACTGTTGTAATTAAAAACACGAATGATGAAAATTTCTGACTTAACCACAGGGTAATTTTTCTGCATAAGCTGTGTGTACTCAAAGAGAGTATTGAAGGATTTCACCGTATAGTTAAATATTGAAGCCACTGAAGGTATTACTTACAGTCAGTCGTCTGGCAATCTCTTAGCTCCTTCCTTATGCGAATCCGAGAAATCCATTTTGGTTCTGGAAGTGTCACCTGCTACGTTGATAACGAGCCTATCAACAACAGAATCCACGAAGCCAACCAGGAGCAGCATTTTCTCTTCTTCTTTTATGAAGAGACGTTCTACATCCCGCCAGCGTTCGGCAGTGGCGTGTGAAAAAGCTGCGTGCGTTAGTTCCAGTACGTCTGGCAGCTTAACAGTCTCGTTACTTCTCGAGCCAAATCCCGCAGCTTGGATCCAGATCAGTTCCATTGGGTTCATATCGTAATGGTACAGTAGCAAATGTAAAAATGCCATATTTGTGTGATGTGCTCGATGCTGCGAAAATGGTTGTTTTTCATGTTTCTACGACACTTATCTATCTCTGTGGCATAAAACGATGGACATAGTCCAAATAAAGAGGATTTGCTTTTTCATTTTTCCCTTAAAAATTAACTTGTCATATTTTCTTAATTTAAACAAGTTTTGTGAACAGTCTTTCATAAGACATCGATAATTGAGAATTTGTATTTGAAATGGAAACAGGAATTTCGCGTCCAATATGTAATTAGAAACAAGAAGACGTGCATTATTCATAAAAAATGATGATATTTCAAATTCAACGAGGAAATAAAATCGTATTGCAGAGATTTGAACCAAACACCAACTTACCCAGGGGCTTCATGTTCTATTACGCTACCTTTTTTTTCCCCCAAATCTTATTTTGTTCGGTACTGTTCGTTGCGTTTGTTCGGGGCGGATGCCCCATGACACCCCTTGAAGTTCATCGTTCATCCATTTACTCAGTTTATTTATTACAGAGGGCAGCTAACCCTTTTTTTTATCGTTGTGTTTGGTCGTCGCGCACTATCCCCTGTTATCTTTAACCTATACATTGAAGAGGCGCTGAAAAAAGTGAGGGAAAATTCACAGACAGGTGTAGTAATTCATGGTCAACGAATAGATATGATAAGATATGCCGATGATATAGCTGTCCTAGCTGAAAGTGAAGAAGATCTTGTAGCCCTACTGAATAGAATGGATAAAGTTATGGGGGAAGTATATGAGAATTAATAAAGCAAAAACAAAAGTAATGGCATGCGACAAAAAAGATCAAGTGAAAGTCCAAGTTCATGTAGGCAATGAACTGCTTGAACAAGTCGATAAATTTACTTATCTGAGCAATAATGTTACCAGGAATGGAAGGAGCAAGGCAGAAGTGAGAAGTAGAACTGCTCAAGCAAAGGCTGCTTTTCACAAGAAGAAAAACATCTTAATATCTAAGAGCATCAGCCTTGCAATCAGGAAAACACTTTTGAAATCATATGTGTGGAGTGTGGCATGCTATGGGTGTGAAACATGGACTCTCGGGACAGAGGAAGACCAGAAGCTAAATTCTTTTGAAATGTGGTGCTATAGATGCATGCTCAAAATAAAATGTATCGACAAGGTCACAAACGAAGTGGTTCTGGAAAGAGCAGGTGAGAAGAGAAGCTTCTGGAGTTTCATTGTTAAAAGAAGAGTGCAACTTCTTATTCTCTTCGAATTCCCCTGCATTCACTAGCAACACGTAATTTAACACTTAGTCTTTACTGGTAACTAAAGAACGACATTAAAGGTCCACAAAACTTCGACCGAGCGAAATGGCATAGTCTGCATTCTAGAGAACCAGGCTTCGATTTATAGTCCGGCCATCCAAGTTTAAGTCTTCCGTGGATTCCTAAATCCCTGAAGGCAGGTACCGGTGGAAAAGACGCGGCCGATATTCTGTCCCAAACCAAGTTTATGCTCCGCCTGTAATGACGTCATCGTCGACGAGACGTGAAACCTACATCATACTTTCTCTGGTTTTTTCAACAAGTCATGAGGCTGCAAATTCATGCTGGGCACAACACCAGTAAGGAATGACGAGTGGAATGGACTGAGTGGATTTGCTGTCTCCGTATTGTTTGAATACGCCAAAGAAGCGACTACTAACAGCTGTCCACTATAGTGGGCGCTATGCGACACTGTGTGTCAACACACGCGAGAAACGGAATCACCCATGTGGTACGTTACATATCTCTTATCCAAAGGCGCAAAATAAGAGTGCCGAGAAGGCCTAAAGAAGCTGGGTAACGTACGATAGGAAGTGCGTCTAGTATCTTCGTTACGTGGTACTCACCGCCATGGTGCTCGCACAAAACTGTTAGCTGCGCGCAGCAGCTTGCCTGTCGCTTTATATACTGCCAGTCGCAGGCAGCAAACACCGCTTGATGATGTCACAGCTGTTGCAACATCTCACTTCAGAGCTACGCGCTCTCTCTTCAGTTGCGATCTGTGACTTGGAAACATCATTCAAATTTACACGATATCTGTAATACTTTGATGGCTACATGTATCACGTGTACTCATAGCTATTTTTCATGAAATGTCGAAATTATTTCATCTCTTAACTCGAAACTAATAGGAGTAGCCCGTCTCCCCCTATTCCCCTCTAACAGTTCAGACCCTCGATACGCCCATGTGTACCACCTAAGCATCTGAAAGATGGAAGGAAAACAAAGCTTAACGTCGCGTCAACGCCAACTCGCTAAAGAGGTAGCGCAACGCCGTATGCAGTAAGGATGGAGAAGGAATTCGGACGTATGCTTGTCAAAGGATTAGTCATGGAACTTTAAGTAAGCAGTATAGTGAATTCACAACAAACCTGAATCTGGATGGGTGTGCAGGGATCTAAACCCTGTCCCCCTAGTGTCTTATGCGCTTGGTAACGGTTTTAGAAAGGCGGCGTAAAGAAAAGTACATGGGCATGTCACTGGTTATACACAGCGTTATGAGTAAAGAGGTTGAGAACGTGCTAAACTTGAAATCTGCATTGTGCCAGTTGTGTGGACAGAACTTTGTATAGGACTGGGAAAAGGGAAATTCCTATATAATTATTAACATCAGTTCTGCCTCCCGTTCATACAGTGGATGTATCAATGCAGTTTTCCACTTATCCGGAAAAGCAATCAGATTGCCAAATTTTGCATTATCAACATAATTAATTTTACGGCTTTTGGGCCAGCTCTTTTCAAGAGTTTTCCAACAATTCCACTTTCACCACAAGCTTTATTATTTTTTAACCTTTTAATTTGCATAGCAATTTTGTATTGATTTGGTGCTGATGAAACTGAATTAGCTGTTGGCAAACCTTTCGGGATGTGAGGTCGCGGTCCAAGAAACTCTTCTGTTCCTGACGTTTCGTCCAGGTCTGCGCTGGACATCCCCATAGGCGCTCCTCCGCTGAGTCTTGCCAACTGACCGGTCGGACGTCCGAGAGCGACATGAATACTCTAGGTCAAGGTAACACTTGATGATCAGAGATAATTCTTATCAAAAATAAAACTTAACTATCGATTGTTGTCTAGCCAAAGATAAAACTGTCTAGCGATTCTGCAGAGCTGCTGTCCATATGTCGCTAAGTTTCATTGCCTCCTCTTTCCTGTTAAAATTATCCTGAGGCTTATAAATTTCAATTGCTTCTCTACATAGTCGTGGATAATAATTTGACATTGTAGATAACATTTCTGTTTCAGAAAACTTCACTTCGTGGTTTCCTGACTGAAAAGCATGCTCAGCTACAGCTGATTTCTCTGTTTTTGCTAGTGGGCAAAGACATTTGTGCTGTTTTAGCCGTGTTTTTACGCTCCTCTTGGTAGACGCAATATAAACTTTACCATACTTAAATGGAATTTTGTGTACACCACATGTCGACAGAGGAGGGCGTTTATCCTTCACTTATAGGAGTACTTGACTTATTTTCTTTGTTGGTCTTCGACCGCGAGCTCATACCCCGAAAGGTTTACCAGCAGCTATGTCATCCGGTCGTCAAAGCCTTCATTCTACGTAACTGAATTAGTTTTTTAAACAAATTTCTGATGGAAATCTTTCTATGGACTCAGGGAACCTTAGAAGGTTCCTTGCTATTGTCCTTCTTGAAGCATATATTGTGGAGCTGATAACCATTTAGCTTCAACGCACGCTTGTGCAGTCGGGCTAGATAGGGGGTAAGCCGATCCGAATCCTGGTGGCAAAAATGTTTTAGTGCCAGTATTTGGCAGGCAAGGGAAGGAACAGTGGTGGCGTAGAGTTCCTGATCACCAGACTTCGCGCCAATGTCGTGATTTAAAAATCAAACCTCTCCGCAGTGTCTCGTGAAGCGAGGGCATGTGACACTGTTGATGGTGATCCGTCCGTCGGATGGGGACGTTGAGCTTGGCGGCCTTCGTGAAGGGTAGGCTATGTGCCAGCGCCGGGTTTCACCCTCTCCCATCTCTCATCGTCATCATCATCATCATCATCATCATTATTATCATGTAACACAAATATTACATTACACTCGACATAGACACACACACACACACACACACACACACACATGTAGTATTACAAATACTGTAGTGGAGCATATTGAAAATAAATAAACAGAGAAAAATCATTTAGCCTCGTTTCATTACTGTAATATACTAAGAAAAGTTGCAAAATATCCGGGAATGTGTACATTATGTTGGACACTGACAGATCGGACTATAAAATGACAAGTGCCAGTAGAGTTCGCTCTCAGAGGGTTCTGTACAAACTTGGTTATGTATATAAATAGTTCATCCATCACGGGAATAGAGAATCTCGACGATTTTTGCCCGTTATCAGTATCGACACCGGCAAGATATCAGTTCCAGCAATTCTAAGACTTTCGAGAATATTTTAATTTTAAGTTTAAATTTTTGTGTTAATTTCGCTTTTTCTGTTGTAATTCCTGAGAAAAAGGGGTGTTAACAAACGGACAACAAATGACCAAAAAATACTTTTTCGTGTGATATAATAAAAAATTAAAAATTTTACGATTTTTCTCTTGCTTCTTCTGTGAAACCTCCTATGTTGCCGAATTCCATGATTCTAGGTCAACGCGAAGTACCCTATAGGTTCTGACGAGTGACTTTGCGAGTATCAACACATGTGACATAAATGGCCGTATCTTTTGTTTGTATTGATTTAGAAGCTTAAAGTTTATACTCCGCCAAGCGACTGTAACCTTAACACGTGACACAGATTTGAACTTGATACGTCTACCTGTTCCTGAGAAACAAGGGTCTTAACAGTCGGACAGACAGACGGGTAACAAATGACCAAGACAATATTTTTCATGTGATACAATGACAAATTAACAATTTTCGGATGTTTTCCTTTACTTTTACTGTGAAACCCTGCTTCCTGCCAAATTTCAAGATTCTACATTAGCGGAAAGTACCCTACAGGCTTTGATGAGTGAGTTGGCAAATATCATAATATGTGACGTAAATGGCCGTTGTTTTGTTTTTCGACACTTAGAAGCTTAATTTATGCACCGCCAATGGACTATAGACCCTAGTACGTGAAATAGATCTGAACTTTATAAGTCTACCTGTTCCTGAGAAAAAGGGGTCTTAACAGACGGAAAGACAGGAAGACAGACGTATAACAAATGACCAAAACATTTTTTTTTTTCGTGTAATATAAAGACACATTAACAGTTTTCCGATTTTTACCTTTATTTTTACTGTGAAACCTTGCTTCTTGCCAAATCTCAAGATTCTACGTCAACGGGATGTATACTACAGGTTTTGATGTGAGAGTTTGCGAGTATCAGAGTGTGTGACTTAAATGGCCGTGCCTTTTTATTGCATTGGCTAAGAAGTTTAAATGTTTTACATCGTGAAGGGGCCACAGAACTTAGTGCGTGACATAAATTTCAAATTGATGCGGCTTCCTCTTTCTGAGAAAAAGAGGTCTTAAAAGTCAGTCAGACAGACAGACAACAGATAGACGGACAACAAAGTGATGCTAACGGGTTTCGTTTTTACCGAATGTGGTACGGAACCCTAAAAATCAAATCAATATGGAATATTGTTGAAAGAGATACATGAAAAGAAACCACGGAAGATGATATTATTTCAGTTAAATAAATGTTCATGTGTAGCAGATATTTTAAATAATTACTCTTAAAAATTTACTAGAAAGCATTTTCTCACCCGAAATAAGGAAGACCATCACGACTTCAAAAGTAAAGGTTTATGCGGGGTGAGAAATATTTCCAACAAGACGCTAAAAAGTGTGGCCTTATGATATGTAATGTTCTTAGTCATTTATGTGATCGACCACTAATTCTTGTTGTTTCCCAGACAGACTAGACTATAGCAATGTTAGATCTCTCTACAAGAGAGGTGACGCTGCAGATGTCAACAACTGCCGCCAAGTGTCACGCTTTGCATAAGTTTTTAAGATTCTTGAAAACGTACTGTAGAAAAAAAGGGTTGTCAACCACCTGTTTAGTAATGGGATATTTAGCCGTTCACAGTTCCAATTTCAAAAGAACCACTCTACTTAGCCAGTTGTTTACATATTTACTGTCCACATAACAAAATCTGTGAATGGTAAGATATCGTGGTATTCATAATATTTTATTACAGAAGTTAAGTTCTCATGGAATGCGTAGTTCAGTACGTCCCTGATGTAGTTCTTATTCAAGAAAGAGTATGCAGAAAGTTACTCTAGACTGTTTGACTATTACAAAGAGGGATGTCACGTTATCTGAACGACAGCCGCTATGGCCGAGCTGTTCTAGGCGCTTCAGTCCAGAACCGCGCTGCTGCTACGGTCACAGGTCCGAATCCTGCCTCGGGCATGGATGTGTGTGATGTCCTTAGGTTAGTTAGGTTTAAGTAGTTCTAAGTCTAAGGGACTGATGACCTCAGATGTTAAGTCCCATAGTGCTTAGACACATTTGAACAATTTTTTTTTCGTTATCTGTATGTGGAGAAATTATAATGGTTTCGATCACTGGCCCTCTCCTAGTCTTGCTTTACGTTAATGATCTGTCATTTGTTTGAGACAGGTTCAAATGGTTCAAATGGCTCTGAGCACTATGGGACTCAACTGCTGAGGTCATTAGTCCCCTAGAACTTAGAACTAGTTAAACCTAACTAACCTAAGGACATCACAAACATCCATGCCCGAGGCAGGATTCGAACCTGCGACCGTAGCGGTCTTGCGGTTCCAGACTGCAGCGCCTTTAACCGCACGGCCACTTCGGCCGGCGTTTGAGACAGGAAGCAGCATTAGTCCGGTTTGCAGAAACCATTATTGTGAAACCAAGCGAAGAAGCACTAACAGAGGTAAGAGTAAAGGATGTTAAAGTGCAAGTTTCTGACTGGTTTTGTATAAATGTACTAGGCTTAAACTCATAAAAAAGCAGTTCATTCAGTTCTGCACTGTCAAAAATAACCTACATCTTATTAACCTAGTATACCAACAATAAATAATGAACAGTGCAGAAAATTCAGTTCTTAGGTGGTCATATTGATGAAAACTTAAACGGATAAAACGATATAGTGTGCGTGTTGACAACATTTAGGTTCAGCTACTATAGCCGTAAGAATCTGTTAACATTGGGGACATAGAATTCAGTATTTGTATAGGGTGGTTATAATTAAACTTTCGCTACTTGAACCAGTGTAGACGGAATATTATTTACTGTGTGGGTACTCGACTTTATAGAAATTATGTTTCGATTTGTGTTGTTAGTAGTGTTATTGTCATGACTAGCCGTTATGAGCCGGTACTGGTATGAGGACGTAGGTTTCAAACATGTCGTCAGAACAGAGCCTTCCTCGTAAAGCTGTTTTATCAAAACAACAGCAGTAGTGCTGCTGCTCTGCGAATATCTAAGCATTAAAGAAATACGAAGAGGTCTTCTTTTCGCACAAGGGCTCAAAAACATTATTCGGAAGTTTGAATTAACTGGCGATTTGGTAATTGCTCCTGGGAGAGACCAACGGCCAATTGCACCCCAAATTGTTAAAGAAGTTACTGTTCCATGGCTGAGAATGCTGGACGCAGTGTGCGATCTTCAAGCAATACACGCGCTGTATCACGACAGCTGAACATTGCATGGTCCACCGATCGAAAAGTGTTGCGAACAATTGTGAAATGGTATCCAGACTGTCGTGGATGTAGATGGTCGTCAGAATGAGCAAAGTTTGCAACGTTTAACGCAAACATGTTACACAATTCACATATTTTACCCTCTCATGTGGAAATCAGATCGTGTTTCTTTCTGTGATTTATTTGATATTTCTCCACAATATTTCCTTACAAATGTTTCCACAAAGTTTCATTGTTCTACAATCACTCGTTTTTGATAGGGACCCTCTCAAGTAGCGAAAGTTTAGTTATCAGCATCCTGTATATTCAGTATTTATTCTGCTGACACAGTCCCATCGTAATGTTTATCGGGGACATGACCCATGGAACAAGCAACTAACTGCCTAAATGCTTTTTTTTAAAAAAAAAAAAGATCCCTTTTTTTCAAGTACGACATGGGACGGTGTGGAAGGAAAAAAGTGCAGAAGAAAATTATAGCTTTATCGATAGCTGAAATCAGAATAAACCTTGTGATAACTTTATATGAATGGTTATAGGAATGTCTGACGTCTCAGGAAGATGTTAGAAGCATGACGGTACGGTGTGACCTGTGAAAGCGTAATACTATTCACATACTGTGAAGTTGCGCATCGAACACGTTAATGGTAGGTGAGGTGTTCAGATGAATACATTTCAAGACTCGCGTGGCAGAGAAAATATCTTTACACGGTGTTACCATTAGATGTAAGTTCAAACTATCCTTTTCTGTAAAAATAAAGTTTCCATGGGTCCATAATTTATTGTCGAATACGAACTAAATGTATTTTCTGATTGTGTGGTTTTCCGTGTTTGATTCTGTGCGCCATGGTGCCAGGCAAAGGTTACGTCGACGTGGTAAAATCATTTGTCAAACACAAATTTTGGAGGACACTGAGTCTCCGTAGTACATCGTCTTAAGCCATATTTGGTGGTGTTCTTGCTGGTTGGCTGAACAACCACCTTCCCGGGGTCAAATTTTCTTTAACACTTCGACGTAATGCTATTCTGTCAAGCAGACAGCAGATTGCCTGGGAATGTTCCTCTAATAACGTAAGCATGTAGGTTTGTAGGCAATCTGACTGCAGAACGATGACCACCAGCTGTAATATTAACTCGAGTTACTGTAAAATGGGACATCGGCGTCCGCAGAAGACTCTAAAATTGTAATTTTTTAATATAAATGAGTTGGTGGTTTCAGGACGAGACGTGCCAGAAAAACTAAATACTATGCTTCATGCACAATCCGCTAAACGAGATGTTTAGTGAAATCACTTCTAGAAGAGTACGAGAATTCTGTAATACAATGACGAAAAAAATCGCAACACCAAAAAATAATTAATGTAGGTTAATGAAATTTCGGGGATACATTTGTCTAGGTACCATATTTAAGTGATTAACATTTGAAGATCACAGGCTTATGTAAGAGAGAGATAAGCCACTCCCAATGTGAAATGCTGGCACATTTATAGCCAGTGTAGCTGCCAGAATGTTGAATGTAAGTATGAAAACGTGCATGAATTGTGTTGTACAGTGGCTGGAGGTCAGTTTGTGGGCTGGCGTCCCACGCCTGTTGCACTTGCTAAGTTGATATTGGGACAGATAACGCTGTTTATGGAAGATGCTGGAGTTGTTGTCCGATGATGTTCCATATGTGCTCGATTGGAGACAGATCTTGTGATCGAGCAGGCCAAGGCAACACGCCGACCCTCCGTCGCGCTTGTTGGGTTGCTGCAGCGGTATATGGGTGAGCGGTAACCTGTTGGTAAACACCCCTGGGACTGCTGTTCATGAATGGCTGCACAGCAGGTCGAATCACCGATTGATTTTCAAATCTGCAGTCCTTCTAACGAACACACGGCCTTCAATGGCACCGAGGCAGGACCAGCTTTCATCAGGAAACACAACAAACCTCCACCATGCCCTCTAATAAGGTCTCACTTGATGCCAATGAAGTCGCAGATGGCGGTGGTTTGGGCTCAGTGAAATGCACGCTACAAGGCGTCTGGCTCAGATCTGTCCTTGAAGTAACCGATTTATAGCAGTTCGTTGTGTCACGTTGGTGCCAACTGCCGCTCAGATTGCAGCTGCAGATGCAGTACGATGCGCCAGATCCATGTACCTAACATGATGGTCTTCCCTCTCGGTACAGCCATGTGGTCGCCGATACCCGTTCTTCTTGCGACTGCGCATTCTAGCTAGTGACCACCGCAGCCTGCAATCACGTACATTGGCTACATTCGTGCCAAGTCTTTCTGCAATATTGCAGGAAGAGCATTCAGCTTCTCGTAGTCCTTATAACACGATCTCGTTCAAACGCAGTGATGTGTTGATAATGGCATCTTTATCGCCTTATAGGCATTCTTCACTAACGTCAACTCACCATGTCCAGTCCCAAAGATAACTAACGCTCACTACCGTTACAGCGTGTGTTTAAAGCAAACCGATTCATATCCTCATAGTGGCGCGACTAGCGCCATTCTTATGTGACTGGCATGAATTCTGAATAGACACCATCTTTCAGATGTAGAAACTCACCTATCAGCTTTCGTTTATGTCGCACAACTCCTTGCTGTTGCGATTTTTTCCGTCGGTGTGTAATTACGTGACGTAGTGAACGTGGAAGCAGTGATCTTTGAGTATAAAGTTGTGGATTTCATCAAAAACTTAATTTGGCAAGATCGCAACATCAACACGGTAATGGCTAAGTGTCTTATATATTCTCTTTACTTGGACATCGCATGTTTGTATCCTGATCTGAGGATGACCGTTTGAACCAGTTATCACTGTTTTCTACATTGCGATCTTGGACAAACAAAAGTTTTAATAAAATCTACAACATTCATTTCGTTAATGAATAAAAACTCGTTACTCCAGATTCCCGGAGGACGGAAGAGGGGGTGCAAATGCGCTCTATTGCCCACCTTTGCGGACTCCTAAGTAAGCTTATTTCGTTCCTGAACCTAATCTCAAGCGCCAACGCGACCTCAGGCTACCAGATAGACTGTATTCAGTATTCATTATCACAGTTAAGTGTCGAGAGAAGGTGGAAAATGATGCATCGACTGGGAAACGGTTGAATAATGTAGTCATAACCATTTCGAATGGTTGGAATGCCACACTCTGTTTACGAGCGTAAAAATTTGTGTTGAGAGTTGAGTCGCACACGCTAAAATACCTCCCATAGTGTTAATGTAACTGCAACAGGAATTAATGTGCATTTCAAGGACAGTAATTTGTTTTTGGGAAACGCTTCGTCAGTTGCGCAATAGGTCTGTTTGCACGGTATAAAAGTTAGGAGCAGCAAAAACTGAAAACCGCCTATCATGACAGGAAAAAAAAAGGCGGCAGCCAGGAAACGCAGACAGTTGAAGGCCATGCAAACAAGATTTTACGGCTTGCAGAGTGCGTCCGCACTTCTTTACCGGTTTGGGAGAAACTTTGGATGCAGGTGAGTATCTCAGAATTCGACACGACGATATATCACGTCTTTTAAACACAGCCCGCGACGCATCGCAGCGCAGCGCGTCGTGCAGTTCTAGGAGTGATTGGTCAGTATATATTATTGCGGCTACTAGGCGCAATCGCGAAATTCCAGAGCACTCTTGACACCATATGTCAGGTACATTTCAGGTAATTTATGTACAGAAACTTCTGTACCTCATGTTGATGTTTTTAGTTCTGAAGAATTCACTCGTCACGTGGCTTCGAGTAGCATAATGAGCGGCGGAATGGAATCAAATTTAGTGCATAGTGTTGAATAGCAGAACATATGCTACCTCGGCATGTAGAAATTGAAGTGAGTGATTAAGTGTTTTGTAACTTTTGATGATACTCTCGTCACGACTGAAGCGAGAAAGGGAAAAATTTTCTCCATTAAAAAAGACAGTGATGGGTAAAACGTTTTGAGATTTTCATTGATTCGTAGTATGAAAATTTATCTATCTGAAAATAGAACGCTTGATGCAGAAAGACAAGTGCGTGGTTTGTTGTGGCTTTAATAATAACGTAGACACCACATTCATGAGTAATTTGTCTACTAACAATAGTCCTCAACTGAGCCCTCAAGAAATGTTTCTCAGTAGCTGTATGTTGTCACAGGTGAAGCAGGGTTTACGATGCTGTAGTTGTTGTTGTTATGGTCTTCAGTCTGAAGACGGGTTTCATACAGCTCTCGACGCTACTCGTTTCTGTGCAAGCCTCTTCATCTCCGAATAACTACTACTACCAACATCCATTTGAGCCACCTTACTGTATTCATCTCTTGGCCTCTATCTACAATTTTTAAACCCAACACTTACCTCCAATACTAAATTTGTTATTCCTTGATTCTTCAGTTGTGCCACAAATTTGTTTTCTACCCTATTATATTCAGTATCCCCTTATTAGTTACACGATCCACCCATGTCATCATCAGTATTCTTCTGTAGCACCACGTTTTTAAAAGCTTCTATTCTCTTCTTGTCTGTACTGTTTATCGTACACATTTCAGTTCCACACAAGGCTACATTCCAGACAAATACCTTCAGAAAAGACTTTCTAACATTTAAATCTATATTCAGTGCTAGCAAATTTCTCGTCTTCAGAAACACTTTTCTTGCCACTGCCAATGTACGTTTTATATCAACTCTACTACAGCCATCATCAATTATTTTGCTGCCCAAACAGCAAAACTCATCTTTTCCCTTTTAATGTCTCATTTTATAATGTAATTCCCTCAGCATCGCCTGATTTAATTCGACTAATTTCTATTACCCTTGTTTCGCTTTTATTGATACTAATGTTGTCTCCTTCTCTCAAGATATTGTCCATTCCTAACAACTCCTCTTCCAAGTCCTTTGCTGTCTGACAGAATTACGAGCAGACTGACATCGCCTAACTTCAAAGTTTTTATTTATTCTCTCTGAACATCAAGCCCTTCTCCCAAATTTTCTTTGGCTTTCTTTACTGCTTGCTCACTGTACAGAGTGAATAACATCAGGGATTGGTTAAACCCGATCTCATTAACTGTTTGCCACTTACTGTCTTGATGATTGTGGAAATTTGTGTGAATCAACGAATTTAAAATGTTACGGCGTTAAGTCAAGCGCCTGCACGCCAGTCGGGGACTATAGAGAAGAGATGGCGGTGAGAAGACGTCAGCCAATCGCACGCTGACCGATCCCTCTTCAGGATGACACCGCGACAGCAGGGGCCCCTATACGAAGAGGACATAAGCGCCGCGCCCGACTGGTTGCGACCCAGTTAAATAGTAGCTTCAATACTGGTGATTTGTATAGCAGCGACTAAGAATTGTTAATACTGAAGAACATTGCTTTTTTTCCATGTCGCCCTTTGCTTGCAACACGTCTGTGTAATTGACAAAGTTAAGTACAGTAATCCTTTTCTTTTGTAATAAAACTCATTAATACGATTTGTTTGAATGTTGTCTAGCGATCAGAGAAAGCACGTTTTCTAGACACCCCATATTCGACAACTAGGCCGGATTTAACATAAAAGGTTTTTCTTGGCCAATTATTGGTCAAAATAAATTCAGCTATTTTTATTAGCTGATTTCAGGAGGGGGGATAAGTATCAATCAGATTGCAGTTCCATGAATAGCTTTGATGAATATTACTAGATGTGTCTCAAGTATTTAAACGCAAGTACGGACACGGAAATTTTCATCCAGCGCAGAACAAATATTGCAACTACAGACACGTCGCATCCCAGGATTAATATCAGCCACCACATAAAATTTCTAGAGCATATCAAAAACTTGTAGAGCGAAGACGGCGTCAGACGGGAAAGTCAGCTTCTGCAAGATGAGACATGTCTCATTAACTTAATGTGCAGATAGAGAATGTGGAGTGGGTGTGCGTCAAGGTCAGGGTCGTGAACACAGTGGACATGTTGCTAACCAGAATCACAGACATAAAGACTAGTCCATGTAGCAAAATAAACTAATAGATGTCATTGGTCTGGTTCAAATGGCACATCACACACACCCACGCCCGAGGCAGGATTCGGACCTGCGACAGTAGCGGTCGCGCGGTTCCAGACTGTAGCGCCTAGAACCGCTCGGCCACCCCGGCCAGCTGTCATTGGACTAATAAATGCCTTAATTAGGTATCGGCTACAGATACGGAATTTTCAGAAGCGCAACTCTATAGCAAAGGTTAATCGAAATTCAATACACAAAAAAAAAGAAAAACTGTATGCACCACTAAGAAATGTCGGCAGATGTGATTTACAGAAAAAAATGATTACTGTTTCACAAAAACTGAATGAGAAAGAGCTTCAAAAATTGAGCAAGTCGATAACGCCTTGGTCAACCTCTGGCCCTTATACAAGCAATTATTTGGCTTGACACTGTTTGTCAGATTTGTTGAATGTCCTCCTGAGAAACATCATGCCATATTATGTCCAATTGGCCCGTTGGATAGCCCCAGGTTGGTTAGAGGGTCCTGTTCCAAAATTGTCAGTTGGGGAGATATGATGACATTGCTAGCGAAGGTAGGGATTGGTAAGCACATGGAAAACATTCAGCTCCGCATTTTGTTGCCCTTCATGGCAAGCCATTCTGGGCTTAAATTTCAGCAAGATAATGCCCACATGCATTCGGCGAGAGATTTTACTCCTTGTCTCCGTGCTTTCCAGACCGTGCTTTGGCGAGCAAGGTCGCTGAATCTCTCCCATAATGAGAACCCATGGAGCATTATGGACAAGGCCCTCCAACCATCTCAAAATTCTGACGATCTGACGCGCCAGTTGGACAGCATTTGGCATGATATCCCTCAGGAGGACATGCGACAAGTCTAAAAATCAATGCCAAGCCGAATAACTGCTTTCATATGGGTCAGAGGTGGACCAACACATTACTGATTTGCTCAATTTGTGAAGCTCTCTCTCTTGAATAAAGCATCCAGTTTATCTGAAATTGTAATCATTTTTCTTTCTGTACATGTATATCAGATCTACTGATTTCCGCCCCATTCAGATAAATTCATTTTTTTGTCTTACAAGGGAATGGTCAGACTTGTCATGTCGAAACCTGTGTTGCTTTTTTTACCACTGTGAGTTAACATTGCAAGAAGTCTGTATGCAGAATTTTAGCTGCTGACATGACCTGGAAGTCTGTAAACAATTTTATGATGTAAGACATTATTGTCGCATGGTTTCTGCGCTTATAACTGCCTCTTGTACAACCCTGGCCTCTCTCGCTACGTTATACCAACGCCATCTAGGGACAAGGTGGCGTTAGCTACGCGCCGCTCTCTTGCCACAGCAGTGAGAGAACTGATTCCCCCAGCCTCAGTGAAAGCGATCGTATGATAATTATACATTCGTTGACAAATATGGCTGATATGTTATCTACAACATTCTTTCCAAATAGCTATGAAATAGACACAAATAAATATACGGTTTAGAACACGTCCAAATTTTATTTCTTGTAATTACCGTAAAAATGCGAAAGATTGAGACAATGTTCAAAACATAGGTTTTTTGTTCACCAAGAATATACAAGCAAAGACGACATATGACAGCCCTGCGAATCACAGACGTTGTTAGATGTCCGTAGACAAAACTGGGCTGGTGTTACGAATGAATCAGGCCTAGTATCAGTATATTTCGAGGAGTGCCACGCATATTTAATCAAATTCTGAAACCGTGGGGAAGAAAATTGATAATGTACTACTGATTGCAGCTTGAGAATATTGTCACGGTGATTGACAGGAAATTGCAGTGATCTGCACACAATAATTTTCTCTGTTAGTTTTCTGTAAAATGCCTTCCACTGACGGAAAAATTCTCTGTCTAAAGGTTGAATTACGTTCGGCATGCCGGGTGGAATCTGAAGTATCACTACTTCTTTGTCAGGGTGGGCTCGAAATACAGCTTTTAATGAATCGGACCTTTTATGACCTGACCACGAATCTAGAAGGAGAAGAGATTTTTTCCCGCAGAACGGAAGAAAAGCATGACGCATGAAAAGTGTAACGGTTTCATTTCCCATTTTTCCAGACTTCGATGCGTCTACCACAAGATTGTTTGCGTAGAACATTATTCTTCTGACACGTGGTCCAAAACGTCCAGTTGGTTCTCGAAGACACACATATAATTTAGGCAGCAATGAACCATCCAGACTAATTCTGGGCATTATAGTGTATGAATGGGTGGACTGCGCAATCGCCTCAATATGTTTTTCCCCTTTGAATGACAGCGTTCTTTTCGCACGCAACCTGACTGATCTGCATTGTACACGTACGATTCACTAAAACTATCGATCTTATTTTTTGCATTCGTAAGAAAAGCTTCTACCATTTCGATTTGTGTCACTTCATATTCCGACCTGTTTCTCGAAACAAATTTTGTTATTTTTCTTGCCACAATTTTATGTGATCTTTTGAAGCGACTAATCCAACTTTCAGAAGCTGTAAATTCTTTAGCGCCTATCGCGTTGGCGATCTCTAACGCCCAATCACGCAAAGTTGTATCGCTGACACTAAATTACTGTTGTCTAGCATCGGTAAATAGCTCAGAAAGTCGCGCATTTATCTCCGTCGCAATTTCCAGTCGACGCTTACGTCGTCCAGCGACTTCCTTTTTCCATCTGTACAATTCACGTTCAGAACTGACAAAGCGATACTTATTTTGATGGTTAGACACTGGACTCGCATTCGGAAGGACGACGGTTCAATCCCACGTCCGGCCATCCTGATTTAGGTTTTCCGTGATTTCTCTAAATCACTCCAGGCAAATGCCGGGATGGTTCCTCTGGAAGGGCACGGCCGACTTCCTTCCCCATCCTTCCCTAATCCGATAAGACCGATGACCACGCTGTCTGGTCTTCCCCAAACCAACCAACCAACTTATTTTGAACAGTACCGACATGTAGGCGTTTCTTACCACTTTCGTTCAACCAATACGTCACCGCTTTTTCTTTGTCTGATAAGGTAATTGTAGTTGCTGGTGTTAGTTTCGGAGATAATTGATAATGGTACGTGGCCCTATCAATCGAAGAGTCTTCATGAGTGCAACTTTTCGTCGGTGTCTTCGCCGTCTGTAAATTCACAGTCTGCAATATCGAGTGTTTCAGTTGTTTCTAGCCACATGTCTGCGCCATTTACATGCTCGTCTAGAAGTTTAACAACCATGTCGCACAACACATAGTCTTCACGCGTGTTTTCTATTGATTGCTTCATTTGGCGTCTGTGGTATATCTCCATGGCAAGCAGCTAAACATTTACAGGGTTCGCCATCACCTGTGAGGGGAGATTAAATGCTCACCGTAAAGTGGCTTGCGGAGTATAGATGAACATGTACAGAACATCTTTCACCTCTCTAACCAGTTTCAGGACGGTATGTTTCGAAATACGTACCAGAAATTAAAAGGACGTGCGTGCCACAGAAACGAATATTCGATTCCCCTTTCCACCAAAACCGTGCAGCGATATTCCTCTTTAGTGAACGCCGCGATAAGACGGCCGCCCTTCCCGACCATGCGCACAACGCTCGCGACTCGCCATTTCCAGGGGTGGCCAGCCGTCACTGCAAGCGCCAAGCAGAAAACACAGCCATGTTCGTGATTTTTTTTTAGGTGACTTCCAGTTCATGTCAGCAGCTACAATTTTGCATACGGACCTTTTGCACAGTTAAATAACAGTGCTAAAAAAAGCAATACATGTTTCGGCATGACAAGTCTGACCATTCCCTTGTTAGTATGTATTTGAAGATAAAGTAAGTGATGGCAAGGCCGTTGAAGTTGATGATGTTTCCACGGAAGGGTACAGTGAAATATTTGTACCACGTTTTGAATACTGAACTTATTCTGGTAGTTTATTTAATTTTGGCAATAAAATTCAGGAGAATAAAAAGCGGGGAAATACTGGACAAATCTGAGGTGGTGAGTTTGGCAATTACGATCATCAGAAAATAACAGTAGTCATCTGGGTCTGATCGAGCTCACTCCAGAGGATAAAACAGTTAGGAAATTAATATGTAAGAGTTCTGTGAGGTAGAAATGTCCAGTAAAATAGAGGACATCGATTTTAGGTACTTACTTGAAGGTAAACCTAAATGCATACAGCCGTGGAGGTTGTCTCAGGAAAGAATAGCGAAGCACACGCAGGGAGTGGCACCAGCTACTAAGATGTGACTTGTCACTTCACGACGTATTATTGCATGAATACCAATGCTTAACTCCAGTGAAGTCAAAAATGTAGGTGCCCCCTGTAATGACAGTTTAAGGCACTAAGTCAGAACAGCAGTATTTCCATCTCAGAGTCCTTCAAACCTGTGATGAATGTATGTGTAGGAAGTATTAAAGCTGAGTTATTAACTGATAGTGTTTCACAAGTTCCCACTATAAACCAAAGCTACTACCAAACATTTCCAAGTAAATAGAACGTAATAAGAATGCCAGTGCCTGGTTTAAACATATTCACACAAAGAGAAAGTTATTAAAAACACTAAAGTACAAACTTATGCTGTCTATTAAGATCGAAATCATTGAAACAGACTGCGAGTTCCTCATCCTTCCTAACCTCAGTGTGAACATGATAGTGGATTCTCATTTTTTGAAAAATGCAAATGTGAGCTGAATTTTGTAATGCACAGACTAGAAATAGGATAAAAGAGATTTAGTTGACAGTACCTTTTCTTTCAAAAGCACATGACGTTCTGATATTCTCAGAGGACAGAGTTTCAGACAACTGAAGAGAAATAAAAAAATGAAAGATGGGTTTTTACATCAGGTGTTTATAGACTATAATATACAGACCATAAAAGGATAACCAAACCCAGAACAGAAAGGGTCCTGGTGCTGTGCAGGGCCACATAAAGGAAGAAATATTCAACCAAGTAAAATCAATGGACCTTTTATCAGTGCAAATGAAGGAAGATTTAAAGATTACAAAGCAGTTATGTATTTCCAGTGCCTTGACAAATAAGCTCGAAAAAAAGTTTTGGCGAAATTTTAATCTTTCACCTTTTTCAAGAGAGGAAACTTTAAGAAAAGAAATACAGAAATGGTACAATTGTGAACAATTGCGAACGTCAGGAGTGAGTATGTTAACCGTTCGGTTGCTGTACGTGAGACGATGGGAACATTCGTTTAGTGTTAGATGCAAAGAAGGTAAATGAGGTAATAAAAAGAAAGCACTTGTCCTAGTAACATTTATGAACTTCTTCATAAATTCCATGGTACTGAATATCTGACATCACTGGACTTAACGTATACTTACGGGATCCTATAGTTAACTCCCAAAACAGAGAATTATACGACTTTCCCGCATCATGCGCTGTGTTACCGATTTTTTTTAGTATCCAGTGGGTCAAACATCGCAGTATGTGCTTTTATACGGCTTATGCATGAGGCCAGAACGTATGGAAAATTTGATTGTGTATATTGATTATGTTCTTATAGCTAGCCCCAGCTGGGATGAAAATTGTCAGCTGCAAGATCGAGTGTTATAGTGACACACAATGGAGGAATGAAGTTGAAACTTAATAAGAGAGGGTTTTGCAGGAAGGAGTTGACATTCCTCATTCATGTGATCAGTGAGACAAGAATAATTGAAGTGTGTAGAATCTTAAATGTGATAAAGAACTTCCTTGATATCACGACGAAAAAGCAGTCTACGGCCACGTTCCAGCTTTTCAGTTTTTACCTGAGCCTTGCTTCTTCCCAGGCGTTCATGTTTCTTGCTTGAAGCAGTTATCGAAGAAAAGTGTAATGCAGAAACGTACAGAGGAGTGAAAAACAGTTTTACAGATGCAGAAGGCTGAATTACAAACCATACCAAATTTTCTAAACCATTCTTTATGTTTACTAATGCTAGCGGTCAAGGTAACAGAGTTGAGATTTTCCACTAGCCAATCTCTCACCACTCGAGAGATAAACTATTTCGTTGCTGAAGAAGAAGCTCTCACCATACTGATCGATTTCCGGAAGTCAGAGGGTTATTTGTCAGTCCACCATACCACTCAGCGTCTTGACAGCAATAAACCGTTGAGACTCCTGATGAGATGCAAGCTTAGGCATCCAAGTACAGCCAGATAAGCTACACTATGCGGTCAAACGTATCCGGACACCCCCTAAAGCATACGTTTTTCATACTAGGTGCATTTTGCTGCCACCTACTGCCAGGTACTCCATATCAGCGACCTCAGTAGACTTAAGACATCGTGAGAGAACAGAATGGAGCGCTCCGCGGAACTCACGAACTTCGAAAGTGGTCACTTGTGTCATACGTCTGTACGCGAGACTTCCACACTCCTAAACATCCCTAGGTCCACTGTTTCCGATGTGATAGTAACTGGAAACGTGAAGGGACACGTACAGCACAAAAGCGTGCAGGCCGACCACGTCTATTGAATGACAGAGACCGCTGACAATTGAAGAGGATCGTGATGTGCACACATCTATCCAGACCATCACATAGGAATTCCAAACTGCATCAGCATCCACTGCAAGTACTATGACAGCTAGGCGGGAGGTGAGAAAACTTGGATTTCATGGTCTAGCGGCTGCTCATAAGTCACACATCACGCCCGTAAATGCCAAACGATCCCTTGCTTGGTGTAAGAAGCGTAAATATTGGACGACTGAACAGTAGAAAAACGTTGTGTGGGGCGGCGAATCACGGTACACAATGTGGCGATCCGATGGCAGAGTGTGGGTATGGCGAATGCCCGGTGAACATTATCTGCCAGCATGTGTAGTGCCAACAGTAAAATTTGGAGGCAGTGGCGTTATGGTGTGGTAGTGTTTTTCATGGAGGGGGCTTGCACCCCTTGTCGTTTTGCGTGGCACTATCACATCACAGGTCTACACTGATGTTTCAAGCATCTTCTTTCTTCCCCCTGTTGAACAGCAATTCGAGGATGGCAACTGCATCTTTCAACACGATCGATCACCTGTTTATAATGCACGGTCTGTTGTGGAGTGGTTACAAGCCAATAACATCCATGTAATGGACTGGCCTGCACAGAGTCCTGACCTGATTCCTATAGAACACCTTTAGGATGTTTATGAACGCCGACTTCGTGCCAGGCCTCACCGACCGACTTCGATACCTCTCCACAGGGCAGCACTCCGTGAAGAATGGACTGCCATTCCCTATGAAACCTTAAACCTTCCAGCACCTGATTGAATTCCAGCAGTACCGGTGGATGGCGCCAACAAATTGTAAGTCATCTTCAGCCAGATGTCCGGATACTTTTGATCACATAATGTATATACCTTCTGCAACTCGATCTGGAGAAACCGCACATAAAGAGAAAGAATAATATAATAATTATAATTGGTTTTTCTGTCTCAAGCTTACAGAGTATTTTTCACCACATGCGTTACGATTTCATTAATAAGGCATCTCCTGTGGTAATTCTGGAAATATGGTGCTGTGTACATAACTTGTCTTCAAATTTTGATATTTATAGATTACTAAAAGTATTTATGTACAAAACTGGCGCACAATTTACTTACAGTGTTTTTACCTCTGGTTACACGTTCTGAAGTCTCACTGCTAGCGGAAGTTGCAAGCGGAAAAGAAACTTGACTGCACATTCATGTCCACAAAGTTTCGCCTTTCATGAACCCGCTTCTTCTTACACTGTATTTGTAATTATTTCACTTCACATCAATCTGGAAAACTTCGCAAAAGAAGCAGTACTACATGTTTCATGTGTCCTGCATTAAGCACAGTGTTTATTTTTATTCAGTTGTTTTCTGTGAAGGGCGAGTATAGCCAACTTCATGAACGCACTGATATTAATTTTTCCATTTCACTTTTTAAAGTGTGTGTGTGTGTGTGTGTGTGTGTGTGTGTGTGTGTGTGTGTGTGTGGATTAAGGAAGATGCGCTACATGTTCATAGATGTTCAGCTGACATGTGACAATAGAGGGCTGATTAGAATTGGGGGTTGAGGGGGATCAGGAAGGACAAAAAACACTGATTATAGGAGAACAATTGAGAGAAGGCGGTAGTCGGTAAAGCGAATTGACTGTATAGGAGGGGGGGGGGGGGGGAGGGATGGGAGATTATAGTGGGTGGGTGACAAAAGTAATGGTGTGGTCACATCTAAATATTTAATATTATATTGTTACACCACAACTCAATCGAAAGCAATGAACCGTTCCTGCAACACTCAGCTAAATTGTCTCATACAGAGGGAAGTGACCTTCAGCCTGATGTCCAAACACCAGTTCACAGCCGGCCGCGGTGGTCTAGTGGTTCTAGGCGCGCAGTCCGGAACCGCGGGACTGCTGCGGTCGCAGGTTCGAATCCTGCTTCGGGCATGGATGTGTGTGATGTCCTTAGGTTAGTTAGGTTTAAGTAGTTCTAAGTTCTAGGGGACTGATGACCACAGAAGTTAAGTCCCATAGTGCTCAGAGCCATTTGAACCATTGAACCAGTTCACAGGAAGGTACATTCTGAAAGGAAGAGTGCTTATTCAGGACGCTGACGAAGTGGATGCACCTGAAAGGTGAAGCTGGGCAATATAGTAAATCCGGCTAGGCTCCTGCATTATCCGACTAAACAAGAAAATCAGAACAAATGAAGTCATAGCCACCCAGTCGTGACACCCAGCCACTAAAGTCTCTTGTCCCCTCTATTGTGGAGATGCTGCATTTGGAGAACTAACGTCTAGCAGAGCTGCTGGTAAACCTTTCAGGACGTGAGGTCATGGTCCAAGAAACTCTTCTGTTCCTGACGTTTCGTCCAAGACTGCGCTGGATATTCTCAGAGGCGCTCCTCCGCTGGGTCTTGCCAACTGACCGGTCGGACGTCCAAGAGCGACAAATATACTGTAGGAAAGGGGGCGTGGTCAAGGTAACACGTGATGAGCAGAGATAATCCTTGTCAAAGATAAAACTTAGCTATCGATTGTCGTCTTGTCAAAGATCAAATTATCTAGCGATTCTGCAGAGCTACTGTCCATATGTCGCTAAGTTTCATTGTCTCCTCTTTCCTATTAAAATTATCCTGACGCTTATACATTTCAATGGCGTCTCTGTATAGTCGTGGATAATAATTTGACGTTGTAGATAAAATTTCTGTTTCAGAAAACTTCACTTCGTGGTTTCCTGACTGAAGAGCACGCTGTGCTACAGCTGATTTCTCTATTTTTCTAGTGGGCACAGACTTTTGTGCTCTTTTAGCCGTGTATTTACGCTCTTCTTGGTAGTTCCAATATAAAATTTACCGCACGTACACGGAATTTTGTATACACCATATGTCGACAGAGGAGGGCGTTTATCCTTCACAAATCGGAGTACTTCACTTACTTTCTCTGTTGGACTAAAGACCGGTCAGATGTCATGTTTGTGTAAAGTCTTACTGACCTGATCCGTTACTTTTTTAATAAAAGGGAGAGAAATTGTATGTTTTCGTCATTGTGGTTGATCCTTGTCCTTCGGTCTTCTGTTCCTTGGTCGCAAAATTTTCTTTACATCTTTCCCAGAGTAGCCATGTTTCTGGAACGCCTGCTTCAGATGTTTTATTTCAGCATCCAGGTGTTCCGATGTGCATATCCATTCGGCTCTATCGACAAGACTTTTAATAACACCTCTCTTTTCTTGTGGATGGTGATTGGAGTTTTTATGTAAATATCTGTCGGTATGTGTTACTTTCCGAAAAACTTTATGTTTCAAACTTCCATCGGACTGTCTCATAACTAAAACATCCAAGAAAGATATTCTGTTATCATTTTCCATTTCCATGATGAACTGGATTTTTTGATTAATTTTATTTAGATGATCAAAGTTTCGTCCAAAGCCTTTCTACCATGGGAATAAACCACAAATGTGTCATCTACAAACCGATACCACCGAGATGGTTTTTTATTTGCTTTGCCCAGAGCCGATTGTTTGAATTTCTCCATATAGAATTTAGCGATCACAGGACCTAATGGGTTACTCATCGCTACACCATCAACTTGCTCATAAAATTCTTCATCTCACTGGAACTGACTCGAAGTAAGGCAATGTCTAAAAAGAGCAGTCAAATCCCCTGGAAAAATATCCATTATGAAAATCATAACTTCGTTAACTGGAATTATAGTGAATAAGGACACTATGTCAAAACAGAAACATCTCATCAGACTGGTCTTTAGACGAACAAAAAAAAATTAAGTCAAGTACTCAGATCTGTGAAGGATAAACGCCCTCCTCTGTCGACATGTGGTGTATACAAAATTCTGTGTACATGTGGTAAAGTTTATATTGGAACTACCAAGAAGAGCGTAAATACACGGCGAAAAGAGCACAAAAGTCTTTGCCCACTAGCAAAAACAGAGAAATCAGCTGTAGCTGAGCATGCTCTTTAGTCAGGAAACCACAAAGTGAAGTTTCCTGAAACAGAAATTTTATCTTCAACGTCAAATTATTATCCACGACTATGTAGAGAAGCTATTGAAATTTATAAGCATCAGGATAGTTTTAATAGGAAAGAGGAGGCAATAAAACTTAGTGACATATGGACAGTAGCTCTGCAGAATCGCTAGATATTTTTATCTTTGACAAGACGACAATTGATAGTTAAGTTTTATCTTTGACAAGGATTATCTCTGCTCATCACGTGTTATTTCGACCACGCCCCCTTTCCTACAGTATATTTGGCGCTCTTGGACGTCTGACCGGTCAGTCGGCAAGACTCAGCGGAGGAGCGCCTCTGAGGATATCCAGCACAGTGCTGGACGAAACGTCAGGAACAGAAGAGTTTCTTGGACCACGACCTCACATACCGAAAAGTTTACCAGCAGTTATGTCACAAGGTCGTGAATGTCTTCATTCTATGACTGTCTAGAAGGCTCTCATAAATACCCTCTCAAATCAGACCCTCACTCTAACGATGTTCTCAGGCGCTCACCAACATTCTCTGTACATGACAGTGTTGGGCTGAGTACACGATTCCTAATGCCGCCATCTTCATCTGCTGTTAACTTCAATGTGAAGACAATGGCAGAGCCAAATGAAGCATTCAACCTTCCATAGGTTTTGTCTGCAGTAGCTGCAAGTATTCACTTGAGCTGGAAACCATATGCAGACAACTTGTCACCTTTGCACCACTGGGTGGCTATCTTCTGCTGACGATCACCTCCTTGGTGGGTTGTGTTTTCGAGCCTGTGCTAGGGGCTCACTGTTCCTGTGGACCCTCACCATTGTTGATCACCATTGAGTGTGGTTTGTGGTCTGCTGAAAACATGAGGCATTCAAGCTGCCAGGAGGTGCACCTGTCACACATCGATGGCAGCATGTGCCATCGTCAGTTTCCGGAGGCCACACGGCCACACTGTTGCTGGTATCCTTTGATGCTGTCGCATGCCGTCTCCTGAGCTATCGGTTACTGGCAATGGTGCGTGGTACATTGGCAGCCAACTACATCACTGAGGGACAATAGCCTCCCACACACTACATTCCTGTTTCTCTAGGAAATTGAATAAAGGTCTCTTGTAATCAGGGATGTTTCACTAACAATTCTCAACGCAATTCCACTCGCCACCATCTCTACAATTCAAGTCCATATGAGGAAGTGGCACAATTGATTCTTCTGCCACTGTCCATGTCAGCTCCCAGCTCCAAAATTCTGGTGTCAGAAGAATTTGAACACTTTGTGAAGTTATCCCAGCCGCCTCTGTGTCAGCAGACGTAACTCGCAGCATCAACACACATGGTCGTGAGTGAGGAGCTATTTTAGTAGTTTTGTTTGACTGCAAGGGCCGTGGCAAATCATTATACTTCTTGCCAGGTGATTAATTGTATTTGTGTATTTCGTATTAGGAAAGGTAACTCGACGGTGTTCTGAGAATATTTATGTTACTTTCTGTCATTTGGAATGGGCAATGTATTTTGTTTTAAGCAAGGAATATGGCTCATTGTGTTTATGTGCGTAGAGTTGTACTTATGAGTAGCCATTCAGATGGAAAATTAGGTTTAAGTAGTTCTAAGTTCTAGGGGACTGATGACCTCAGATGTTAAGTCCCATAGTGCTCAGAGCCATTTGAACCATTTTTGGCACTGTTGCGAGCAGATCGTGCAGATATGGTGAAGTCAGAATTGGCTGTAATGCTAGACGAAGGAAGCGCATGCTGCACTGACGTAAATGAGTGTGTGAGTAGCAACATGGGTAACATTGATGTAGATGCACTAGTATCTATCGCACTGGATGATAATGCGTGTTGTTAGGAGGCTGTGGAGCCTGGGCTAGATGTACAGGTGTTCCACTGATATTTGTGTCGTGCCGAACGTAACTGCAGACGGTAATTTTATTGTAGATACCCCGAAGGATGTTTAGGAAGCTACTGGTGATGTTAGTTACGTTACGAATGTTGTAGCTAATGAAGTAGTACCGACGCATTAATTTATGAAGGAGAAATTCGTCGTCACCTGTAATGGCGCCGCCTCCTTGAGAAGACAAGGAATTTTTGTCACAACTTGACCAAAAAAAGGGATCGGTCGATAGAAAACTTTCTGAGACGTCAAGGAATCACCAATTTAGTATCGGAGGGAAGTGTGGTTAGTAAAAATCGTAGAGGGAGACCAAGAGATGAATACAGTAAGCGGATTCAGAAGGATGTAGGTTGCGGTAGTTATTCGGAGATGAGGAGGCTAGTACAAGATAGAACAGCATGGAGAACTGCATCAAACCAGTCTTCGGACTGAAGACCGCTACATCAGCAACAATACTTCCCTTTATTCCTTTATTATTTTTTCATTATTATCATTCATGGCAATTATTATTATTTACTGTTGTCAGTTATATTGGTAATTATAGTTTATTTCGTAATACTTTCCCAGATATACATAAGTTAAGTATGCTTGGAAACTGAGACTGTTTTATAATTTTTTTGATATGTGTTTCCCTTGGTCCGATGTACGAGTGGGCCTTAAAGCTCTAATCTGGTCAGGCTAAATGAACAACAGTAAATAAATAAACCGGCCGTGACGGTGATAAACATTTCTGCTGAAAATGATACCATAGAGAAGCAGTGGAAGGAACTGAGTATGCATCCATCTCTCTTTGTTTAAAAGTTATAGATTTTAATACTCTCAGATCCCAGTACACTGCTGAGTACTAGTTCGACAAGTTCTTTACATGTGTATAATCCGATTTCAGTTCCTGCTGAACCCACAGAATCAGAAATATTGCACATTTTTGACAATATATGTAAAATCTATTAACAATGGCCCGACCCTTGAGCTGTCATATTTTATTGGTGATTTACTTCATAGTAAACATTCCTGATTATATTCTCTGCGTACGGAAGAGATATCTTCTGTCTGTAGTTTCCTACATCTGCATCTACATTTACAAGGATATTCTGCAAATCGTGTAACCGAAGTTCAACGGATTCCTTTTAGCACATATGTGAATGACTCCACACTTTTCATTATTTAGGGTCAACTGCCAACTTTCACACAATACAGATATCTTTTCTAAATCGAATTGCAATTAGTTTTGATCTTCTGACGACTTTTCTAGACGATAAACGACAGAATCATTTGCAAACGACCTAAGATGGCTGCTCAGATTGTCTCCTCAATCGTTTTTATAGATATGACATGGCAGAAAGCCTATAATATCACCTTGAGGAACGCAAAAATTACTTCTATTTTACACCATGACTTTCCGTCAATTACTACGAACCTCTCTGTCAGGAAATGACGAATCTAGTCAAATAACAGAGTATATTCCATAAGCATGCAATTTCACTACAAGACGCTTGTGTGGTACATGTCAAAAGCCTTCTGGAACTCTAGAAATTAAACTAGTTGTGTGCTATAGCTATTATATTTTTCAGTCAGGGCTTTTTAAACTGCTTTGAGAAGACCTACAGGGAGTTCGTGTTGGTCGAGGGATTTGAAAATGTAGTTTGAGACCTAGATAATTTCTAGACTTCCTAAAGGTATTTTGTTGCGTGGTAAATATGGATATCTACTTGCGAACTTCATCAATCCGACAGAAAAATGTTTTTCTATCACTTTTGAATGAAATGAACTGTGAAACAAGTCGGTACTTAGGTACTATATCAGTAAAACATTTTTTTAATAGCGACACAACTCTTGGCGTTTTTAGAACGTGCAGAAAGCTGTCAAGAAGGATTGAATATTTTCGATAATGCTAATGCTACATGCGAAGAACATGTTTTCGGTGTCAGTTCTTGTGCATTATCAATTGAAGCTTCATTAATTACTTCATTTTCCTCGTTGTTTCCTCACGACTCCCTTCACAAATATGTGTAGAAGCAACTGTGGTCATTAGCTTCGGACATGACCTAAAGAACGGATACCATCTTCATATAAATAAGGCTTACCGGCCAATGATCTTTCTTCAATGTGGAGGCACTCACATTGTTCAAACTCTTACGGGAATCGGTAGACTGACTGCCGCGAGTAATGAGTGTAGTGAGCAAAGGCACTACAAATGTAATATGTGGACAGTTAATTGGAAGTGTGGGTCTCACGGAGAGCGTGCCAGAGATAAGTCCCTGCAGTCGGAAAAGCTTCTGTGTTCTCAATGGCTCAGTCGGATAGAGCGTCTGCCATATAAGCAGGAGATCCCGGGGTCGAGTCCCAGTCGGTGCACACATTTTCAACTCTCCCCCTTGATATTTAACAACGCCTGTAAGCAGCTGAAGGTCTGTATCTCATTGTAATTTCATTCTTCGAGAGCTGCATCATTACCAATGGTATCTGTTCTTTCGGACATACAAATGAGATTGTTCCTAACTTGAATGTAGGTATCGATATTGCTGTTTACTACCTCTGTTCCGCCCATGCTTCCTCTTCGACATCAACTTAGTTTAATCGGCCTATAATCGTATGAATGATCAGGCTCAGCTTTCTTGTGTGTTTTTAGAGGATGCATTCTTATACTAAGTGCAAAGAGTGTGTTAATCCTTCATTTACACTCACAATTACAGTACATGTGAGTTTTTCTGCTATCAAAGCCTTAGACACATCTAAGAATATGCCTGCGACACACTTATTCTTGAAACGAACATAGCTCAAACTTTTGTAAGTTATGCACTCCAAGAGGAAAGAAACAGGACGCTCCAGGAAGAGGTTATCCAACCGGGACGGAAACCGCTAGATGTGACATACATGTACAGATAAACAAATGACTACAATTGAATGATTATTCAATAGAAAGAACTTCAGAAACTGATCAAAGTCAGTAACACGTTGGTCCACCTCTGGCCCTTACGCAGCATTTATTCGGCTTGGCAGTGATTGAAAGAATTGTTGGATGTCCTCCTGAGGAATGTCATGCCGAATTTTGTCCACTTGGCGCGTTAGATCACCCAAATCCCGAGATGGTTTGAGGGTCCTGCTCCAAACTTTAATTGGGGAGAGATCCGACGACCTTGCTGGCCAAGGCAATATTTGGCAAACATGAAGACAAGCAATAGAACCTCTCGTCGTGTACAGTTTGGCATTATATTGCTGAAATGTAAGCCCACGACGGAGCGCAGCAAAGCGCGTAGAATATTGTCGACGTACCGCTGTGTTGTTAGGATGCCCCGGATGACAACCAAATGGGTCCTGCTATGAAATGAAATGGCACCCCACACCATCGCCCTTGGCTGTCGGGCCGTATGGCGAGCGACAGTCGGGATGGTGTCCCACCACTGCCCGGGGCGTCTCCAGACACGTCTTCGCTGGTTATCGGGGCTCAGTTCGAGGCAGGAGTCAACGCTGAAGTCAGTTCTACTCCAGTCAATGAGAGTGCAGGCCGAATGTGCCCGACACCACTGCAAACGGGCTTGTTGGAGCAGAGAGGTCGATGGTGATCGGCGTAAGAGTCGCCGTGGGCTCAGTCGCCTTTCTGTGATCCACCTATTAATGGTTCTCGTGCTCACTGAAGCACCAGCTGCATTTCGGATCGACGATAATGATGAATCGGGAGGTCTGAGAGCCTCTCTGAGGACCGCTCAGTTCCCTCACGCTTGCAGTGTCACACGTTCACCCGTCGGCCAATTTTGCGCTTTCCTGCAGGAATATCAATTTATTCCGTTCGTATGGTTTTATTTTTTATTTTTGTTATATTTTATTTATGTATTTTTAGAGTGTATTGCGGCAGATATTTCTACCTCTTCAGAACCCAATTTATTACGTATTTCGAGAGTTACCTTTATCCACGGAGTTAATTTATCTATATTTCATAACTGATTCTTTTACTTTTGAGCTTGATGACAGCAGGGAAATAGGCCTGTAGTTTTCTGTGTGTTCTGCATTACCTTTCTTTAGAAGAGGCACAATTCTTGCCTGTTTTAAGGACTCTGAAAAGTTCTCTAATGAGACTGACTCATATTATGTTTCTTAAGGGAGTTTGTCTGCTCCGAATATTTTATCTGTACAGAGATTGGTACTTCATCTAGACCTGCTGGGTTTTTTTAATTTTTGTAAAGATTTGCTGACTTCATGTTCTGCAGTTGGCACAAACATTACTGTACTTGATGAATAATTATTTTCAGCTGTTATAGCTCTTCTTGGGAATACCTGAAAAATGCTCGTCAACAACGCTCGTTGAGTGGTGTAGAGCATTTATCACTTTACCCCGTCCCTTATCTGTAAGGTTTTAAAATTTTATTCGTCTCTCCCCGTTTCCCTTTTTATCACATCGCAGACTAAACTGCTTCTCTTCCCATGCATTATATATTATATTGTCTACAACTGACAGTTTTAATGCAATCAGCACCTACCTACTAATATTTTTGTATCTTTGGTAGAAATTTAGGTACCATGGGCAGTTGCAATTCTTTTTCACAAAACTGAGGTACTTGAGGGTCTGCGATGATTTTATAACATCTGATACCATCTATTAGTTTTTGTGAGACGTTGTTGCTGAAATGGATACTTTTGAAAATATCTTTCAAAAGTTCAATTTAAATAATCTACATCTACATGGATACTCTGCAAGTCACACTTAAGTGCCTGGCAGAGGGTTCATCGAATCGCCTTCACAATAATTCTCTATTATTCCAGTCTCGAACTGCCCACGGAAAAAACGAACACCTATATCTTTCCGTGCGGGCTCTGGTTTCCGTTATTTTATTATGATGGTCTTTTCTCTCTACGTAGGTCGGTGTCAACAAAATATTTCCCACTCGGAGGAGAAAGTTGGTGAGTGAAGTTCCGCGAGTAGATTCTGTCGCAACGAAAAGCGTCTTTGTTTTAATTATGTCCGTCCCAAATCCTGTATCATGCCAGTGACAGACACTCTCTTCCCTATTTAGCGATGATACAAAACGTGTTGCTGCTCTTTGAACTTTCTCGATGTACTCCGTTAATCCTACGTGGTACGGATCCCAGACCGCGCTGCAGTACTCCAAAAGAGGATGGACAAGCGTAGTGTAGCGTAGCGTAGGCAGTTTTTTAAGTACATCTGTTACATTTTCTAAGTGTTCTGCCTATAAAATACAGTCTTTGGTTTGCCTTCCCTACAACATTTTCTGTGTGTTCTTTGCAATTTAAGTTGTTCCTAATTGTAATTCCTAGGTATTTAGTTGAATTTACGGCCTTTGGATTTGATTGACTTATCGTGTAACCCAAGTTTAACAGGTTCCTTTTAGCACCCATATGGATGGCATCACACTTTTCATTTTGCTCCATACAGATACCTTTCCTAAATCGTTTTGCAATTTGTTTTGATCTTCTGATGACTTTACTGTATGATAAACTACAGCATCATCTGCAAACAACCTAAGACGGCTGCTCATATTGTCTCCTAAATCATTTGTATAGATAAGGAACAGCCGAGGACCTATAACACTACACTGGGGAATGCCAGAAATCACTTCTGAAAATTTGCATTTACATTCGTTTCCTATCCACTTCCACCCAACTTTTGTTTGCCAATTATCTTGAAAAATCTTGCTTCTTGACTTTCAGTTAAGGACTTTAGTATGTCTTCAGTTTAGGGATTTTTCTTGCATGCCCAGTTTTTCTGTCATATTATGGCAGAAATAATCTAAGAGTCCAGTATCTTTTACAGTTACATTACGATTTTCCGTCTCCATATTTGTGGCCACGTGGTTATCGAGGGTCCTACTCGTTTAATCATTGATGTTTATCTTAGGTTTTAATAAACCGCATCAGCTGCCGTATTTATGCGTTTGTCTCCACAAACAATATCATGTTAATATTGTGGATGGTGCTCTATCTAGAACATCCGTTAATCTATTTTAGAAAAATACCCAGACTACCACTAGATGACACACACAGAATGATTTACTACTTGCTGACGTCAAGTCCTATTAATTCAATACCTTATATTTCTGTGTGTTTGCTTTCACTAACTCTACTGAGGTCATGTCTCAATTTAAACTATGCACTTTTTCTGACTTAAATGCATGATTCTCCACCCTTTGAATACGTTCTACAGTTACAATCAATAATTTCATAGAACAATAATACTACATGTTGGGTTTCTGTATCTCTACAAAATTCATTATCGAGGCACAGTTCAAAGAAAGGAGCTATTTGATTTTTTATATTTTATTTTTTATTGGTTGCACGTTATGAAAGAGGATTTTCAAGTCTGTGAAATGTCCATTTTTATTGGTACCATTTTTTGTTCTGTGTGACGCCTAGAAAGTGTGCCTTGCTGTGTGTCAGAATCTAGTTGGTTAAGTGTTTGCTGCGGAAGATTTTAAACTGACAGAAAAACATCTTTGGCATGGGAACCTGTTGTCTGCATTTATCCTAAAAATGAGCTACTTTTCCTGCTCATGGCAGCAGATGTTTGACCTTGCATGGCCCAAGTATCACCCCCTACACTTTCACGAATGAGCTGTACTAATCTTCCCTCTCCTAATCTGTTTAGGTGCTAGCCATGGCTAGTGAAAGCCCCTCTATCGATAGTTGACACTAGAGAAACATGCTGGAAGCTAGCTGCCATTATTACAATTTTCAACCCTTAATTAATCTACCTTGCATACTCCGTTAAGGCGTGACCTATCATTGTACCAAAACAGCTATTTTGTCCAGGTCACGATTTACGTCATAGCTCTCGTCCCTGTCCAATCTGTTTCTCGCTCCACCCCCAGCCACAACTACATACTCTTTTGCGAAAAGCTCTTTAAGTCCCCTACCATTTGCCCTAGCTCTTCACTTGATTTGCGAATGCTGGTGGCCCAGTACGCTTCCTCTAAACTTTCCTGTAGCTGAGGGCCTACACTTCGCCCACGGTTAATAACAGGCGACAGCACTTTCTCACGTTATGCATTTTTCTAAGCTTCCTGATCACGGCTGAAGTGTGCTGCACACTGGCCTTACCTGGGGTTCCTCACCATAAGATTCTTCTAAATAAGCTAGAGTTATGCTTCATAACTCTAGCGTAGATAACGACTGGTTCCGACCATACCTGGCAGATAGGGTACAAAGAACAGAAATAAGCCACCTCAAATAATGGTAAACTTCAGGCGGAACACTTACCAGAACCAAAAAACCTTCCTGTTCCTCAGGGCAGTATTTTAGGACCAATAATGATCTCGATATACATCAAAAACTTTCCCAATAGTGTTAGTCATGGGAAAAAATCTCCTATCTGATGACATTAACATTACAGTCATTGTAAAAATGAGAAACCGCCTTTCTGAGAAAGAAAAGGAAACCCTGAGATAAGTTTAGAATTTATTAGTAAGCAGGAAAGTTACATTGAGCATAAACGGCACGAATTTCAGTTTGAAGAGGAGAAATGACAATGTTAAACTTGGACGGTACCTTTATAGGCTGCATAGCAGATACATTTCCAGGAATTAACATAGATTCTCAGCTGAAGTGGTGAGAACACAAAGATACCTGATAATGGAATACCGAAAGAATGTAATGGCCATACATTCCTCTCATCCATGTGTAACTGCTAGTGCCTTTTCGTTACATACTCTTTACACACACACACACACACACACACACACACACACACACACACACGCACATGGAACTTTTTCATGTAGAACAAATGAACCAAAGATGAATTCAGTAATAATAATGAAAACTATTAAATGGGCTCATAGTCAAGATCTGTTCAAAACGTTGAGGATCTTAATCACGTCACGTGAGTACATTTACGAATCTGTTACTCATACAAAAAAATAATCGTGGTAATTACTGCAAAAACAATCCTGTCCATAACAATAGAGCAGGATCTAGGCTGAACTTACTTTTACCAAGACAGAGCAAAACAACTTTTTTCTCCGAGGGATAAAACTATGTTATAAACTGTCCGGTGAGATTACAGAGATTAGTAAAACAAATTTATTTAAAAAAGCAGTCAAAAATACCTATTAACCAGTACATTCTAGATAGTGGAGGACTTCTTATATTATACAGATTACCTGCCTGATAAATAATTACTAACAAAACACTTCTATCATTTCGCAACACACTTCTGCACTATGATCTTACAATTTTTTATGGAAAACATTACATCGAAGATCTGGAGTGGATAATACTAACATCCGGTTTTCTTCCTGAGAACAACGTCTCGTCAGTTATGGTGGCCTACTGATACAATTTTTCAGGGAAGCAAATAGGAAGTTGTGGGACAGAATACGGAAACCAAACATCAGCGACATGGTCCTGTTGGTAGGCGATAGTGTGTGTGTGTGTGTGTGTGTGTGTGTGTGTGTGTGTGTGTGTGTCTACTGCGACTGGTGTTGAGAAGACAACGAACAGTGCGGCACCAGCTTTTTAAATTGTGAAATAAGGTGTTCATAATGTTTGCATTCATTGCTGTTGATTAATGGCTGAACAGTGCAGCACTAGCTTTTTACTTTATGGAATAACATATTAATAGGAATGGATAAACAAGAGAGTATTGTGCACTAGGGATAAACAGAATAAGGTTGAGCTGTTTTAAATAGATTGCTTTGGATTCGAGAAGATGTAGGCTCTAGTCTCCAACCGGCCAGCAATATTTAGATTTTCCGTTGTTTGTCTAAATTACTTCAAGCAAATGCCATAATTCTTACTTTAAAGTCACGGCCAATTACTTGTGTGATCGTTGTCAAACCAGAAATGTAAGTATGTGAATGCCTCTATATATGACTTCTTGTTATGATATTGTAATACCATAACACACTTTAATTTTGCAAAAGTGATTTACAGCTGAGTAAAACTACTAACACTACTAGTTTTATGAACAGTACTGCACTCACTCTAATACGATCGGATAATGCGTAACATAATAACAGTGGGTGGTTCAGTTTTCACCCCTGTCCTTTTATTGGTTATCAAGCGTACATAATTGTACTGTATATGCTAGAATAGTATTTTCGTTCGTATATCGTATTGGAAGGTTAGTAGATGCCTAATGTATTACCTTCTCACCAAATTATTGCAATTAAGTGTCGTTGGCAGCTTGTTTTGAGGAATTTTCCATTTAAATAGAGCTAGTGCTAAATTTCAAAACAGAAATAGGCCTATATCTAAAGAATTGTGTAATGATCTGAATATAAGCAGACAATCGGAGACAATTCTGGGTGCTTGTGCGCGCTACTGAATGGTAGGGCTAGTAGTTAGATTCGTACCCAATGAGAGAAAATTTCAACAGGAAGTCCTAATGGTGCAACGATGTGCTACATCCTCCACCATAGTCATAGTGGCCCACAGTTTAGGTAGTATATAATGGGGTTGCTGAAGCTCCCGATGGGAAAGGATATAAACAAGATTAGGATTGAAGTTCCCATCAACAATGAGGTCTTTAGAGACGCAGCATAAGTTCGGATTGCGACCAGGAAATCGGTCGTGCCCATTCAAAGGAACAACCCCTGAATTCACCTAAAGTGATTCAGGGAAATCACGGAAAACCTGAAAAGTGGAGGGCCACACGGGGACTGGAACCAGCGTCCTCCAGAATACCGCAGTTCTGTGCCAGCTCGCTCTGTAGGATGCTACATATCTCGCACAATTAATTTACAACACATGAACACAAAATAGCGGTGGACGGAAATCGACAAAAGGTTTTTTCCACAAACACGTTAAGAACGTCATAATGAGGTCTATAACATGACAGTTCTCAGTTTGAATGATCGAATTAGTGATAGAAACCTGGGGAGGGTCTTCACCGAACTTCTACACAGATTGTGGAACAACAAGGATGTTAATGACAGCCACCATTAGGCTCGCGCAGTTTCCAGATAAACAGGCCACTAAGCTGCGGCACTGCCCGCTGTCAGAGCGCAGTGCGGTATCAGTCCTGCTTGTATCTAAACCTGACAGGTATTTGCATATACACAGTCTATGAATTACTCACATTCAAAATTTATTGATGGAATACCCAGACCGAAATAAAGAAGAAAAAGTTAATGCTGAAAGAACAGTTTAAGTGTTGCTCAAAAGACAAATTGACCTGCCAATGTACTCATTGTGTCGTAGATAGTGGCGTGATGAGAAGAATTTGGTTATGCAAATAAGCTACCCTTTTATTGGTATGCGGATCCAAATAGGTTCCTTTGGCAGATAATACAAGTATCGTTATTAAACCAAGTGAGGAAACATCTACAGATATGGCAGTAAATTAAGTTTTTGTGAAAATTAATGCTTGTTATCACAAAAGGGGTACTTCAAACTTGGAAGAAAAGCCACACAGTTCGACGATTTTTGTATGGCCATAAGTATTGAGGGTCGCAGGGAAAAAAAGATTAAATTACTTCTCTCATGGAGTGTAGAAAAAGAATTTTTAACTTTAAAGCGCAATACATTCTTATAATACAGACTAATTCTTTCAAACAAAGTGAAATATATTTACGCCTTATTTGTACTGAACCAAATGAAATTGTGTTTAATATGTTTAGTATGGATAGTATGAAACAAACTCAAAAATTTCAGTCGAAATCAAAATATGAAAAAAAAAACAGAAATTTCACTCAAACGGCAACTTTTTCAGGGAAAAAAGTAGTTAAGTCTCTCAGACAGAAAGAAAACGAAGCACAAGTTACTCTCGATGTATTTGTCTGAATGTGGGACTGTATTACTATCTTTTGTACCATTAATCATTACTACAGCTACAGACGTCGAATTCTCTCAAAGTCTATCAGTCATGTACCAAACCAGGGAAAAATTTCACTGGTGATTGGCCAGAGAACTTCGTGAGATTCAGAATATCCTGGTGCTTCACTCTGGAAATATGTCCAAGTCCTGAGGACATTAGAAAGATTTATAACATATTTTTGCACATAACCAGTTTTAGGAGAAAATTTCAAAGGTTGCATTAACATTTCTACTTAAAATTGCTGGAATACGGGGGAGGAAGTAGCTCGAACGCTCCGTTCTTTTGTGATGAAGCACCTACGTCTGCATTTCTTATGACGGCTATAATACGAGTATATTTATTACGGACACACAACACCGTGATTCCAATACAACATTGATTTTATTTCTCTCCAAGGAACGTACATCATGAAATATAAAACATTAATTCAAGGATAATCAATATTTCCAGAGTGTCTATAATTACAAATATCAACCCGCAACACCCTCCCCACCCTGGTCAACTTCTAGAGGAATGACCAGTTCAACGAGGCGTGAGATTATGGATCCTTCTGAAGTTCGTAAGGTTACAGTTCGTATTTTCCCATCTCTTCCTTCATGAAGATCTTCTATCCCCGCCTTCCTCCACATGTGTCGTGGACGAACATCCTCTTGTAGAAGAACGGCATCACCCAGCTGGAGTCTTCCTGAACCTGGCCTTGGTTGATGAGTTTCATGGAAGTTTTTGAGCAGGATCAGATATTCTTTCTTCCACCTGTTCCAGAAGAGTTCTACCATCTTCTGCAGCCGTTGAAATTCCTTGGACAAGTCCTTTCTAACTGGTGATTCTGGACCAGTAGGTAGTGTTGTGAGTCGATCACCTACAAGGAAATGTGCGGGCGTCAGTGGCTCAGATTCCTCTCCCCCTTGCGTAATTGGTCTAGAGTTTAGTGCTGCTTCTATGCTGACCAGGATTGTGTTGAGACCTTCTTCGTCCAACTGTGACTGTCCTAAAACTTTTCTCAGGCAGCGTTTGACAGATCCCACCATCCGTTCCCAGAATCCTCCCCACCAAGGCGCGTGTGGGGCGATGAATTTCTGTGATGGCTTGCTGGGCGAGGTACTTGTGCGTCTTGCTTGCCATGAGAGCCTGCCAGAGCTCCTTCAGCTCTAAGTGCGTGGCATGGAAGGTAGTAGCATTATCAGTGTAAATTGTGCTGGGCACTCCTCGTCTTCCGACAAACCTTTGTAGGGCTTGAAGAAATCTGTCAGTTGACATATCTGAGCTTACAAGGGGACTTCCCCATCGCAGCCCCCTCAGATTTAGTTATAAGTTGGCACAGTGGATAGGCCTTGAAAAGCTGAACACAGATCAATAGAGAAAACAAGAAGAAGTTGTGTGGAACTATGAAAAAAGTAAGCAAAATATACAAACTGAGTAATCCATTTGCAAGATAAGCAACATCAAGGAGACAGCGAGTGTAGGAGCGCCGTGGTCCTGTGGTTAGTGTGAGCCGCTGTGGAATGAGAGGTCATTGGTTCAAGTCTTCTCTCGGCTGAAAATTTTACTTTATTCATTTTCGCAAAAGCGCCTGTGTTTTGCGACCGCACCGCAAAACCGTGCGATTGTTATTGAAGTCGCGAGCTATATTTGCTGGATTCATATTGCCCACGGAATACATCTCACGTATTTAATGCACTCTCGTCCAAAGTAGTGAACAGTCAACTGCCAGCCAGGCAGCCTCGTTAGCAGGAATACACTCTCTTCCGTGCGCTGTAGTCGACTGACGTGTGTTTCGATGTTTGTTTAGGTGTGGCGTCCCCATACTACGGCGCAGTTACCTCGCATCGGACGGACGGACGGACAGATAATAATTGTCTGAAAATAAAAAATCAAACTTTTCAGTCGATGGACGACTTGAACCAATGACCTCTCATTCCGCAGCCGCTCACGCTAATCACGGGACCATGGCGCTCTATAGCTCACATTCTCCTTGATGTTGCATATGTTGCGCATTGACTACTCAGTTCGTATATTTTGCTTATTTTTTCATAGTTCCACACAACTTCTTCCTGTTTTCTCGATTGATCTGGATTCAGTTTTTCAAGACCTATCCACTGTGCCAACTTATAACTAAATCTGAGGGGGGTGCGATGCGGAGGTTCCCTTGTTAGTTCCAGGTGTATGGCTCGTGTTGTTGCGCATGTGAATAGAGCAATATACGCTTTCTTCGTAATATGTCCTTGTCTGACATATAATGGACCAGCAAAGTCAATATCTGTTACTGTAAATGGCTTCAGTGGTGAAACTCGTTCAGCTGGTAATGGAGCCTCAGTTTGTTGAACAACGTGAGCTTTCACCATCTTACAAGGTAGGCAACGGTGTAGAACATGTTTAATTGCCTGTCGAGCTCTAAGGATCCAGAATTCTGTTCTCAGTTCAGATAACACTATGTTTACTCCAAGGTGATGCAAACGAATGTGAGTCTGCTGGATCAGTAAACGTGTGAAATGATGATGTCCTTCAAGAAGAATCGGGTGGCGTTGATCTCTGGATAATTCTGCAAACTGCAGCCATCCACCGAGACGAATAAGACCATTATCCAAGAATGGGTTGTAGCGAGCTATCTGAGAATTGCGTGGTAGAGGCATGTTGTTGTATAGTGCATGCAGTTCGAGCGCAAAATGTTGCTGTTGAACAACTTGAATCCAGTAAGTGCGTGCTTCGCCCAAATCTGATGCTGTTAGTTCTCCTGATGTTCTGTTTTCTTTCAATAATTGCCGTTTAAAGCGAAGTACCCATCCTGTAACTCTTAACAGCTTGAAGTAGCTACTGTACTGTGTAGCTGTTAAAATAGGAATCGTTGTTTGTACCTTGAAGACTTGGTCTGTTAATTTCTTCTTTTCTGGCAAGGAGTGCTCTTCCGTCTGTAAAATTCGAGGCCACTGTGTTCTGTTCTTTGTTAACCAAGCAGGTCCATGGAACCATACAGAAGCATGGTGAAGTTTATCTGCTGTGGTACCTCTGGAGGTTAGATCAGCTGGATTTTCGTCACCAGGGCAGTGCCTCCACTGTGACGGATTCGTTAGTCGTTGTATTTCCGTAACACGGTTTAACACAAAGGTTTTCCATCGATTAGGGTCATGTTGTATCCATCCTAAGGCTACAGTTGAGTCAGTCCACAATGTTGCACGACTTGCATTATAGCCTCTGTCCGTCTCATCCTTCATCCCTCTCTGCCCATGTCCTCCTTCCCCTCTCACTGTCCTTCTCCTTCTCCCCCTCTCCCTGTTCATCTGCTCCTCTTTCCTTTTTCTGTCATCCCCTCCTCTGCTCGCTCTCTACTTATCTTCTCCTCTTCTCTTTTTGTGTCAATTCCCACCTCTCTCCCTCTCTCTGTTCATCTCCTCATCCCTCCTTCTCTCTGCCTATATCTTCCTCAGCCTGTCTTTGTCCATGTCTTCCTCTGTCCATATCCTCGTCTCTCCTCTCTCTGTCCATTTGCTCCTCTCCTCTCTCTGCCCACCTCCTCCTCACCCCTATCTGCATCTATCTCCTCCTCCCCATCGCTATCTGTCCGTCTCCTACTACGTCCTTCTCTTTCCACATTATCACTCTCAGTCAAATAGGTCCCTGGTGATTCTTAAACCCACGTTATTTCTTATTGCAGATCGTAACAAATATGTGTTCCAGATTTGTTGATATCGTTCCAGGAGTTCAGCATGAGCTTTTTACCCATGGATTTTCTCGCGTATGCATATGTCAGATATATTTCACACGTACTTAACATGTTTCAGAAGTATTTATATGCATATCTTTTCTGTATCTCTGGCGAATTTCACCCTGCAGTTTCATTTTCACGCATATTAATGTTTATGAGATCGTATCTCCTGAATTATGTACTGCACAGTGATATAATTTTGCAGGCACATCCAGTGGTGTATGTGGGTACTGTATACGAAATGTTTTGTGAATACAATTTGTAGTAAAGAGGTCATAAATTAAAACGTCATTCATGATGTGACCAGTGGCGGATTTAAATATAGGCCCGTAGGGAGCCATTGGTTACACATCTCGGTCACCTCTTGTTCACATTGACGGCACTTTGAACAGTGGACGTTACATTTCAGATGTGTTACGACTTGTGGCTCTACCCTTCATTCGATTCAGCAGGATAATGCACGACCACATGTTGCAGGTCCTGTATGGGCCTTTCTGGATACAGAAAATGTTCAACTGCTGCCCTGGTCAGCACATTTGTGATTCTCTCTCACCAATTGAAAACGTCTGGTCAATGGTGGCCGAGCAACTGGCTCTTCAGAATACGCCAGTCACTACTCTTGAAGAACTGTGGTATCGTGTTGAAGCTGCATGGGTAGCTGTACCTGTACACGCCATCCAAGCTCTGTCTGACTCAATGCCCAGGTGTATCAAGGCCGTTATTACGGCCAGAGGTGGTTGTTCTGGGTACTGATTTCTCAGGATCTATGCACCCAAATTGCGTGAAAATGTAATCACATGTCAGTTCTAGTATAATATATTTGTCCAATGAATACCCGTTTATCATCTTCATTTCTTCTTGGTGTAGCAATTTTAATGGCCAGTAGTGTACATAAAAGAAGATATTCCATGTTATAGATCTTGAAGAGTCCGGGGAGCCCAGTACATACTGGAAGGCTGTCAATGTTGGAAAAAGAGTGCTGCTATCCATTACTGAGCACAAACTGGGGCAACAGTCCTGATTCATCAGAAAGACTGAAAGATATCTCTACCATCAATAATCTCGACCATCAGTTCCACCAAACTCGACTTCTTCAACAGCAGCAAAATGTACATAATACTGTATATCATCAAAGAGAGAATATCACAGCCATTGTCGATTTTAAAATTACTGATACATATCTGTTTGCGTATATGAAAATAACAGTTCCCTTTCACAAAGAATCATGTAATGGAAGATGTTAGTATTAGATCTCTAAAACAAGACTGTTGTTTTATTATCAAGAGTTTTAGCTCTCACATTTTACATCATTGGTGATCTAAAAGATTTTGCAGAAGTCAATGAACGGATACTACTTCGATTCAATGAGAGTGGTATACCAGTTCTGAACACTTTCTTGTTCTTGAGGTGTACGATAGTTTCAAGTGTATTTACGACACAGAACGGTTTCTGTTCCAGTATAAGAAGCTGGTCGATTGCTACAGCAAAGATACTAATAATGTAGACAGTTTGCCCACAAAATGCTATTGAATGCTGTTTTGATTTCATTTTTGTAGATACAGCAGTGAATCTTCGTTGTCTACTGGAGTTGTTTCATATCTACTCAGACTGCAATAAATTACTTTTTGCAGGAGATGATACTGTAAAAAGTGTGGAGGATAATGTATAATGTGCAAAGAGTTCATATAGTTCCACAATATAAAATGTGAAAGTTCTGTGTGAAAAATTTTTGTTCCAGTATAAGACGCTGGTGGATACTACATTACAGATATATGACTGGATGGGAAAAAGGAGGAGGAGAGTATAAAGCATACAACTGGTGTGAATGTTAGTAATGTAGCATGACACCATTTTTACACTATGTTCTGACTTGTTGGAAAGAAGTGCAGGAGGAGGTATAGAGCATACACTTGGTCTGTGCATAAATAATGTAACTTAACACCATTTTACACTATGCTCTGATTGACTAGTTTGTTTTCATCATCTTGGATGTTTAATATTGTGCTACACTTGGCTAGAGATAAGAAGTACAGTACTGAGATTGGTTGAAGATAAGGGAAGAAGAGCATTCTTTTTTAATTTTCCAGTAACACAAATGGGCTGCTCCTACCATTTCTCACACTGTGATTGGCTGGATATAAGCAATACTACAGTGAGTGTTTTGTTGAAGACATGGAAAGGGAGGGATTTTAAATGTTTGAATAATGCAGTTGGTCAATTTCTGCCATCTTGGATTTTTAATATAGCATTATGATTGACTGTTGATAAGGAGGGGGGGGGGGCATGGCTTCACACTGATAAGGATAATGACATCACTGATAAGAGTGATGATGTCACTGTCCTCCATACGGGCAACCCCAATGTGAAGGTCAAAGGGATCAAAGTCAGCACAGCCCTACTACTGGAGAGGGTCATGAGAGGGCCAGGTGCATACTGCAGAGTGCTATGGAGTAAAGAGCTCAGCCTCTCTTGCCAGCCAGCTCTTGAACCAAGGAGACATACCTATCCTACCCTCTTGGAGATCATGTCCACTTAGTCTGCCAGTGGCCTCTCTAGGCACTGATGTATCAAGTAGTCTTTAGCAATAAAGCTGAAGAATCGCAAACTCATGTTTTTGTTATTTCAACAATTCTCTCAACCAAATGCCCACTGAATTCTAACTGCCTTCCCATGACCAATCTGCGTGTAGTCATGACCTTAAATGCTATGTGATGGCTAACTTTAATTACTAATATGCATGTTATTCCTATAGTCCTTACTCATAATAAAACATTTACTCTATGCAATTCATATTAACAGCCAAATTCCTTATCCTTCTTCTGGTTAAATCTTATGAAAGTACCGAAATTTTCAGGGTACCCAAGGTTTTCCACACACACCCTGCACTGGCTGGTGTGACACCCTTTTTAATGTCAAACACAATGTACTACAGGACGTGACTCTGTGCATGGAGAGGAGTTGCCAGGTCAAATGCACTGGGTGCTTATTGCTGGAGTTGATGGCTCAGCTCTCAATCCTTTACTGAATACAACAGTACCTAACACCAACATTATGGAAAAGCATGAAAAGTTCAAACCAAAGGATGAATGGAATTCTAGGAGTGAAAATTAAAGTTCAGGTTACTATTTACACATCTTGCTGTTCCTGTCACATCTTCAACAGTCTCTCTCCCATCCATCCACTTCCCTTCCACCTTTGAAAAGTTGCTGTTATGGAACTGGCTGAAGTGAGGCCATGTGGTACTCTGCCCAAGATGGGATGGACGTGTCCAGCAGCAGAAGATCCTAGTGAGTCTCTTCTCTATTACTTCTTTACTAATTTATACAGCTTGGACTCCAACATGTAACTGATCTGAAGTGGCTGTGGATGGGCATGAACACAGAAAGTTTGTAATCAATCAATCAAGTCATTCAAGGGTGTTTATGTCTTCACATAATACTCTGGCATAGTAGGAGGCAAGATAGCACAGACTGGTGTGGGCACATGCTGCTTTGGAGATAGTGCACTGAGCTGGCATCCCTGGTATACACACACTCTGCTGACAGTAGCAGGCAAGCAGCACTGACAGCTTTCTGCAGCTGATCAGGCTGGCTAGGTCAACCAGCGTAGCACAAGGTAATGATGTCCCAGCTACATGGTAAGTCTGGATCAACACTACAGAGCGGGGTTGGACACCTGGCACAGTGTTGGCTGCCCGAGCTGAGCAGATGGGCACAGATCCCTTGTTCCTGGTTCTGCAGTGTAAGAATTACGACAATAGCTCTGATTGACTCACACTATGTACCATTTGCTGCCCAGCTGGCCAAACTGTGATGGCCTGGTTAGAACGAGTTAAAATGCGGCTACAGCTTACCGACTTTTGGGGAGGCACAACATTAGTGCATCTCGCCGAATTACATGGAATTAAGACAATGACAGGCTGTCATAACTGGTAGCAGGTCGAGCTGCGGTTCTTCCTGGTTGCTGGCCCGTCTGGCAGGCAGCAGTGATGCAGAAGTAGTAGAAGTCCACTTAGCTCGAGATCACTGACTGCCACCTGACTGACTCTGGTTGTGGGCTAATTACCTACCATCCTGGTGCTCTAACGCTGGCTTCAAGTTCCATTTAACTTCTTCCCCTTACAATAACAGCAAGTGTCCACATAATGGCGGCACACTAGCATATAACAGTTTACTGTAATAAAAGAATGACTGAGCGAAATAATTAATGTCCTTTTCTGTAATTTCAGTTCTGACCACTTACAAAATTTGTCGTTATTCTATTTCATTTTTTAACTCACTTTATGTATGTTTTATATCATAACATAAAAATATGTAATGTATTGCGTATACATAGACAGAAAGACCCATTATTGTATGATTACATGATTCCAGAACAATCACTGAAAGCAGTTACTATCATAAAATATTGAGGAGTGTTGGTACAGAGAGATTTAAAGTATAACAACCACATAAAATTACCTGTAGGTAAGCCAGATCATGGACAGAAATTGTTTGAAAGAATCCCCTGGAAGTGTAGTCCACATGGGCGTACCCAGCGAGGGGCAGGGGGTGGAGGGGGGCAGCTGCCGCCCCCCCCCCCCCCCAGAAGATATTCGCAGTTTTTCACTAGTTTACTGTTTTATTTAATAAGAAATGCTGCATGTTTTCTCGAATTGTACAAGTGCATTCTTGTATTTAAAATGTTTATTAAAAGCAGTTTTTCACTGGTTTACTGTTTTATTTAATAAGAAGTGCTGTATGTTGTCTCAAGTCCTTGTTTCCTGAGACTAGTATGACCTCCCCCCCCCCCCCCCCCCCCCAGTTCAGATCCTGGTACGGCCTTGGTAGTCCATCAACAAAGGGGGTTGCTTACAAAATGCTCATTTGACTATTTGCTTATTGATTGTCAGTCTGGGATCTGTATCAGATTGGATTAATAGATGAAAGAGAGAAGATCAAAATAACACCAGCGCATTTTGTTACCGGTTCATTCAGTAAGTGTGAAAGCGCCACAAAGATTCTCAGCCAACTCGGGTGGCAAACGCTGTAAGAGAGGCATTCTCCATCACAGTATAGTCTGTTGTGAAAGTTCTGAGAGCATACATTGCTAAAAGAATCGACCAATATATTGCTTAATCTCCTGTATATTTCACAAAAAGACCATGAGGATAAAATTAGAGTGATTCATGCCTATGTGGAGGCTTTCCAGCAGTTGTTCTTCCTGCAAAACATTTGTGTCTGGAACAGGAAATGGGGGATGTAACACTGTACTTGAAGTACCCTCCAACACACAAGGTAAGGTGACTTGCATAATGTAGATGTAGATTATTACATCATTCTATCAATGTTTCCAGCTCATTTTGGTGATTTTTTTTATATATATATTAAAAAGGGTGTCACACCAGCCAGTGCAGGGTGTGTGTGGAAAACCTTGGGTACCCTGAAAATATATATATATATATATATATATATATATATATATATATATATATATATATATACCCAGTGTTGCCTAGGTATGAATTTATTGGAAAATGGAAATGAAGTCCCATGCCTCTTGACAGAGCATAGCGAAACAATGCAGGAGACTCACATCGCCGTGCTAGGCAAGGTCCTAATGGAGGTGGTTTGCCGTTGCCTTCCTCCGAACGTAATGGGGATGAATGATGATGATGAAGATGACACAACAACACCCAGTCATCTCAGGGCAGGTAAAAATCCCTGACCCCACCGGGAATCGTAATGGGGACCCCGTGCTCAGGAAACGAGAATGCTACCACGAGCACACGAGCCTTGGGTATAAAACTAAATGGACTGTCACTGTCACTAGGAGCAACAGCCTTCACTCCCTTCACCCCCCCCCCCTCCACTCCCCTGTTTGTGCCCCTGCATACATTATTTATATTGATGTCATGAGAGCTGCCTGTTCTAAATGCCAGTAATTGAGATTTGCTAACATGTAATGTAAACTGAGACTCTTATCATTTGAAGTATTTTGTAACTTCTGTTACCCCACTAATACCATAATATTCTTTGCTCCCTCTAGTCTATACCATGGAATAAGATTGTGGTGTCACCTGCATAACTTGTAAAATGGGAGTTAATGGATTGTGCAATGTTGTTAATATGTATTATGAGTACCCAGTGTTTCCAGGGTATGAATTTATTGCAATCTTCCCCTACTCTATCTATTCCTTCCCCCTCTCTCTGTCCATCTCGTCTTCATCCCTCTCTTTCCATCCCCTCCTCCACCCTCTCGTTGCCCATCTCCTCCTCCACCTCTCTCTGTCCATCTCCTCCTCCCCCTCTTGTTGTCCATCTCCTCCTCCACTGCCCTCTCTCTACACATATCCACCTCTTTCCTTTCTCTGTTCATCTTCTACTTTCCCCTCTCTTTGTCAAGCTTCTCCTCTTCCCTCTCTCTATTGCCTCCTCATCCCTCTCTCTCTGTCCATCTCCTCCTCCTACCTATCCACACCAATCTCCTCCTTGCTCCTCTATGTCTGTCCGCCTCCTTCTCTCCCCTTCTCTCCTCATAGTATCACCCCCACCCCAATAGGAAGTTGCTGGTTCTTACTATCACAGTATTTTTTCCAGACAGTAAGTAATATGTATACCAAGTTTGCTTGAAATCGATCCAGGGGTTCAGGTGGAGCCTTTTACGTGTGGCTTTGCCCACATACACACATATCACATATATTTCACATATTTGACACATATATGTACACATATTTCACCTGAATCTCTAGTGACTTTCACCCTGCAGTTCAGTTTTCACGTAGCCCAATGTTCATGACATGATATATCCTGATCTATGTGTTGTAAAATGACATTATTTTGCAGGTGCATCTAGTGGATACTGCCTGCAAAAAATGTTGTGAATAGATAAATTACTAAAGAGGTAATAAATTCAAATTTCATGCAGGATGCAGAAGTTTTTCACAAATCTCAGTGTTTCTGACATCATATCTCCTGAAATATTTGTCATACAATGATATATTTTTGCCAGTATATTCAGTGGTATATGTGAATACTGTCTGAAAAATGTGTTGCAAATACAGTTAGTAGTAAATGAGTAATAAATTTAAAAATCTCATGCCTGATGCGGCAATTTTACTGAATGAATGGTGAAAATGTAGAAAGTGATAATCTTTTTTTCTTTCATCATTTAGTGGGGGATATCAGTGAGAAAAAGTTTCGTAAATGTCTGACTTAATGTGTAAAGTTGGTTCGAAGTCACTATGTGCTCTCATTCCCAAATACAGGACGAATATATTCCAGCTATTTGTGCATTGTGAGCTACTCATCTCTTTCACCTTCCCCTCCCCCCCCCCCCTCCCCAGCGGTTCTTTCCAAACAGTTAGACATATGTGTCCCAAGTCTGATTAAAACTGATTCAGTGGTTTAGGAAATGTGGAACATACATACATCTACTTTTATACTAGCGAACCAAGCAATGATTTGCTAACTATTATATATAGGAACTGTATATACTTGCTAATCTTCTTCCCCCACCTCTCTTTGTCCATCTCCCCACCTTCCCCTCTTTCTGTCCACCTCCTCCTCTCCCTCCTCTCTTTGTCCATCTCTACTCCTCCCCCCTCTCACTGTCCATTTTTTCTCCAACCCCTCTTTGTCCATCTCCTCTTCCCCTCTCTCTCTTGACCTTGAGTATTGTTTATTGTTAGTGCAAATAAAATCTTGTTTAAGGAAAAAAGTCACTTAAAATAAATGGTTAATCAGTTAGGGTCACTAATGCATGGGGAGTGTAGAAACTTTTCTTGCTGCTGGACCTGTGAGGACAGTATTTTTCATAGTTTTACTCTGTGAACGGGTAGGATTGCAAAGTTTTGGATGATTCAGATTCCAAGCACTATTCTGATCATAAGTAGATAAGCCATAAGTCTGAGTTTACTACATTTAATGATTCTACAAGCTTAATGATCAGTGAACTTCAAGTTTACTATACTGTTTTAATTTGCATTTGAAAGTTTTGTGGGAAGAACCATTGTTGGTAAACTTCCGCATGTTTTACAATTTATACAATAACTTATTACATTAACTATGTCTTTAGTACTGTCTTCCAATGACTGCTCATTTGTTCCACATTCTGGCTTTTCTTCAAGTGAACAGGACTCAGTCACATCTGAACTACATCCTCGAAACCAGTGTGATGGTCCTTTATCATAATGACAACTGTGCTAGCTTTCATGGCATTGTGTGTCCAGCTGGCATAGTGTAGGTGCACAAAGGTGTGTGTGTGTGTGTGTGTGTGTGTGTGTGTGGGTGGGTGGGTGGGTGGGTGGGTGGGTGGGTGGGTGTGTGTGTGTTTTATAGATTGTATTAGCTAAGTAGTACAGTTTTACACACATGAATAGGCGGTGTATGTGGCATTTGCTTTCAGTGAAATAGTTGCAGAATAAAATATTAATCTGATAAAAGGAAAAGAGAACCAGCTCTGCTACTTGATGTAATATTTCTGACTAAATACCCTCATTCTTCCTGGGCTCTATACCGTCTATCATGTAGTTCAGAGTGGTATGCCACATATGCATGCACATGTGGATGAGATTAAAAAATCAAAATATGATGATGTTATATAACTCAAGAGGTTTATACTCCTTGTATAGCAGATATCCTGCAGATATCAAAGTGGAGACGAGATAAATCTGACTAACATAACTAACTAATACAAACAGGTATTTAAGAGACTTACATGTTTTCTAATTTTCACTCTACATTCCCCCAATGAAACAGGCCTTGCCGAGGTGGAATTGTTTACATGCCTCAAATGTACAGAAAGCCATTCCACAGGTGCATCCACAAAGAAGGGGCATCTGTGGAGGAGCCAGACTAACCCACAGTTTCTGAAGAGGGGCAGAAACATTCTCAGTAGTTGGCAAGGCAGCAGACTGGATAAATGATGGGAAAACTACAGCCATTATTTTTCCACTGAGGGCATGCAGCTCTACTGCACACATTACTCTTGCGTGACCTCCTCCTGGATAAAATATTCTGGAGGTAAAATAGTCTCTGGGTTGGGACTACAAAGGAGAATGTAGTCATCATGAAAATCAAAACTGAACTTCTGCATGTCAGAACCCTGTTAATCAGGTAGGTATGTTAGAGAATTAAAGGTAAATGGATAGGTTGATGTTAGATGTAGTGGTAATTAATGAAGTGCTGTGGCAAGAAGAACAAGACTTCTTGTATGACCAGTACAGTGTTACCAATAAAAAATCAAAGAGGAGTCATTCAGGAATAGGCCTAAGAATGAATAAGAAAATAGTAATTTGAGTAAGCTACTATGAACAGAAAAGTGAACAGATTGTCACAGCAAAACGGACATGAAGCATACACATACCACAGTAGTTCAAGTTTGTATGCCAATTAGTTCTGCAGATGAAGAGACTGAAACAATATGTGATGGGAAGAAAGTAATTATTCAGACAGTTAAGGGATACAAAAATTTAATTGTGATGGGTGATGATGGGCAACTGGAATTTGATAGTTGGAAAAGGAAGAGAAGGAAAAACAGTAGTAGTATGGACTGGGGGAACAGAATGAAAGAGGAAGCCACCTGGTAAGATCTGGTATGGATCATAATTTAATCACCACTAACACTTGGTTCGAGAAACATGATAGGAATTTGTATACATGGAAGAGATCTGGAGACACTGGAAATTTTCAGATTGATAATTTTTGGTAAGACAGAGATTTCAAAGCCATATTTTAAACTGTAAGATATTTCCAAGAACAGGTGTGGTCTCTGACAATAATTTATTGGTTATGAACTGCAGATTAATGCTGAAGTAGTTGGAAAAAGGTAGGAACTTATGTAGCTGTGACTCGGATAAACTGAAATAACCAGAGGTTGTTGAAAGTTTGATGGAGAGCAATAGGCAACAATGAAAAATGAAATGATCATATGGCATTAATTGGCCGGGATATCTCCTTTGAGGTTCGGCCGGCATATTGCAAGTCTATTTAGTTGACACCACTTTGCTGACAATGATGATGAAGGATACACAACACCAGTCCCCTGCTGGGAATTGAACCCAGACCCCCCCCCCCCCCCCTTGTGCGGTAGGTGGTAACACTACCACTGCACTATGATGGCGGGCTAAGCAACAATGGACTGAATACAACAGAAGATGAATTGGTGGTTTTGAGAGATGAAGTAGTGAAGGCAGCACAGGTTCACACAGCTATAAAGACAAGTCTTAGTAGAAATCTTTTGATAACACAGGATATATTTAATTTAACTGACAAAAAGAGAAAATATAAAAATGCAGCACATGAAGCTGGCAAAAGGGAACATAGATGCCTAAAAAAATGAGATTGGCAGGAAATGCAAACTAGTTAAGCAGGTATGGCTAGAGAAAAAATGCAAGACTGTAGAAACATGCACGAATTGGTGAAAAATAGATGCCACCTATAGGAAGCATCTGTATGAATATCAAGGGCTCCAATGGCAGATCAGTACTAAGTAAAGCAGGGAAATGTGGAATGTGCAAGGAATATACAGGGTGGTCCATTGATAGCGACCGGGCCAAATATCTCACGAAATAAGTGTCAAACGAAAAAACTACAAACAATGAAACTTGTCTAGCTTGAAGGGGGAAACCAGGTGATGCTATGGTTGGCCTGCTAGAGGGTGCTTCTAGGGTCAAACGGATATCAACTGCGGTTTTTTAAATAGGAACCCTCATTTTTTATTACATATTCGTGTAGTATCTAAAGAAATATGAATGTTTTAGTTGGACCACTTTTTTCGCTTTGTAATAGATGGCACTGTAATAGTCACAAACATATAAGTATGTGGTATCACGTAACATTCCGCCAGTGCGGACAGTATTTGCTTCGTGATACATTACCCATGATAAATGGACCGTCTACCAATTGCCGAAAAGGTCGATATTGTGTTGATGAATGGCTATTGTGATCAAAATGCCCAACGGGTGTGTGCTATGTATGCTGCTCGGTATCCTGGACGACATCATACAAGTGTCGAGACCATTTGCTGGATAGTTACATTATTTAAGGAAACAGGAAGTGTTCAGCCACATGTAAAACATCAACCATGACCTGCAACAAAAGATGATGCCCAAAAGGGTGTTTTAGCTGCTGTCACGGCTAATCCGCACATCAGTAGCAGACAAATTGTGCAAGAATGGGGAATCTCAAAAACGTCAGTGTTGAGCATGCTACATCAACATCAATTGCACCCGTACCATATTTCTATGCACCAGGAATTGCATGGCGACAACTTTGAACATCGTCTACAGTTCTGCCACTGGGCACAAGAGAAATTATGGGATGATGACAGATTTTTTGCACGCATTCTATTTAGCGACAAAGCGTCATTCACCAACAGCGGTAACGTAAACCGGCATAATATGCACTGTTGGGCAATGGAAAATCCACGATGACTGTGACAAGTGGAATATCAGCGACCTTGGCGGGTTTATGTAGGGTGTGGCGTTTTGGGAGGAAGGATAATTGGCCCCCATTTTATCGATGGCAATCTAAATGATGCAATATATGCTGATTTCCTACGTAATGTTCTACCAATGTTATTACAAGATGTTTCACTGCATGACAGAATGGCGATGTACTTCCATCATGATGGATGTCCAGCACATAGCTTGTGTGCAGTTGAAGCGGTATTGAATAACATATTTCATGACGGGTGGATTGGTCGTGGAAGCACCATACCATGGCCTGCATGTTCACCGGATCTGACGTCCCCAGATTTCTTTCTGTGGTGAAAGTTGAAGGATATTTGCTATCATGATCCACTGACAACACGTGACAACATGCGTCAGCGCATTGTCAATGTATGTGTGAACATTACCGAAGGCAAACTACTCGCTGTTGAGAGGGATGTCATTACACGTATTACCAAATGCATTGAGGTTGACAGACATCATTTTGAGCATTTATTGCATTAATGTGGTATTTACAGGTAATCACGTTGTAACAGCATGCTTTCTCAGAAATGATAAGTTAACAAAGGTACATGATCACATTGGAACAACCGAAATAAAATGTTCAAACGTACCTACGTTCTGTATTTTAATTAAAAAAACCTACCTGTTACCAACTATTCATCTAAAATTGTGAGCCATATGTTTGTGACTATTACAGTGTCATATATCACAAAGCGAGAAAAGTGGTCCAACTAAAACATTCATATTTCTTTATGTACTACACGAATATGTAATAAAAAATGGGGGTTCCTATTTTAAAAAATGCTGTTGATATCCATTTGACCTATGGCAGCACCATGCAGCAGGCCAACCATAACACCATCTGGTTTCCCCCTTCAAGCTAGGCAAGTTTCATTCTTTTAGTTTTTTCATTTGACACTTATTTCATGAGATATTCGGCCCGGTCACAATCAATGGACCACCCTGTATAGAGGGCACATATAAGGGAAACAAACATGAGGTCAATATTATGTATGGAACAGAGGAGGTAGATGAGGATAGGATAGAATATATGATACAGTGATAAGAACTTGACAGAGAACTGAAAGATGGAAGTGAAAACAGGTCTCCTGGAGTAGATGACATTCCCACAGAGTAACTGACATCCTTGGGAGAGCCAGCTTTAACAAAACTTTACCACATGGTGTAGAAGATATATGAGATTGGAGAAAATACCCCCCAGCTTTAGGAAGAATGTAATAATTCCCGTTTCAAAGAAGTTAGGCATTGACAGGTGTGAATAGTATCAAACCATTAGTTTAATACGTCATGGTTGCAAATTATTGAAATGAAATATTTACAGAATGAAAAACTGGTATAAACTGACCTTGAGGAAAATCAGTTTGGGTTCTGGATAAATGTTGGATTGCGCTTATAAGAGTTGAAGGATATGAAAGGGAAGCTGTATCTGAGAAAGGAATAAGACAGACTGTAGACTTTCTACAGTTTAACTCAATCTGTACATTGAGGAAAACAGTAAAAAAGAAAAATATGGCGGAACTTGGAAAGGTAATTAAAGTTCAGGGAAAAGAAAAAAAAAATTATGTTTGCCAGTGACACTACAGTTCTGTCAGAGACAGTAAAGGACTTGGAAGAACAGTTGAAGAGAATGGAATGGATAGTGTCTTGAAAAGAGATTATAAGACGAACATCAACTACAGTATAAAAAATGTAATGGAATGTAGTCCAATTAAATCAGGTGATGCCAATGGAATTAGATTAGGAAATGGGACATTAAGAGTAGCATATGAGTTTAGCTGTTTGGATAAGAAAATACCTGAAGATGGCCAAAGTAGAGGGGATATAAAATACAGAATGGCAATAGTAAGAAAAGCATTTCTGGAAAAGAGGAATTTGTTAACATCTGGCACAAATTTAAGTGTTAGTAAGGCTTTTCTGAATGTATTTGTCTGGAGTGTAGACCTGTTCAGAAGTGGAAAATCAAAGACAAGCATTTCAGACAAGAATAATATACATACTTTGGCAATTTGCTGCTATATAAGTACATTGAAGATTAGGTAGTTAGGTCAAATAACTAATGAGAAGGTACTGAATCAAACTGAGGAGAACACAAATGTATGCCACAAGTTGACTAAAAGAAGGGCTCAGTTGTTAAGACACATCCTGAGGCAGCAGAGAACAGCTGATTTGGTAATAAAAGGACATGTGGTGAGTAAAAATTTTAGAGGGAGGCATAGGCATGAATACAGTACAGAGGTTGAAAGGGTTGTAGGTTGCAGTATGGCAATTATTCAGTGATGGCGAGGCTTGAACAGCACAGACTAGCATGGAGAGTTAGATCAAACCAGTCTTTACACTGAGGATCCCAACAACAAAAACAATATGCATGTCTAAATAGTTCCCTAGTAAACTGCTGGATGTCCATGTCCAACAGGCACAATATTTGGGAAAATGACAACATTGCCATCATCAGGTGTGCTGAGGGACTGGCTGAGGAAGGGGGGGAGGGGGGGGGGAGGCCTGGCACCATCTTTTACCTTCTCTCTCTCTCCCTCTGATCAGTCACACCATCAGCCATCCACACCCAGCATCATTAGAGTTTCAGCCTCAAAACAAACAACAAACAACTCTTCAAGCAACCCATCAGCTTAACAATATGTAACTTGAAGTATACCTGACAAAGCAGCAATCAACTTCATCACAGATACCACTCACCCATTCCAAATAGTGGAGGAGCCATCATTTAAAGATATTGTATGTCTAGGTTTGTCAAGCCTCTGTCAATTGTGTCAAGCAGAACTGTAAGCAAAAGATTAAATAATAAATTTGAGAGAATGAAAAACCATATCCAAGATGTACTTGAGAAGGTAGGTATGATGGCAAGTAACATCGATGTATGTAGTAGAGGTGGAAAGGTACTTTTATAAATCTCACATATTTTTGATTATGTTAGTTTTTTATTTTATTTGTTTACTTAGACTACTTTAAAACTTAATGTGAAGATTAATATAGTTCTCACTAGCTTCTTTGTGTTTTCAAGGTCTATTTGTTGATTTTTTAACTACATTACGTTGTTGCACCTTTAGGAGCTTCTTTAGAGTAAATGATCACTGGCTTGATCAAGTCACACTGAAAAGAAAAATGGCAATGTTGCCATGTAGATGTATGAAAGAAAGGCATATGTATTTTTCTCTGGTCAAGGAAGTAAGTGACACATGGTTAGAACATCAAACACCAAATAGAGTACGTACCAACCCAACAGACAACCAACATTCTTTTGCAAGGCTTTTATATTGTGCCAAGGGCAAAACATTACTGATGAATAACAAGTCAATAATATAATACATGATGATTATGGTGATTTAGTATTTATAAATGCCTTCAGTATGTCAGAATCAGTAAGTGAAACTGGAAGTGCTGAAGAGGAGACACTATTGTCCTCTCACCACCAATGTGCAAGGAATACATTAAATTTGGTTGCAGTGAAAGAATCTGAACATGCACTTGAGAATATGAAATTCTAGAAAGTTTCAAGCTTTGGAACAAACAGAATTGGTCAACACAAGTAGTAGACCACATCAAAGATAATTGTAGTGTCTATTTGTTAATGCTTGTAATTAGGAGATGTAACGTAATGTATGAGGCTGTCCAATGGATTTGCAAATTGATGGTTAGTGGCAATGAAAAATTTTGCACTTGCTTGAATGTTTATTGAATTTTTATTCATTGCCAAGGCTAATGTCTGAAGAAGTTACTTTCCTGAGAGCATATTGTGAAGTGATGCATCCACTGGTACAGGTTCTGAACTTGCTACAAGGCAAACACACCACTTCATTGGTTTCCTTCTCCCTACTTTGACCACTTTGAAACAAAAGGTGAACAAGTTATCCACTAAGCTGGCACTGTGCAGACCTCTGCTTGATGGAGTTCTTCTGGGATTGCAGGAGAGGTCAGAACTCCCATTTGAAAATAGTGATCTAATCCTGTCTACATGCTACCACCCAAAATTAAAAATCAATTGCATGCATGAACCACATGCCTGTGTAGCCAAGAGTCATATGCTGAAAGCCATGCCACAAAAAACAACTGTAAGAGACACTGCCAGGGAAGGAGCAGAAGTGCTGAAGAATGAGGAGGAAGATTTTTGCTGCTAGGAGAGACAAAATACACATATCGAATGTGCTCAACAGGATCTTGAGCAAGTTTTACTAAATTCTGCAACAGCTATACAGATGCTCAATGTGTTTTCCACAATCAAGAACCTCTTCATTAAATATAATACAGGTATATCAACTACCGCATGTGTAAAGAGAGGTTTCAGTGTAGAAGGTACTGTATTGAGGGCAATGTGGGGTAAACTGGGAGATGAGACATTTGAGAAATGACTTTTATTGGAAGTGAACAAGCAGTTAAACTTAGATGCACTGAGATAGAAGAGGCAGTGGACAATGTATTTAATTATTTACTGACATTAATGGTTCTTTTCTTTCTACAAGTATGAGGTTCATTATTTCATCTACATCTACGTTTATACTCCGCAAGCCGTCCAACGGTGTGTGGCGGAGGGCACTTTATGTGCCACTATCATTACCTCCCGTTCCTGTTCCAGTCGCATATGGTTCGCGGGAAGAACGACTGCCAGAAACCCTCCGTGCGCGCTCAAATCTCTCTAATTTTACATTCACGATCTCCTTGGGAGGTATAAGTAGGGGGAAGCAATATATTCGATACCTCATCCAGAAAAGCACCCTCTCGAAACCTGTACAGCAAGCTACACCGCATGCAGAGCGCCTCTCTTGCAGAGTCTGCCACTTGAGTTTGCTAAACATCTCCGTAACCCTATCACACTTACCAAATAATCCTGTGACGAAACGTGCCTTTCTTCTTTGGATCTTCTCTATCTCCACCGTCAACCCGACCTGGTACAGACCCCACACTGATGAGCAATACTCAAGTATAGGTCGAACGAGTGTTTTGTAAGCCACCTCCTTTGTTGATGGACTACATTTTCTAAGGACTCTCCCAATGAACCTCAACCTGGCACCCTCCCTACCAACAATTAATTTTATATGATCATTCCACTTCAAATCATTCCGTACGCATACCCCCAGATATTTTACAGAAGTAACTGCTAGCAGTGTTTATTCTGCTATCATATAATCATACAATAAAGGATCCTTCTTTCTATGTAATCACAATACATCATATTTGTCTATGTTAAGGGTCAGTTGCCACTCCCTGCACCAAGTGCCTATCTGCTGCAGATCTTCCTGCATTTCGCTGCAATTTTCTAATGCTGCAACTTCTCTGTATACTACAGCATCATCTGCGAAAAGCCACATGGAACTTCTGACACTATGTACTACATCATTTATATATATTGTAAAAAGCAATGGCCCCATACCACTCCCCTGTGGCACACCAGAGGTTGACAAACTGCCTATTGGCTTCTGTCTCGGGTTCTTCGGCCAACGTTCATCTAATGATTTTTCCGACGTTTTGCCAGCACGAGTGGCTGGCATTGTCAAAGCTTCACCCTCCATTGTCGGTGGTGAACTGGAGGGTGAAGCTTTGACAATGCCAGCCACTCGTGCTGGCGAAACGTCAGAAAAATCATTAGATGAACGTCGGCCGAAGAACCCGAGACAGAAGCCAATAGGCAGTTTGTCAACCTCTGGTGTGCCACAGGGGAGTGGTATGGGACCATTGCGTTTTACAATATATATAAATGATGTAGTACATAGTGTCGGAAGTTCCATGTGGCCACGAAAGCCTTAACAATTTTGTACACCAGAGGTTACTTTAACGTCTGTAGACGTCTCCCCATTGAGAACAACATGCTGTGTTCTGTTTGCTAAATACTCTTCAATCCAGCCACACAGCTGGTCTGATATTCCGTAGGCTCTTACTTTGTTTATCAGGCGACAGTGTGGAACTGTATCAAATGCCTTCCAGAAGTCAAGGAAAATGGCATCTACCTGGGAGCCAGTATCTAATATTTTCTGGGTCTCGTGAACAAATAAAGCGAGTTGGGTCTCACATCATCGCTGTTTCCAGAATCCATGTTGATTCCTACAGAGTAGATTCTGGGTTTCCGGAAACATCATGATACTCGAGCAAAAAACATGTTCTAAAATTCTACAACAGATTGAGTCAGAGATATAGGCCTATAGTTTTGCGCATCTACTTGACAACCCTTCTTGAAAACTGGGACTACCTGTGCACTTTTCCAATCATTTGGAACCTTCCGTTCCTCTAGAGACTTGCGATACATGGCTGTTAGATGGGGGGAAATTTCTTTTGCGTACTCTGTGTAGAATCGAATTGTTATTCTGTCAGGTCCAGTGGACTTTCCTCTGTTGAGTGATTTCAGTTGCTTTTCTATTCCTTGGACAGAGAAGGAACTGCGGTGCGGTCTTCCTCTGTGAAACAGCTTTGAAAAAAGTTGTTTAGTATTTCAGCTTTACGCGTGTCATCCTCTGTTTCAATGCCATCATCATCATCCCAGAGAGTCTGGATATGCTGTTTTGATCCACTTACTGATTTAACATAAGACCAGAACTCCCCAGGATTTTCTGTCAAGTCGGTACATAGAATTTTACTTTCGAATTCACTGAATGCTTCATGCATAGCCCTCCTTACGCTAACTTTGACATCGTTTAGCTTCTGTTTGTCTGAGAGGTTTTGGCTGCGTTTAAACTTGCAGTGAAGATTTCTTTGCTTTCGCAGTAGTTTCCTAAATTTGTTGTTGAACCACGGTGGGTTTTTCCCGTCCCTCACAGTTTTACTGGGCACATACCTGTCCAAAACACATTTTATAATTGCCTTGAACTTTTTCCATAAACACTCAACACTGTCAGTGTCGGAACAGAAATTTTCGTTTTGATCTGTTAGGTAGTCTGATATCTGCCTTCTATTACTCTTGCTAAACAGATAAACCTTCCTCCCTTTTTTTTATAATCCTATTTAATTCCATATTCAGGGCTGCTGCAATGGCCTTATGATCACTGATTCCCTGTTCTGCACTTACAGAGTCGAAAAGTTCGGGTCTGTTTGTTATCAGTAGGTCCAAGATGTTATCTCCATGAGTCGGTTCGCTGTTTAATTGCTTGAGGTAATTTTCAGATAGTGCACTCAGTATAATGTCACTCAATGCTCTGTCCCTACCACCCATCCTAAACATCTGAGTGTCCCAGTCTATATCTGGTAAATTGAAATCTCCACTTAAGACTATAACACACTGAGGAAATTTATGTGAAATGTATTCCAGATTTTCTCTCAGTTGTTCTGCCACTAATACTGCTGACTTGGGAGGTCGGTAAAAGGAGCCAATTATTAACCTAGCTCAGTTGTTGAGTATAACCTCCACCCATAATAATTCACAGGAACTATCCACTTCTATTTCACTACAGGATAAACTATTACTAACAGTGGCAAACATGCCACCACCTGTTGCATGCAATCTATCCTTTCTAAACACCGTCTGTGCCTTTGTAAAAATTTCGGCAGAATTTATCTCTGGCTTCAGCCAGTTTTCCGTACCTATAACGTTTTTAGCTTCGGTGCTTTCTATCAGTGCTTGAAGTTCCGGTACTTTACCAACACAGCTTCAACAGTTTACAATTACCATACCGACTGCTACTTGGTCTCCACATGTCCTGACTTTGGCCTGCACCCTTTGAGGCTGTTGCCCTTTCTGTACTTGCCCGAGGCCATCTAACCTAAAAAAAATGCCCAGTCCATGCCACACAACCCCTGCTACCCATGTAGCCGCTGTTGGGTGTAGTGGACTCCTGACCTATCCAGCGGAACCCGAAACCTCACCACCCTATGGCGCAAGTCGAGGAATCTGCAGCCCACACAGTCGCAGAACCATCTCAGCCTCTGACTCAGACCCCCCACTCGGCTCTGTACCAAAGGTCCGCAGTGAGTCCTGTCCATGATGCTGCAGATGGTGAGCTCTGCTTTCATCCCGCTAGCGAGACTGGCAGTCTTCACCAAATCAGATAGGTGCCGGAAGCCAGAGAGGATTTCCTCTGATCCATAGCAACACACATCATTGGTGCTGACATGAGCGATCACCTGCAGATGGGTGCACCCTGTACCCTTCATGGCAACCGGAAGGACCCTTTCAACATCTGGAATGACTCCCCCCGGTATGCACACAGAGTGCACATTGGTTTTCTTCCCCTCCCTTGCAGTCATATCCTTAAGGGACCCCATTATGCGCCTGACGTTGGAGCTCCCAACTACCAGTAAGCCCACCCTCTGTGACCGCCCAGATCTTGCAGATTGAGGGGCAACCTCTGGAACAGGACAAGCAGCCGTGTCCAGCCGAAGATCAGTATCAGCCGGAGACAGAGCCTGAAATCGGTTCGTCAGACAAACTGAAGAGGCCTTTTGTTCAGCCCTCCAGAATGTCTTTCGCCCCCTGCCACACCTTAAGATGACCTCCCACTCTACCACAGGTGAGGGGTCAGCCTCAATGTGGGCAGTATCCTGATCAGCCACAGCCAAAGTCCGGTTGGGGATGTGTGGGACGAGCTGGCCGTCCCCAACAAACCCCCGTCCGGACAACCACAGTGATGCTCATTCGCAACAGCCTCAAACTGTGTGACCGAAGCCAACACTGCCTGAAGCTGGGAGTGGAGGAATGCCAACTCAGCCCGCATCCGAACACAGCAGTCACAGTCCCTATCCATGCTAAATACTGTTGTGCAAAGAACGTCTGAACTAATCTACAGAGAGCACAAACAATTCAACACAAAATTTAAACGGTAATTAAAATACAAGATTGCCTAATAAATGCAGTAATGCTGCTACTTGCGCACTACTGACACACTGCTCGGCGGCAGAAGGAGACTATGTGATTTTACACTATTAAGCTACTAAAACACGATGCTACAACTCTCAAATACTATAATATGCCCAAAATTTGTGAATTAAACAATGCAAGTACCCAAAAACACGCAAAGAAATTAAGAATTAAACTATGTAACAAATAAGTGAGCTAAGAGTATATGACTTGCTGCTGGCAATACATAGATGAGTTACAATTATAATTTTAAAAGTAACTGATACAGTTGCTTTTGATGTATAGTAACTATAGCTGTAACTAAGTTACTTTTACTAGGAAGTAACTTTAACTGTAAACCAGTTGCTTTCAAAAAGTAACTTAACCAACTCTGCAAATGAATTAATGGCACAATTATGCCAAATTCGATTTTTTTCCTTCTTTTACATTCAGCTGCAGTCATCTGGGAACAGTTAGATGTTTTTCACATTCAGATACCTATCTTGAATTGTCTATATAGCCCAGTAACAAAAAAATTGCTCTGATGTATTGCCTGTCGGCTTTTGTCTCCTGATTTTGTCCGACATTTCTTAATAACTTTTCTGGCATATCGCCAGTATGAATGGCTAGTGCTGTCAAAGATTCTTCCTAAATTGCCGTGGGTGGTCTCCACTAGCAATGAAGAGTGAATCTTTGACAATGCCATCCACTTGTGCTGGCAAAACATCAGAAAAATTTTTAAACATTGGCAAAGATCCCAAGACAAAAGCCACATCATCAAATGGCCATGAAAGCCTCAACAATTTTGTAAAATGTCCTCTTCTGAGAACTCAGCCAAAACATATACAGAAAGAAAATGTATCACCTATATATGTGAGAATAATATACATTTTGCTTAATACATTTAACATGTGTAATATCACTGAACAATGTGCATTTAAAGCAGAAATCGGGTAGAAGCATGAGTATGGCTTGGATCGGTGTACAACATTAACAAAATTATACCCGGATGTCCAGAGAATTTCTATTATTCATAGGTCATTATCTCAGCCAAGGAACTAAGTGCTTAATTGAATTGATTCAAAGGATGTTTCATTCAAAAATTATAATACTGTAGCAAAAGGTCCAATAGTACATTTTTTTGATAAAGTTACAGGAGCTTAAGCATTATTCATTCACAGACATAGTTTTAATTCACAAAGTATACAAGTATTATGAAAAAGAATGAATTTGTTTCAAGAGTTTGGTTTTGCATTTGGGATGTCATCCACAGCTCCAGAGAATGGATATGAGTTCCCTAAAAAGGAAAAACAGAAATATTAAAATTAAGTCTTTGACTAACAAAATACAGACAGTATAATCATAATACTAATATGTAACTTCTCTGTTGGGCAGCATGTTATTTACTACAAATAGTCACTGCTTCTGAGAATTGTCCTTGTTGATTTTTCTATAGTTGTCTCTTCTACATTCCATTTTTAAACACAAAGTAATCAAAATTACTGTTGTTTGTTAAGCTGTATTCCATGAATCTTATCATCAAGGAGCTCCCCCAAGGAAATGGAATTAGCAGCAAGTATATACCACTCCTTACATAAATTTTTTTTTTCTTTCTTTTACTTACATTGCCCATTTATAGTACACAAGGGAACTATCAAAATTCTTTTAAAGCAGTATTTTTAAAATCTTTATTATTCAGAATGTAAATGAGTCTTGGCTAATGATGATAGCATAAGTATTGTATATGGAAACATTTTATACCCAATGTTTTGGAGCCCATCGATAAAAAAATGAAAATGATTGAAATATTTTGTGAACCAACAAAAGTGTTTGACTGTTTCAGTCACCAAATACTTTTACAAAAAGCTAAGTACCTATGTATAAGTGGTGCAGCAGGAATGTACCTTTGTGATAGAAAGCAGAAAGTTGTACTGGATAGTGCAGAAGGTATCTCAGCATCATCAGAATGGGGTACTATCTCATGTGGAGTGTCTCAGAGCTCAGTTCTGGTTCCATTATTTTTTGTAATTGTTATTTATGATCTATCTCATTGTACAGAATATTGTAAATTTACTATCACTGGTGATTTCACTATTGTACTTATTTAAAATTCATTATAAAAACTGGGAACATGAAGTGTCAGTTAATCAGTTTTGTACGGGTACTGTGAACTGGTTTAACATAAATGTTATTTCTATCAATTAGAGTAAAACAAGCTTTATTCAGTTTCACAGACCCTCTACAGATGAAGAAATAGGAGAAAAATAGGGTGACCAACAGATACTTCCAAAAACCTGATTGATACCAAACTCAAGCGGCCAAGCCACATTCTGCATCTGTGAAAGACTGTATTCTGCAACTTATGCTTTACTTATAATTTGCTCTTCTATAAATATAGCAACTATACAACTAGCTTATTATGGTTATATTCATGCCATTGTGGCAAACTGAAACATCTTTGGAGGAAATCATCCCCTGGCTATAAAAGTGTTACATGCACAGAAACAAGTCATAAGAATCATGAGCAGAATGCACCATAGAACCACATGCAGAAATCTTTTTAAGGAACTTCAAATCCTCACATCTACATTATGATAAATATTCTCCCTTATTTGTTTCAAAAGGAAAAAAGGTCCTTTTTAAACTCAATAATGTGTAGCACAGTCATGACAACAGACGAAAGTAGAACATCCACTATGGGCATACAAACCTGAGCATAGTACAGAAGGGGATCCATTTCAGTGACTGTAAGTTTTTTAATGCTCTCCCTTTACAAATTAAGTGTCTATTGGATGATGAGAACATGCTTAAAAACAAGTTTAGGCAGTTCTTATTTTAAGTGTAATTCTACACTACTGAAACATTCTTGAAGTATAACATATAGTATCAATGTACCTGCAATACTCAGATATATTCTCAGATCCTTATTTATGTGCATGCAAGAATTCATGCCAAAATCCAACCCCACCATAATTCTTGATTTTCAGATTGACCTAGATCACTTGAAAGCCCTTTTTCACTACTATGTAAGGAACATATTGTTTTCATGCTAAATTTGGTAATTCAGGGAATATCACTATAAAAAGATGTTGTTGCATCATTATTCAAATTTTAGAATGCAAACCTTTCAAAAACCCGTTATTACTAACTTGCAAAACTGTACATAAAATAAAGGAAAGGCAGCTGCTCGCCTTAAGCAGACTGATATGGGGTGCAAAGACACACATAATATAACAAAGTATTAACTAGCTTTCAAGCCCTGGCTCTTCTTTTGGCAGAAAGAATACACATTCACACACAGAGTACACAAACATGCAACCACATATCAGCCACACTGGTGTGTTTCGGTGTCTGTGCAGTTGCATGTCTGAATGTTCTGAATGTGTGTTCTTTCTCTCATAAGAAGAGCCAGGGCTCAAAAACTAGTTAATATTGTGTTCTATTACATGTGTGTGTTAAGGGTATACGGAATGCCCTATGCTTACAATGTTAAATTGAGCTAAAAGTTAGGAACATTTTCTTGTTTGTTATTTGGACAATACTCTTGATTTTTTCACAGAATGCAGAGATATGTTCTGTTTTTATGCTGAATTATTAATTTTGAAAAAAATAATGTATAGTTTTTCAGATATTTTATTTTTTGTAAATGTTAAAAAAAGTTATACATTTTAACAAGTATTTTAAAATTTACATCCATTAATACAAAATAATTCCACATATCTTTTAATTCAGATACATTAGAAGGTCTTAAGGAACAACTACAGAAAATTTCATATTTCTACTATACATAGGCCCTGAGAAAATGTACCTTATACACAAAAAAACTAAAGTTACATGAAATTAGCTTCAAAGTTTTTACTTCAGTACAAGCCTGTTCCATAGCTTGTATCATTAGAATCGTCCAACAGCTTCCTCTTGATGGCTCTGCTATGCTGTCTAGCCATATTTGAATATACTTTTATGGCATTCTCTGAAGACCTGAGCCGTTCCTTGTCCAAACAAAGCATAGCTGCAGCAGTTCGTAGTCCTACACAGAGCCCGAACTTCTGCAGAACTTTGCATTTTGTTATATTGCCCTGATTGAATGATGAAACAGCATCATAAACGCCAAAGTGAAGTGTGTTTATACCCACAAACACAGTTTTAGGTAGTCTATTCCATATCACATGGTTCACACACTCATTTGGATTTTGAGTCCAGCCATGAAGACGTTTCTTTAGTAGACTAATATCTGCGAGGTCTCGGAATATTGGTTTTATTTCATCCATTATGGCAGGTGCCAGGTGATGAGGGTGAGTGTATTGTTTCTTAGTTACCTTGCCTCTGTTGTACTTGCACCAACTATCATCTCCTTTTGGACATAGCCCATGTTGGGGATTCTCATTGTTTGAAGCTGTATGAAAAAACAGAGCCCAGACTGCTCTTCTCATTAATTCTGCATCTGCTGTATTCTGTCTTATTGCTAGACCATAGCACTTCTGAATATGATCTATTATAGCATCTGGCAGTCTATTTTTCCAATCTAAAGTTTTTCCATCGCTCAATTTCTTGCCTTTCATGCTAGCCTTGAGCCATCGAAGTCTTGATCCCATCCTTTTCTGAACATGGCCAACACACTCCAGTTTGGAAATTTTCACATCGTTACCATAGGGTCTCAGTTCCTCAATTTCTTTGAAAGCCTTTGAGTCACCATCTCCAAGATAATTTATGTATCTAATGTTGTACCATTTTACTGAGCGTTGATAAATACTTCTTACACCAACAACTTCCATACCACCACTTGACCCATAGTAATGTGCCACGCACTCCTCTTCATGTTTATTTTTCATTTTCTCCTTGCATCTGCAATGCTTGGAAAGTATTGCCACATCAACTACCTTACCAGTGTCCACACTTGTAGCTGTTACTACACCATTGAGAGATGTGTGGCCTCTCTTCTGCCAGCTTCCATCAAAAGCTATGGACAAGTCTCTGCTATTATTATTTTCAACAACTGCTTCCTCAAAAGCATCTTTCATGTTTTCCTGTGCCACATCTTCTACAGCAGAGCCTAATACAACAATGTGTTTGTTAAATTTTGAAGGTGGAGGAGGGAGGTTCATCACACCACACAACATGGCACCTGCACCCCTGCCCTTTCCTATACACCATAATCCATAAACCAGTCTAATGTTTATATCGTATAGTTTACCTGTATCTGCAGTAACATGTGAGGAATTGAAGAAAGTAACACTGTGTTTGCAATAACTGCACATCAACTCTAATTCACAAGCAAGTCCTACATGTAAGTTTGTTTTCAATGAAACACCACATTTTCCACATTGTTTGCAGCACACATTGTTCTCCAAAACGACTGATAATAAAGAGACGTTAATTACCTCATATTTTGCAGTCCTAGCATTTAGTTTCTTGTATTCTTCTTCAATTCCAGCTAGTTTTCTTCTTAAAGCACTTTCCGGTGTAGTGGCAGCAGCATCACTCAATGTATCACTACCAGTGTTGAGGTTAGTCGCTACTGGGACATCAGATACTAATGAAGATGAATCAGACGAATTTTTAGTACACTTTACTTTCTTGTGCCAATGTACACACTTTCTAAAAACCTTCAGACTAGGTCTTGGCATGTTGAAGGAAAGAAAACTCAATGACTACTCCACATACGACTTTCACAACAATGACATGGATGTACTCACAAAGGAAACAATACAAATGGTGCAGAACCTATTGTCAACTGTCTAGCAGTGTAGCCAACAGAAAAGCTAACTCTCTTGTGCTCAATTATATCTCTGGCAAGGCTGTCTATATCAGGTATATTTCGCGTCTCATATACAAGGTGCGGAACATCATGTGTCGAAATTATTTTAAAAAATTATTTAAAATAGTTCTGTTCACGTCATCCAAATATTTTATACATGGTAATAAACAGGAGAGTCTAAATTTTCCGAAAATGCATTTACCCAAAAATCGATTTTTTCATCGAAAAACTCATTCCGTATACCCTTAAAGATGCGTTGTTACCTTTCCTTTGTTTTTTGTACTGTTCCATCCAGGAACAGGAAGTGTCATTCTTGTTATAACTTGTAGCCACAATATTTCTGTATTAAAATTAATGTTTACTAGAAACACATGTTAGTTAAACGTATCGAACATAAAATTTATGTTTCTAGAAAAATATTGTAGGCTTGCTAGAAAATGAGAAGAAAAGTGTCAGCCTGAAATTCTGCTCCAGAAAATAAAACCTCATATTAATGCCATTTTAAGTACACTCAACAGTTCCATAAAATAATATCACTATCAGATGTGTAAAAGCATTGCTTACAGTTCTTGTCTTTAATGTTGTTATTGAATATGTAACTGTTCTGTATTTTAACTTTTTGTACAAACTTTTTGACACTGTGAACAATGTCAGTGGTAGTCAATAGTAAGTAAGACACAGTCAAGTTCAGTCAGTCTGAGTCTTTGTTGAGTAGTCAATGAATAAATTTCCATGAAATCAGTTACTTGAATTCAGCTTGCTGGAATGGTTAGAAAATTAAATTCATAAATTTAAGCAGACTTGTCTTTGTACAGAGTGGGGCAATAAAAATGGCCTGGAGAACAAGAGTTCCAGAGTACAAAGAAACATAGCAGAGGAAAGGAAATACTGTTTTAGCCTGACTACAGCAAATGTTGAAAGTGACCACCAATCATCTCTTGGCACTTTTGGGCCCTGCTCAGCAAGCTGCTGAAGACAGATGGAAGCTGGACTGCTGGAATTGTTGCAGTCTCATTCAAAATTTTCTGCTGCAGTTCTTGAACACTGTGAGGGTTCCCCACACAAAATAATTGCACACTGACAGATCAGTGACCTCAGTGGCCACTAGGGCCTTGACCAGACTGCTACCAGATTTGTCAGGCAGGAAGATTGTATAAATGTGCTTCAAGGTTCGGCCTGCTGTATGGGCAGTTGCTCTATCCTGCTGAAAGTACTTATAGATATTTTCTTCCTCCATTAATGCTCTCACAAATTCATGTTCAATCATATCCATTCATCTAGGCCACTTTTATTTGCCCACCCTGTACATTGCTGACATACTTTGTAATAAAATGGATTTTTTCAGTAATCTGGTCAACATGAAAGTGGGTTTTCTGAAAATAAATACACATTCACTGAATCTTGAGCATTGACAGTGCTATCTTGATTATTTGAAATTGTTCTGAATACCTATGATTTATCCAATGATCCAAAAAAAAAAAAAAAAAACTATAACAATGCATTTAAGGTCTATAAGTCCCAATTACATTTGGGATAACTGATTTTGTTTAAGTCTGAGGTAAGAGCTACGGCACTGTAATGTTCTTTCTTAGGACTGGCGTCCTCTGTGCTGAATGCTGTGCTGCAGTGTGACCTAACAGTTCACATCTGAAAAAAATCAGTTTTCAGCTAAACACAGCAATGAGGACAACAACAGGTTGTTTCAGATCTACACCTGTTCAGTGATTACCACTACTATGTCATATTGAGCTGCCAGATCTTGGAAGACAAAATGCCCTTCTCAAGGAATATGAAAATCTGATTAAAATTCCCCTGCTCCCCGTCCACTCTGATGCAGCTGATGAGCTGACTACATACCAGGCAGTCACCCACTGGCAGAATCTCTGCAAGCAATGGATTTCATCTTGAACAGGAAGGGGTCAGAAATGTGGACCAGCATTTTCTGTGAGAAATATTAGACCCTCATAAACCCTTTATAAGACCAGCAAGCATGGAATGACTGAAACATACTTGGAAAACAATTAACAGGATTGGTACATGCTGTGGCATCTAGGCAGAAAGTCTCCACCAATTACTTCAGTAAAGTCAATGCCTGTAAAATTAGGCACAAGTTGTCTTGAGTTATAATGTAATTTGTGAGTTACAATTGCCAACAGTGAGGCAATACCGTAGTGACATCTTTTTTGTCATTGAATGTGTAGCAAACGTGTGGGCCCAGTGATTGCACCACAAATGTCTGAAAGTACTTGTGAGACATGTGCAGCACAGTGTACTCCTACAATTAATAGGAGCCGTAGAAGCACTGTTAATACTCCTGGGAATATATCCTACTAATATAAACATCAGGTACAGAGCTGCATGCTACTTGTTTTGGAAGGGGGACACTGAGGTGAGGCAGATCACTGGGAATCACATTGCAAACGGAATTTAACTAAAATCCTCATGTACCAGTAGGTGGCAAAGACACTAGAACAATAAGGACATTGGTTGTTCTATGTAAGAATTGTCATGGACATTCACAAAGGAAACTACATCATATGAATCCATTTTATAATGGGACATCGACTGCACCCTATCTGTCTGTATAAGGCCACCAAAAAACAATCAGACAGATGAGAATAGAGAAATATTGGCAGTACACTGTGTTGCAGCAGTCTCATCAAACTGTGATATTGCACATTACTACTGATGTGGACTCTCGCTGTGTATTTATAAAAAAAATAAAAATAAAAAATAAATAAATAAAAAAATTAAAAAAAAATATCTGATCCCTTGTCAACTATAAATAACACGGCCATACAGATGAACCACATAGAACTTCTAAGGTTCAGGATGCACAGGAATAAAAACAGTTGAAGCATCAAGCACTACTCAGATTGTTTCAGATACATTTTCAGATATTTACAAAATTATTACTACCAAATACATTTACACATATATTTATCAGTTATTTCTATCTTCCTTTTATATCTTGTATAACTGAAACTTACTGCCAGATTAAAACTGTGTGCTGGACTGAGACTCAAACTTGGGATCATAGTCTTTTGTGAGAAGGTGCTCTTCCAAATGAGCTACCCAAACATGACTCACAACCCACCCTCACAGCTTTACTTCCACCAGTACCTCATCTCCTACCTTACAAACTTACAGAAGCCGTCCTGAGAAACTTGCAGGACTGGCATTTCAGAAAGAAAGGATATTGCAGAGACATGGCTTAGCCACCGTCAAGGGTATTGCTCCAGAATGAAATTTCCACTCTGTAGTGGGGTGTGCACTGATATGAAACTTCCTTGCAGATTAAAACTGTGTGCAGGACCAAGATTCAAACTCAGGATCTTTCCCTTTCATGGTCAGGTACTCTACCAAATGAGCTACCCAAACATGACTCACAGCATTAGTTCTGCCAGTACCTCATCTCCTCCCTTCGAAACTTCACAGAAGCTCTCCTGCAAAACTTGCAGGACTGTCACTCCTGGAAGAAAGGATATTGTAGAGATGGCTTGGCTACAGCCAGGGGTGTGTTTACAGTATGTAAGAGGAGGACATCTGTGAAGTTTGGAAGGCAGGAGATGAGTTACTGGTGGAAGTAGAGCTGTGAGGATGAGCTGTTAGTCACAGTTGCGTAGCTATTGAGTAGAGCATCCATCCAAAGAAGATAAAGTTCTTGAGTTCAAGTCTCAGTCCTGTGCATAGTTTTAATCTTCCAGAAAGTTGCATATCACTGCACACTCCACTGCAGAGTGGAAATTTCTTTATCCTGTATAACTGTTTACAGCTGGATATGATATGCTATTTACTGACATTACTGTTTATCACAAAACTTAACAATTAGCACAGTCTCAGTTCTGTGACTTGACTTATACTGAGGCCAGCACAGAGCTGACGGCCAGTAAAGTTTCAGTTTAGAATTAATTTGAGAACTAGCAAGGATCATACATTCTGAGTGGGCAGGTGTGCTGGTCCCCAGCACAAATCCGCCCGGCAGATTAGTGTCTAGATCTGGTATGCTGGCCAGCCTGTGGATGGTTTTTAAGACTATTTTCCATTGGCCTTGGTGAATGTGGGCTGGTTCCACTTATTCCGCCTCAGTTACACTACGTCAGCATTTGCTGCGCCAACACCGTCTCCAAAAACGCGTAAACCATCATTACTCTACCACACAAACATTTGGGGTTACATTCATCTGCTATGAGATGTACCTTGGGATAGGGGGGTGTGGAGCAGTACTCTGGGGGCCGAACCTCACAATAACCCTGAGTTCGGTGTGGGATGGTGATGGGGTGGGTGGGCTGCTGTGGCCTGTTGTGGGGTTGTGAACTACTGAAGGCTAGGGCAGGTGGAAGCCTCTCCATCGTTTCTAGGTCCCCAGTTTAATACACAATACTCAGTACACAAGGATCATACATACTTTATATGCATAACTGTTGATGTTGTTATATTTTACTTATATTTGCAATCATGAGATTTCTTTAAATTTTTTGTTTCTTTCTTTGTTTGAGCTTTGTTCTTTTATTATTATTGTTGATGCCCTTATTATTGTTATTACATCAATAGGCTGAAAAAATCATAAATTTTGAAACATACTGTTATTTACTTTATATGTAAGACACATTTATATGATCTGTTTTAGTCAACTATGGTCATGTCATACAAATTGATAGCATAAATTCATATTTTAAAGGCTAATGCCTTGTTCTCTAACCACTCTCTTTTGTCATTTGCTGTTCATCTCAGTTCCATGAAATTGTCACAGCCTATCCTCTTCTCAGTGTCTTCCAAATATTCCTTCCTAGACCTTAATGTTCCTTTCTTCCCAGCACTTTCCTTTCAAGAATATTAATGGTGGAAGTGTTTTGACTGATGACACGTTCATTAAATTTTCTTTTTATCTTTTCCATATGCTTTAATAATCTTCTCTCTATGTTGACTTCCCTTAAGGATTCCAGGTTAGTCTTTCTTTCCATCTGGGTTGTTCTTGTCACTTTTTTGGCATGCTTACATTTAGCAGCTGTGGGTTGATTCCTTTCCAATTTATTCAGAATTCAGCTTTCACTTCCATAGAGCAGTTTACTCCATGCAAAAGAGTTCTGAAAGAATTTTCTGACATATTTTTTAATACGTTTACTTTTTACAATGTTTTTGTCAGTCATAAATACCTGTTTTGGCAATGCAACCCTTCTCTTCACTTCCATTAAACATTTGTTGTGCTCTGTGATTATATTACTGAGGCAAAAAAATTGTTTCATCCAATCTATTTTGATGTCATTAGGTTTTGCATTGATTTTAATTTTTTTGTGTTTTGCCATACTACTATAACTTTCATTTTTCATTTATTCACTTTTAATTTCAATAGTTTAAGAGAGCGTGGTAGGATTTGTGGCATTCTATTTATTTATTTTTTGGAGTCTACAACTATTATAATGTCATCAGCAAATCTGATACATTTTTATTCCCTTTGACTTCTCCTTCATGATCTAGATAGTTTTCTCAGTGAACATGTTAAATAAATAAAGAGATAGGAGACACCCCTGTCTAAAACCTTTTTCTAATACTGGCCTCTGTCTATACCTCACTGATATTTATTATTGTGCTTTGGTTCTGATACAGTTGATTAATTTTTCTTCTATTCTTTCAGTACAGTTGTATTTTCTTCATAGTTCTAACAAGTAACTCCCCTTTCACATTGTCAAAAGCATATCTTAAGAAAATGAAGGTAAAATATGTTCATCTACTCATATCCATCCTTCTCTCCTAAAGCACATGCAAGGCCAAAATTGCTTCTTTTGTTCCTTTACCTTCTCTACATCCAAAATGGTCTTCTCCAACATATTTGTCTACTTGTCCTTTCATACTGCTCTTAACAACATTAATGAGTATTTTGGAGGCATATGATAACATTGTTTGTGTTCTATAACTGGTAGAGGTATGGCAATGGCTCTGCAATTTGTGAAGTTTTCTGACATGATTCCTTTTACTCTGAATAAGTGGCCTTTCATGTTGTTACTTAAATTATTCAGCACTTCTGCGGGGACTTCATCAACACTGCTTGCATTTCCTTCTTTGAGAGTCTGAAGGGCATGTTCAGATTCATTTCTTGTGACTGGGGGACCTTTCATTTCTCTTTCACACTCACTCATGGTTTCAGTTAGATTATTTTCATTGTTGAAGTCCTTATCATCATATAGCTCTTCTATGTATTCTTTCCAAAGAGCACATACCTCATCATTGTCTCTAAGTAATACTACTACAGATTTTGTTCTAGGTTTGTAGTGAAGCGTTCTGATATTTTTGTAAACTTGATCCTATTTTCCCTTTTTCTGATCATTTTCTATCTCATCAGCAATGATCCATTCCTCGTTTCCTACTGTGTGTTTGGTTGCGATGTGATTTCTAATTCCTTTGTAGTAATTTTTATTGTTTTTCTTCCTGCACTTATTCCCTTCCTGATTTAGGTTTTGTATTTTTCTGTCATCCAAGGTGTTCTGGGCTCCATTTTCCTTTTTTCTAAAACCTCATTTGTTGCTTCAGTTATCTCCATCTTGATATTATTTCACTGCATTGGCTCATCATTTCCATTGGCTATTTTATTGACTCTTTCTTCAAAAGCCATCTTTCTTGCTTCTTCTTTCAATCCTTCAAGTGTTCGTTTCTTCTTTACAGCCCCCTTCGTTCTCTTAAATCTAATGTTGCACTTGGGTAACATAAGTATATGATCACTGTCTCTTTCTGGACCTGGATAGCAGTGGGATGACTTTATCTGATTACTGTACCTAAGTTTCATTAGTATATAATCTACCTGAAATCATCTTTTGTTTGGAATCTCCCATGTCTACCTTCTTCTAAGAGGAATTTCAAATAATACCAACAAAACAAAAATCATCAAATATTCAAATAATGTTTTTGTAATAACCATATGAATTTGATTGCAGAATTCTACCAAATTTTCACATTTTTTGTCTGTTTCCCCCAAGCCAAAGTTTCCTACTGTCTTATAGCCTCTACGGGATCCCACTACTGCATTAAAATAACACATGATTGCAACATTATCTTTCTCATTAGTCAGTTTAATTCTTCAGTATCTTCATACACAACTTCCACACTTTCCAAGTCATGGGCCAATGTTGGAAAATATGCATGAATCATTACCAAGTACACAGGTATACTGATTACTGTATCATTAACCAGTCAGTGACATGTTAAGTACTGCAAACATCAGTTGACCAATTTCCTCATATTAGAACTATCACTCCTTGCTTTCTTCTTTCCTCACCACCATTATAAATTACTCTAAGCTCATTGTTGCAAGAATCTCCATTTCCTTCCCACCCTGTTCTACATATCTATCTCATTCTTCCTCATCTGGTCTTTCACTTCTCACAGAGTTCCCACTTTCAGTACATTCTGTGTTTACCATATTAATTGTGTTTTTAGAGGGATTTCACTCAAAAATGACCTGAGAAGCCCCCTTACCTCTCCTGCTACATCTTGTGTTCTGCTATCCATGATCAGTTGTTAGTTCATTGTTAATGTTACATGCCTGCATTCTGTTTGTAACATCCTTAAGATCTTTAATGGAGTGGTTTCCCATTGTTTACTTCATTCTATGCTTTTGCCCAAGATACAGCAGTTCATCCACCTTTAGTGATGATTTTACACCCCAAGGACAAAAGAATGCCCTGACTTCAGTTTGTCCATCCATCCTCAGAGGAGGCTGTTGGCAATATTGAGGGGGGAGGGCAGGGGGCACTTACACCTGCATTAACTTGGTTCTGTTTTAGTTGTGAAAAATTGGGCTGGATAATAACCCTATAAGTGGGATCAAATTGATGACAAGCCTGCTAGTTTATTTTGCATAATTTCACTCCCTGTCATCTTTAAGAATAATTTTCTGCTAGAAAGTAGTTCCACGACATAAAATATTTATTCAGTAAACATGATCAGATAGATAAATATCAAGGGTAAGTAACAGCATATCTTGCAAAGGACACTTAAGGACTTGAAATTATTACATTTACAACACAATACATTTAATACTTAGTGATATTTGGAAATTATAATGAAAATCAGTTTCATATGAACTACAATTAACACATCCTTAACACAAGACACGGAAGTGAATTCCACGTAGACTTTATTTTCTTGTCCATAGTTCAGAATGTGAGTCTGCATTTTTGTCTTTCACCTTAGAGCCAACAGATTTTTTGAACCATCTAAAACCACTATCAGGACAAAAATGTCCCATCTCTAGTTGATGCATTAACAGTTTGTTCTTAGAATTTTTATTTTGTGGGAGGGATTGTTCTGTAACAAGCAGTCAATCTAATGGTTTGTTATTTTCTTTTAATTCTAAACATTAAGTACAGTCATGCTAGATTCTTAGAATTTGTTTTCAAATACTTTCATGCAACCAAGAAAAAGTGAATATTTCCTTACGTTTGTCAGAATCAACTTAAATATGCACATATTTGAAAATTGTTCACATCATCATGAATAATCCTCATATTTTTATAAAAATACATCTAAGTTTAATTTTCAGTGCAAAATGATATGTTCTACAAGTTAGCAATAACAGACTGTGGTGTCTGCCGTCTATGACTGCCAATCACAGAAACCATAGTGCCACCATCTGTCGATCAAGCTGAGAACTTATAGTGCAGTTCAAGACACAGCACTGTTAGCTTGCTTGACCATTTCACGAGCTCACAACGATGATCACCATGTGGCATCCAGCCAACATAAAAGTAGAAATACAGGGCCCTAACAATAGAGGTTGCAAATGTGGCATCCATTTTCCACTAACTGTAGTTTCATGTCATTCTGTGCCCAATTTTGTGGATCCAGCAGGATTACAAAGCAAAGGAATCTGAGGTGTTCCTGTTCTGGCGTAACCACAAGTGCCAGAACAATGATGCAGAATGCAAGAGCAGAAAAGGCAGTGAGTAAACAGGGGCCAATGGTGTGAGGAATTGGACCGTGCTGAGAGTGACACCTGGAAGAAGGGAATATAAGCAATGTTCCTGCTAGCCTCGGCCACACAGATTGGCACTGGATCATGGATGTTAGTTATCAGTGATATATGTCAACCTGTGAGAACAGTTCACATATCAAAGACTGTAAGTTATAATGAAAGTCACCACTTGTTTGTGACTACTATTTGTAGATCTCCAAAAGTTAAGTATTGTCAATTGCTTTCTAGAAATAAAACTACTAATTTATTTGTTTGAATTGTTCTATAGCACTCTGAGAATGCTGCATGCCCACAACTGGCGACGAGTCTTCAAACGTACTACCCTTCGTGGTCCCACTCCATACATGACGGTCCATCACTTTGAGGGGGAGGAATGTCCTGGCATAACCACAAGTGCTAGAATAGAGCAGAGAAGGCTGTGAGGAAATAGCAGCCAATCATGCACAGAATTGGACCATGCCACACCAAGAGCGACACCTGGAAGAAGGGAATATAAGTAATGCTCCTGCTAGCCTCGGCCACACAGATCGGCACCGGATCGTGGATGTTAGTTATCAGTGTCATATGTCAACTTGTCAGAACAGTTCACATACCAAAGTCTCTAAGTTATACTGAAAGTTGCCACTTGTTTGCAACTACTATTTGTAAATCTCCAAAAGTTAAGTATTGTCAGTTGCTGTCTAGAAATAAAACTACTAATGTTATTTGTTTGAATTATTGTGTAGCATTCCAAGAATGCTGCATCCCATAGGTACCCTATTAGTGACAAGTGGGCAAACTCCACTGCAACTCCACTCACAATTAAACCCACACTGACACATGCCAGGATGTGCTTTTTCATTACGTGTGCTGACACAATGCCGTAATTTCTGAGGTTGCCTGAGCAACAGCAACAGATTGTGTAGTGTAAAAAGTTGTCACTTGTGCAATGGGATATGCAATGGATTCAGTGGTTATGCAAGCTATAAGTTGTGTAGTGGACTGGTAGTCACTTACAGGATATGTCTGTGAGTGCAGTGGATGCCTGAATGATGGATTATTTACACTGTTTTTCTGTGGTCACTTGTGCAACTGTCACTGTACACTAACTAAGTGGTTGCTCCTGTGACAGGTGTTTTGTTACATTATGATCATTTCTATGACTATATTCTTGTACAAACAGGCTTTCAATAACATTTAACTGAGCGAGCAGTTGTGTCTTTTATGTGCCAGAACATGCCAGTTATACTTCTTATGTAAATTATCTGAGAGTGATGCCACCACACTGGTACAGGCCGATGGTTTTTTCTGTGTACATCACGATTACCTCGAATGAGCCACTTCCCATGGACCACACTGTTGCTTCTGACACTGCTGCCAGATCATCATCCTAGAGAGCCACAGTCCATGTCCTCCCACATCACCATCCAACTACCACCTTTCTGGATTACACATCCAGCACTCTTGTTCAAACAGGTCAAGACCCGCTCCATTGAAGTGACATAATATCAGAACATGCAAAATACTTTTATGTTGTTAGCCAGCTTGTCCAGTACCGTGCCGCCAAGGACAAAGACATCATCACTGTGCCACTACCCACTGAGCCATACAAGCACCTAAAGAAGAAGTTCATATGCTGTCTCTCCGTGTTCCTAGCTCAGAGCATATATTGGCTGGTTACTGACAATGACATTGTGACAGGACTCCATCACAGCTCCTGCATCACCTCTGCAACATGATCAGCATCATTACAGTTCCAGACAAGCTGCTTCATGTGCTTTGGCTAAACTGGCTGCATAGCCAGGCACATGTCATCCTCACAACTCAGCAGACACTTCCACTACAACAAGTAGCAGCCCTCATTGGCAGCATATTTGAGGCCCTCACTGCAGCCTCATTTTCTGGAACAGCTCATGTCACCATTACCAGCCTAACCAACAATGCCTCTGACATAGCAGCTACACCACCTTCCTGCACAGTGGACTGCAATACTTTGGCACTCACCATGGCCAGCCAGGAATTCCTGCTTGTGGTACAGATCAAAGCCATCAAAGCTGAAGTGTCTACACTTCAAGCCCAGCCAGCTGCTGTTCCTACACTGCCACCAATGCACTTGTCAACATCGTTGTGCTGAAGACCAATGTACTATATGTTCGTACCCCTTCACATATGGTGAGCACGCTTCCCAGCACCACCTACAGTCAACCACACAAACACCATTGGCATCCATGAGTGAGTGTGTAGAGATACCACGTTTATCTTGGACAGAAGATCTGGCCAGCATTTCCTTATAGATGCTGGATCTGAGCTGTGTGTCTCTCTATGCCCCCTCATCCCTGGGCATCAGCTGACAACATCATTTTGGCTGTCAGCTGGCAACAACTTGTCCATTGCCACCTATGGCACCTACCCATTTTAACTGGACCTAGGACTGCACCTCACCTTCAGTTGGAAATTAACCATTGCCAATGTCACACAGATAATCATTGGTGCTAACTTCTTAGCACATTTTCAGCTCCACCCTTACATTGTTGGCTCTTGTCTAATCAACAAGGACACCAGTCACTCAACTGTCAGGTTCTGCAATGTCATGCAGAATTTTGCACTGAAACTCATCCATACTGTTGACACAAGGCAGTATAAGGATCTTCTCGACCATTACCCAGCTGTTGCACTCCTTCCTGGAGCACTATAAGAGATACAGCACAGCACAGTCCATCACATCTGCACCTCACCTGGTCCTCCAGTTTTCAGCAGACTGTGACGCCTCACACCAGAGCAACTTGCAGCTGCTAAAGCCATATTCATGGTTACACTTCAGGATGGCATCATTTGCCATTCAGACAGTCCCTGGTCCTCTCCTCTCCACCTAGTACTAAAGAAGGACGCATCCTGGTAACATTAAGGCCACTATTGTGCTCTTAACACATGCACCATCCTAGGCAGGTATTTGATTCCCAACTTTCCCAACTTCTACTAAGCACTCAGTGGCACTTCAGTGAAGGCATTCACACAGATACCAGTTGCCATGGAAGAGATCCGAAGACAGGCATCACCATGCCCTTTGCCCTCCTTGAATCACTTTACATGACATTCGGTCTCTGAAATGCTGCACACACATGGTAGCGATTCATCGATAGTGTGTTACATGACCTGCCCTTTTGCTTCATCTATCTCAAGAACATATTGGTGTTTTCTTCTTCAATACAGCAACACTGTGAACATCTGACTGCAGCATTTCAGTGGCTAAACGATTTGGGGTAATCATTAATCTCTCCATATGCATCTTTTGTGCCTCCCAGGTGACATTCCTGGACCACCAGATTTGTGCGGACAGCATCACTACCATCCTGCTTCCTCAGGGTCCTGAACTTCTACCACTATCATCTCCCTGGTATAACCTCAATTCAGGAGCCATTGATAGATGCTCTTGCTGGTCCTAACACTAAGCGCAACAGTCCTGTGCTTTGGGCAGACTAAATGGACACCACCTTCACTGCAGGCAAGAACAGCCTTGCCGATGCCACACTTCTGGCACACGCAGTACACGATGCACAGATGGTACTGTCAGTCGATACCAGCCAGCATGCATTAGGTGAAGCCTTGCAGCAATATTTCAGTGGTTTCTGGCAACTGTTGGCCTTTTTTCAAAGAAATTTATACCTACACACTGCCACAATGACAGGAAGCTGCTTGCCACATATGCTTTCCAGCAGACCACCAATCACTGATCACCACGTCACTTCTGCCAACTAGAACATATCACTCTGTTCACCTGACTTTTGGCACACCTTGTGAACAGGCAATGTTGTTATTGACTGTCTGACATGAGTCACTGGGGTCATTGGTTGCATCGATTTTGCTGCACTCTCTGCAGCATGAGAGGTTGATACACAGCTGGACTCATTGCCAAGACCCGAACACTGGCCTCAGGCTAAAGCATATCTCTACTCATAGTGCAGACACAAAACTGTTCTGCGACACCTCCACTGGCAAGCCATGGCATTTCTTACAAGCCACTTTCCACTGACATGGCTTTAACTTCATCTGCAACTTGTGCCACCCTCGTGTTGAGGCCGCTACCATACTTGTTACCCATTGCTACATACGGCCTGATGTTCATTCAGACTGTTGTAACTGGGCCTGCTGCTGTGTTGCTTGTCAGCAAAGTAAAGTTGACCGGCATGTCCATGTTGCTGTTGACAATTTCCCAAACACTACAGAGAGGTTTATCCCTGTCCATATTAATCTCGTCAGTCCCCTTCCCATCTCTTCCTCTGGCCATCACAGATGGTCAGAGGAATCTTTCAACTATCATAGATCCTTTCACATGCTGGCCAGAGGCGACACCAATGACCAAGAATTGCAGAGGGCAGTTTCAATCCCAGCTGTTCAACTCACCTGACTGTGGCACTCTTCATCACTCCACCACTACATACCACCCACCCAGCAGTGGTATGGGTGAGTGATGGCACTGCGCCTTTAAGTCTGCTCCAGTCTGCCAGAATACAGAAAGGACTACTGCTTCTCAGCCTCCACACCAATTTCAAGGTGGAATTCAACGCCTCAGTAACTGAGCTGGTCTATGGTGAGCCGATTGGCTACCTGAAGAATTGGTGAGCCCTCTACTACCATATCTGCCTCTGACATGCTATCCTTCCCGGTTGGGTTGCTCTTCCATATTGCACGCATCCATCCTCAACCTGGCTCTCAGCATGGCACTACCCCATCTTTCGTTCATTCAGATTTGGTCATTTCCGTGCATGTATTAGTCCAGGCTGATGGGAGTCAGGGCTGGTGTGCAACCTCCATACCCCAGTGCTCAAGTGATTGTTGGGCAAGGTCACCATATGCTGGAGGTAGCCATCAATATGAACACTCAGATGGGGTCATTAGACCATGTAAAGCCAGCCTACATCTTCCCATCTGAGGCGACCTCTATGCACGCTCCTCAGACGGCACCACCACCACCACCATCACCACCTCTCAAGTCAGCGCAACCACCAATTCGAGGCCACCAGTTTCACTATGGGTGATGAGTGCACTTTCCAGCCCAATCCACCTCCGTGCTCCACTTCTCCCAGAGGAGCTGTGAGGTGACTGCCATGTATGAGCACCAAAGGCAATCAGCCACAGTACCACCATGTGTTGACCAAGCCGTGAACTAACATTGCAGGCTTAAAGTAATGTTCACAGCCTGGCACTGCTAGTATGTGGACAGGCTAGCTAACATAAAAGTAGAAATATAGGGCCCTAATGACAAAGGCTGCAAATGTGGAATCCATTTTTCACCAAATATAGTTTTGTCCCGCTCTGCACCAAATTTTAAGGGTCTTAAGGGGAGCAGAAGGATGATAGAGCAGAGAAACCTGAGTTTTTCCCACTGCAGCAACTGTGCTGGACTCCCATATATATTTAAAACCACACAGATGCATGTTGGAACATGCTGATTTGTTATGTGTGCTGAGACAGTGTTGTGATTTCAGTGGTGGTTTTTGCATGGTGGGATATGTTGTGCTTTTAGTGGTCACCCAATATATACACTGTGTGGCATAAATAGTGTCATTTGAACAACAGGATATGCTGCAGAGTCAGTGGTTAACCAAGTGATGGGTTGTGTAGAGCATTAATAGTCACTTGTGCAACACAATATGTGAGTGAGTACAATGGTCACCTGAGCAATGTATTGTTTACATTGTTTTTCAGGGGTCATTCCTGCAACAGGTCCTGCATGATGACAAAGTGTCTTTTATGTGCCAGAACATACCAGTTACATTCATATATCCCAAAAGGTGATTACACCTAATATGTTACTGCAGTCTAATATATTTCTATACTTTGATAAAAATTATCTAAAGGCAAGCATTACAGTCTGGATAAGTAAACATGTTGCTTTTAGATACCCACCAATCATTGTTGTCTGAAGACTGAGCTTTGCAATCAGCAGTGACATAAGAAACTGCAACATCACATTTCTTACAGACTGATTTGTCACATGATGCACATGTATGTGGACTTTCGATTCTTTGCAAGATCTTCACCCCTGGCAGCAGTACTGACTATTACCGAAGTCTCGTGATTAAATGTGAACAACTAGAGTTCCATTATAACATGTCACTGTTTCAGGTTTCTGTCTGTTCCAATTTGTATAGATTGATGCATGGAACAGAGAATTGTTCCATCGTTTTTGAAAGCTGTGGTGTTGTATAGGTCCTCATGAGCTTTCTTCATGCACCCATACACTTCCCTTTTAATTTTGTTTATTTTTACCAAGGAAGCTTGCTCAGTTTCTTTTCAGACATTGTGCTAGTGAAAATGATGTGAAACAATTGTCAAAAGTAACATTCCTTCCTTTATTTAGGTATCAATTTACAAATTTCTTCACAACAAAGTCACTAAAACATTTGTCACCAGGGTGAGTTTCATCTTTACCAAGATATGGGAAAGCACTTAGCATATATTACTACGGCAAAGCTTGTAGGCAGAGTAGTCAGACAGATGGTGGAAGCCTTTGGTCAGGTACTCACTGCAATTCATAACAGTGTTAGGTACCTTTGTCTGCAGGGAGGATGCTTGAATTGGGGTCTGTTTTGAGGTTGTGAATGGCTGTCCTTGCTTCTGTTGAGAAGTTTCTGTTCTTGGGAAGCAACGTGGAGAAAGATGGTGAGGCCAAGTTGGTGGTAAGGAATTCCTGCAAGGTGACCAGATGTTGGGAGAGGGGAGGGTCATGGTTGGATGGTGATATGAAATGAAAGAGGAGAGATTCTATGTTGGGATTGGGTCAGCTTTGGCTGGAGGGACTGTTACCAAAGAAGTGTTTCCATTACAGGGATTGGGAGAATGAGAGCAGATTTTTGTTAAGTCCAGTACGGTTAAACTCTGGGGCAGGACTGAAGGTGAGGCCTTTGGATAGCACTACAACTTCTGTAGGATTGGGGGTTTTAGTGGGAAGGTTGACAACAGTGTTTTGTGTTTGTCTGGGACCTAGATTTCATTGAGTGTTGGGAGAGGGAGTTTTGGAGGATGTGGCAAATTAAAAAGGCCTTGAAGGCATAGTCTGGGTGCTATGAGGGATTGATAAGGGGTCCACAGTGGGTGGGATAGGTGGTGATGGGTAGTGAAGTTCCAAGGCAGGAGTACTAGTTCACCAAGTTTGATCATTTATGGAGGTAGTGTCTGGAGAGCTCTTCCATGTGTAGGAGAGCAAGGGTTTCAGTTTGGGAGATGTGGAGCAGCTAGTTGAGACTGCACAGTAACAGTAGTATATGAGGCATTCAAAAAATAATGCAACACATTTTTTCTGAAAGCAGGTCGGTTTTATTCAGGATTCGAATACACCATGTTATTCCCCACTCTTTTAGCTATAAAAGCTTTTTTTAAAACATAATCTCCATTCATTGCAACGGCCTTATGCCACCTTACTAGAAGGACTTGTGTGCTCATGGGGTACAACTCTACGGGTCAATGTCTGAGCCAATGTCTTGCTGCATCAATAACTTCCCCATCATCCACTTACTGCTTACCATGGTGTGCATCCTTCATTAGGCCAAACAGGTGGAAGTCAGAAGGTGTGAGATTTGGGCTTTGTTGTGGATGAGGAAGAACAGTACAACGAAGTTTTGTGAGCTCTCCAGGGTGTGACACATTGCATTGTGATGGAGAAGTTCATCTGCAGTTTTGTAGCAATGAACACACAGAAATTGTTTCTTCAGTTTCCTCATGGCAACACAATACACTTTAGAGTTGATCATTGCACCATGATGGAGGACATCAAATACAATAACCCCCTCAGAGTCCCAGGAGACCATCGCCATGACTTTATGGGCTGAGTGTGTGGCTTTGAACTTTTTCTTCAGAGGAGATGTGGTGTGGCATCACTCCATTGATTTCTGTTATGTTCCCAGTTGAAAATGATGAACCTATACTTCACTCCTCTGATCATGTTTGACAAACAAGTCTCATAGTTAGCCTCATAACGTGAAAGCAATTCCGCACAGATGGTCCTTTATTACTCTTTATGGACTTGTGTTAGGAAGTGAGGAACCCAGTGTCCACGCACTTTTGAGCACCGGAACTGGTGAACGAGTGTGTCAGTATTACCAACAGAGACATTCAGTTGCACAGCGAGGTGTTTAGCTTGTGATCCATTGATAATCTTGAATAAGAGTGTCCTCACATTCTAACACTGCTGTGTATGGCCAATTGGTATATGGGAGTTAGGATGACAGGTTTGTGCAGCCTTGTTGCAACGATGGCAGATGTCTTGCTCAGTGATTCACTATGCTTTTGTTCACTGCCAGGCCTCCATAGACATTCTGCAAGCATCTGTGAATATCTGTGATGCTGTGGTTTTCTGCCAAAAGAAACTCAATTATAACTCTCTGCTTGGAATGCACCTCCACTACAGATGCTATTTTGAAGGGTTTGTATAGTGCCACAAACTATTGGAACCATGAAGCAATAGAGGTTGAAGCAGGAATATTTCATGATGTTCCACAATAGATTCCGGATTTTTCAACTGAAATCAGCTAAGAAAGAAAGTGTTGCATTACTTATTAGATGCTGCTCATAACAATATCTTGCAGAAGGAACAGAGATGGTTTTGGGATGCCTGCATCATGGAGATATCTTTTTCTAGTACCAAGATTGTGAGGGAAGTAGACTCATGGAATCTGAAAATATGTAGGTCATAGTGAAATAAGGTGTGGGATCCAGAGAAGGGAATTTTTATGATTAGGCCAATGAAGGGGATTTCATTGTTTAGGCAGCATTAAGGGGCAGGATACTGGACTGGGTTCTAGCTAAAGATAGAGATACTTTTCTGAACTGATGCAGATGGGTGATGCAGGGGTCCATTTGGAATGTGATGTCACTAGAGAAATGTTAAATGACTGGAAAATGGAAGAATGTAGGTGCACAGTTATGTGTGTGTATGTGTGAGTTTGTGTTTTTATTTGTACTCTAACTCTATTACTTGTCATTGTCCACTTAACCTTGCCAAAGAGTTTCAGTTATTGTAACAATTACAAATGTAAATTAGGATTTTTAATGTGCACTGTGACCAACCTCAGCATTTCTCGAGCTACTGTGACAATCCTGGAGTAAAATGATACCTACTTGGGACAAATTCTAAATTGCAAATACACTGATGAAAATGAAAAATGTACATGCTGAACAAATATCCTCACGTAATGAAATTCTGTTCACATATTATACAAGATGTAAGAAGTATATAAGCATAATGACAAAAGTTATACATCTACAAGCAGACTTTCTTGCACGACAATATTGGTAATTTTATTTAGCAAAACAATTTCAGTAATATGCATAGCATCTTGGGCTTGAACATAGCTATTACACATACATGTTGGATCTCTCATTAAGTGATAGTGTTTCACCTGTAGCTGCAGTTGGTTAACGAGTGTTACAGGTAATAATGATAAGACTAGACATCATTCAGTCACATCCCACACACGCTCAGTGTGGCAGGTCTGGTTCTTTTGCAAGCCACAAAAGTTGATGGATGTTATGCAAAGTGTGATGGGTAAGGCAAGAGCATTGTCTACATTTACATCTACATCTATATTTATACTCCGCAAGCCACCCAACGGTGTGTGGCGGAGGGCACTATACGTGCCACTGTCATTACCTCCCTTTCCTGTTCCAGTCGCATATGGTTCGCGGGAAGAACGACTGTCTGAAAGCCTCCATGCGCGCTCTGATCTCTCTAATTTTACATTCGTGATCTCCTTGGGAGGTATAAGTAGGGGGAAGCAATATACTCGATACCTCATCCAGAAAAGCACCCTCTCGAAACCCGGCGAGCAAGCTACACCGCGATGCAGAGCGCCTCTCTTGCAGAGTCTGCCACTTGAGTTTGTTAAACATCTCCGTAACACTACCACGGTTACCAAATAACCCTGTGATGAAACGCGCCGCTCTTCTTTGGATCTTCTCTATCTCCTCCGTCAACCCGATCTGCTACGGATCCCACACTGATGAGCAATACTCAAGTATAGGTCGAACTAGTGTTTTGCAAGCCACCTCCTTTGTTGATGGACTACATTTTCTAAGGACTCTCCCAATGAATCTCAACCTGGTACCCACCTTACCAACAATCAATTTTATATGATCGTTCCACTTCAAATCGTTCTACACGCATACTCCCAGATATTTTACAGAAGTAACTGCTACCAGTGTTTGTTCCGCTATCATATAATCATACAATAAACGATCCTTCTTTCTATGTATTCGCAATACATTACATTTGTCTATGTTAAGGGCCAGTTGCCACTCCCTGCACCAAGTGCCTATCCGCTGCAGATCTTCCTGCATTTCGCTACAATTTTCTAATGCTGCAACTTCTCTGTATACTACAGCATCATCCGCGAAAAGCCGCATGGGACTTCCGACACTATCTACTAGGCCATTTATATATATTGTGAAAAGCAATGGTCCCATAACACTCCCCTGTGGCACGCCAGAGGTTACTTTAACGTCTGTAGACGTCTCTCCATTGATAACAACATGCTGTGTTCTGTTTGCTAAAAACTCTTCAATCCAGCCACGCAGCTGGTCCGATATTCCGTAGGCTCTTACTTTGTTTACCAGGCGACAGTGCAGAACTGTATCGAACGCCTTCCGGAAGTCAAGAAAAATAGCATCTACCTGGGAGCCTGTATCTAATATTTTCTGGGTCTCATGAACAAATAAAGCGAGTTGGGTCTCACACGATCGCTGTTTCCGGAATCCATGTTGATTCCTACAGAGTAGATTCTGGGTTTCCAAAAACGACATGATACTCGAGCAAAAAACATGTTCTAAAATACTACAACAGATCGACGTCAGAGATATAGGCCTATAGTTTTGCGCATCTGCTCGACGACCCTTCTTGAAAACTGGGATTACCTGTGCTCTTTGCCAATCATTTGGAACCTTCCGTTCCTCTAGAGACTTGCGGTACACGGCTGTTAGAAGGGGGGCAAGTTCTTTCGCGTACTCTGTGTAGAATCAAATTGGTATCCCGTCAGGTCCAGTGGACTTTCCTCTGTTGAGTGATTCCAGTTGCTTTTCTATTCCTTGGACACTTATTTCGATGTCAGCCATTTTTTCATTTGTGCGAGGATTTAGAGAAGGAACTGCAGTGCGGTCTTCCTCTGTGAAACAGCTTTGGAAAAAGGTGTTTAGTATTTCAGCTTTACGCGTGTCATCCTCTGTTTCAATGCCATCATCATCCCGGAGTGTCTGGATATGCTGTTTTGAGCCACTTACTGATTTAACGTAAGACCAGAACTTCCTAGGATTTTCTGTCAAGTCGGTACATAGAATTTTACTTTCGAATTCACTGAACGCTTCACGCATAGCCCTCCTTACGCTAACTTTGACATCGTTTAGCTTCTGTTTGTCTGAGAGGTTTTGGCTGCATTTAAACTTAGAGTGAAGCTCTCTTTGCTTTCGCAGTAGTTTCCTAACTTTGTTGTTGTACCACGGTTGCTTTTTCCCGTCCCTCACAGTTTTACTCGGCACATACCTGTCTAAAATGCATTTTAGGATTGCCTTGAACTTTTTCCATAAACACTCAACATTGTCAGTGTCGGAACAGAAATTTTCGTTTTGATCTGTTAGGTAGTCTGAAATCTGCCTTCTGTTACTCTTGCTAAACAGATAAACCTTCCTCCCTTTTTTTATATTCCTACTAACTGCTTGAAGATCACATCTCCCAGATGTTTTCAGGAATGTCAACAAAATGAGCTGGATGATGTTCTGGATGTGTCCTATACTATTCAGTGTTTCCCCAACAAACGTCAGAGGTGTAAGCCCATTGTAGACTATTGCACCCTACACTATGGGGATCAGAGGTGTTATTGTATGTTGCTGCTATCCTTGTTGCTTCACGCACAAATGACCGCCGATGAGACCATGACATACTCTGTTTTCATCACTTGACATAAATAGTTACCTCTGTTATGTTATCAGACACAGTTTCAAATCTGGTCAGTGGCTCTCACACTCACAGTCCAGTTTCTTGCAAATGATCCTGATGGTAGTAGTTAGTATTAAAATGTACAGCAATCACCATGTGATCAGCAACAGCTGCTCATCTTATAAAAGAGCAAGTTGGCTTTATCCTTTTTGTTCTTGTACCATGCCTGATGGAAGTAAGTTTCTTCCTTTTTCTGGTCTTTTTTTCAGTAGTGATGCATATGCTATAATCACATAAAGTAACTAAATTCTTATTCAAGCCATATTTTGTTAAGCTTTAATATGCACAGTCTTGTTTACCAACTGATGATGACAGTAGTGTAAAGAGATCATGTAGAAATACTTTTTTTAAGAAATGTTATAAATTTACAATATCTACAAACAATTTTCCCTTCAAAATTTGAACTTCTCTGTTTGTTTTTCCATTGATGTACCTTATTTGAAAGCCTTGTGGATTGCATGTTGATTTTCTGTCAACCAATACTGGTTGTTTTGGGAATTTATGTACCCAGTCAGATGGAACCATACCTCATCACTCATGATGAGCCTTAGTGGGTCCAAGACATCACCGGCAAAATTTCTCGACAATCATGAATGGAAATTCACTCTCTTCTGCAGGTCAGGCTCCATCAGTCCTTGCACAGCACTTATCTGGTACACTTTTAATTTCAATCCTCTCAAAACACATCTGCAACTTCTCTCACTCACATGAATTTTTTGACTCAGTCTTGTGGTTGACTTACGAGGCCTTCTTGTCAGTATCTCCTGCAACTGTCTCTTTACTTCACATGTGCAGACAGGTGGTGGTCTGTTCATGGGAGCATTTTGAACTGATCCTGTGCTTCGCCATTTTTCAGTCAATTCTTGTATGGTGGTTTTTGCTGGCAGAGAACATCCTGGAAATTTCTGCTGAAACAAATTCTTTGTTTTTACAAAAGACCATACTAACCTCGTATACACAATGAGGCCTTTTTCTCAACTGGTTTCAACAAGTTTCACCGGCTGTGGCTGCAGCTGCCTTACACAAAAAATTTCAGAGGAAATGGTTAGTTCGTGCATGACTGTTTGAATGGCATTTCTCATTTTCCATTATTACTGACACGCGTGCATGAACTGGAACACTATTGTTGCATACGACAGGCTGGTTTTATGTGTCACACCCTATACCTATTATTTTGCATTTTCTAATTATACAGCTATTGAAAAGACAAATTTACTTCACTACCTCTTTTATCTTTGTTTCTTTTACTCTATTTGCCTATCGTGTTAACATATAAAATGTAGTAATCTTGTGTTTTACCACTCTGTAATTTATGTATAGAACATCTCTTTACACACACATCACACGTAGCCAGTCAGTCTCCTCCATGTAATCAATACATAAACTATTAAGCCAGTATGTGAGTAAAGTTGTATTCACAACAACATGTTAAACTGTGCCACTTGTTGATGTTCACTAGGCAATAACAGCCTACTGACCTATGAAGTTAAATTGAAATAGTTCATGACAAACAAGATAATCATCAACATTTACAGCTGTCTGGCTGCGTATGTTATTATCTTGAAATATGCAGTCTCTGCTGGATACAATGTCTGTGCCTGTGAATGAAAATGATGACTTGAAATGGTTTCATAGACGTCATCAATAATCCTTCACTGTAGTATAACTATAGTATCCACTGAGAACCACTCTTTGGTAGCCCAAACTGGGTTGTAGATTCTCACTGGTGTTCTCTATATACATAAACATATTTCATGTTAGTGAGCTGTGTAAACGAAGACTTTCAGGTCAGGTTAAATCTTTCTATTGACGCAAGTCGAGGTTTTTTGTTCCTTGCACCACTAAAGTTTCCTCTTTCAATGTTCTCGGCTTCCTCAAACAAAACATGTTCTCAGTGGTTAGAAGAAAGCATAGATCATAATCATCTTCAAGAAGGCTAGTGGAACTGATCCCTGGAACTACCAAATAATATTATTGATATCCATCTGTTGTGGTATCTTAGGATATAATCTGAGCTCAAAGACAATGATATATATCAGACAAGATTATCTCCCCCATGCCAGCCAGCATGGTTTCCAAACCATGGGGTGAAACTCAACTGATGCTCTTCTGTCAGAACACCCCTGGGTCAAGGCAGCTAGGTGGATGCAGTATTTCTTAACTTCCAGAAAACATTTTACTTGGTACCACAGCCACATTTATTCCCAAAAGTACAGTTATATGAGTCATCAAATGAAAACTGTGACTGGACTGAGGATTTCTTGGCAGGGAGAATGCAATTCTACAATGGGCAGTTGCCAACAGTTATAGAAATAAGTTGGCATGCTCTAAGGATATGTATTGGGTCACTTACTGTTCATGTTGTATATTAATGGCCTAAAAGACAATATTAATATCAACTGTAGACTTTTTGCTCATGATGCTCTTATCTATAATGAAGTATTATCTGAATAAGGCATACAAATATTCAGAGACATTTTGATAACACTTCCAAGTGTTGCAAAGACTGACAACTTGCATTAAATATTCATAAATGTATTTAGGCAGTAGCCTGTTCCATACAGAAGCCATTCAAGTGTTTGAAATGTTTCAGTTTATTGTCACACAGAAGAATTATTTCCACATTCATAAAAATGTGGAAATATAGACTACAATGATTGCAATATCAGTGTGCCACAAATGTAATTAGTCACCTCATACAAATACCATATCCAATAGTTTGTGAGGATATGCAAATGAGTAGGCTCAGTTGCATGTAAATTGGATGGTAGACTTCAGTTCATTGTAGGATACTGGAAAAATACAGTCAGTTTAAAAAGGAGATTGCCTACAAGACTCTCTTATGACCCAACCACAAATTTGCTCAATCAAGGACTAAGGACTAAGAGAGGATATTAAACATGTACAAAGAAGGGCAGTTTGAATGGTCAAACGTGTGTTTGATTCACTGGGGAGGATCATGGAGGTGCTGAAAAACTTGAAATGGCAGACACTTAAGATATACATCAACTACCTGCATAAGCATATTTACAAAATTTTAAGAATCAATATTTAGTGAGAGCTCTTGAATATACTTCAGCCTTTTTGTATCACTTCCACAGGGATCACAAAGCAAGGTTTGACTACTTCTAAATACATCATGCATTTATGCAGTCATTGTTGCTGCACCTCAATCACAAATCAAACATGAAGAGACACCAATATGTGGCACAATGTAAAGTGACCTCTATCATGTGCTTTGTTGTGATTAGCAGAGTGTGGGCGTAGATGTATATATCAAGAAATGCTTTGTTGCTGCAATTCCTATCTCAGTAATTTCACAGCCACTGTCTTTTCTAGACACATAGTATGTTCAGCAGTAAGTTGTGGCAGTGATCTTCTAATTAAAGGAAATGATCTTCTTTAATATCTGCCTGTCTCTGTCACCATGTATAGTTTCTTTTCCATCTATTGTGCTTAGCACATGAAGCTTTGCTGTCACATAAGATACAGAAGCTCCAGATACCTCCAGCGTATTTGTGACTCTTACTGCAGATACAAAAGCAAAGCAGATCTTTCCTGATAGTTTATTACCTCAAACATGGCTATATTGCAACACAGCATAACAGTTATCACAAATGTAGCACTAATTAAATCACTTACAGAATTTTTTATTACAGGAGGACCACAAAAACTTAAGCCAGCAGGTTGCAAGGTGGTGCAAGCTACTTCTGTAAAAGGGGTGTATATGTCCACATGTTAACATTATGCATATTTAATCTGTGTATCTCTCAGATCATATTTACAAAAATGGATTACACCTCTCTGCACTTCTTTTTTCTGGGGCCAGGTTTTTTTAGATGGTATTTTATATTTAGTGTATGCTGAATTCAAAAATGTAGCTCACCCTGTTCAATCAGGTCCTGTTTCTTTACTACCTTAATATTTATGCCGTAGCCTGTTCCACAGAGAAACCATTCAAGTGTTTGAAATGTTTAAGTTTATTGTCACACAGCAGAATTATTTCCACATCATGTAGCTACATTAAATATGTGATATTCAAATAAATGTAATTAACAAGGATGAAAAGATACTTCTAATTGTGGGTGTTTTGTTTAAAATGACATTAAAGGTAGAGTCATAGCTGTCAACTTAGTATACAGAGACTTGAGATTTCTAGGTGAAAGCAACATTGTTACAAAATAAATGGAAACAGCAAGTATCATCCTGACCATTTTTGACACATTTGTGGTAAAGTCATCATGCCACATAGGTAGTTAAAAATTATTCCTTTTGTGTGGAAAACTGCATGCTACATAATTTGTAACTAAAACTGCTGATGAGGACAAGCTTTTCGTACCACATGTATGCTGTAAAATGTGTGACAAAAATCCATGGCAATGGAGCAAAAAGCAACAGAAGTGTCTCAGTTATGGTGTAGCTATGATTTGGAGGGAAGGAAGAGATCATATTACAGACTGTTATTTCTTCATGACAGATTTATGAGGTGAGTCAATGACTTTGATTCTCATAAACTTAATATGTCTTTTTATTAGTCCCTTTTTAATTATTTAAAATAAATATCTTAATTGAATTAATTTAATGAATATATCAGCTTTCACTTTTAGGCATGAACCAGAAAAACAATGACAGCTTAACATATCCAGATGTGCAGTCCACTTTAAGATCAGTGCCTCATGTATTAAGGATTCTGATTCCAACACCATCAGATAACACAAGTGACTGAAATGCATGAGGGTAATCCAAGTTGAAATGAATGATTTGACACAAGATTTGTGCTTAACCAAAGAATTTACCTAGTTATCAAAAGCACGTCCTTGGGAAAGCAGATTGTTAGCCCCTGGAAGAACCTTCTCTTAGTACCATAGTCATGGTTGGTGTCAGAGATGCACCATTTTTTAGATTGAAGTCAGCTGATAGGTATATCTGCTTAAAGGAAGTCCCTCTAACTAAGGGTTCACCTTCTGAGGATGTAATGTTTCCAAATAGAGAAGGAATTAGCATATTTCATCAAAATATAAGAGGTATTAGAGATAAAGTTAGTGAACTGTTTATAGATGTTGACTCTGCAATTATTGGTATCTCAGAGCACCACTTAAATAATTTGACACTTCAGAGGCTTCCTTTACCAGGATACAGATTAGCTGGCTGTTTCTCAAGGAGTTCCTTGCAGGGTGGGGGAGTGGCTATGTACATAAAAAACAGTATTCCATTTCAGTGCATAGACGTATCACAACACTGCACTGAACAGATATTTGAATGTTGTGTAGGGGCAGTTGAATGAAGTAAAACTAAACTTCTAATTGTTAATGTTTATAGGTCCCTGAACGCCGACTTCAGAGAATTTCTGCTCAAGCTAGAGAGGGCTCTTGATTCACTTTGTAGGAAGTACCAGAAATTAATTATATGTGGTGACTTCAATTTTAATTTTGTATAAGATGGTGCAAGAAAAAGGATGTTGGTAGATCTAAATTCATATGATCTGATGCAGACTGTGTTTCTTCCAACTAGGGTGCATGGGAACAGTAGCACAGCCATAGACAATATTTTTATTCATTCTTCATTACTAGATGGGCCTTCTGTTATTAAAAGCATGAATGGCCTTTCAGACCATGATGCACAAATTTTAACACTAAAAGCCTTTTGTACTCAAACCAATGTCATATTTAATTACAAACTATGTTGGAAAAGTTAATCCAACAGCAATAGAGAGTCTCTTAAACATTGTCAAGGAACAAGAGTGGCAGGATGTTTATAGTGCTGATAACATAGATGATAAATACAATGCTTTCCTTGACACATTACTCATGCTCTTTGAGAGCTGCTTTCCATTAGAACGTTCTAAACCGGGTACTAGCAGCAATAGGCAACCCCGGGTGGCTGACAAGTGGGATAAGGATATCTTGTAGAACAAAGCGGAAATTATCCCAAAATGTTAGAAGTAGTCACAATCAAGGTACAGTAGCCCATTACAAACAGTATTGTAAGCTGCTTAATAATGTTATTAGGAAGGCAAAGAATATGTGGTATGCAAATAGAATTGCTAATTCACAGGATAAAATTAAAACCATATGGTCACTTGTGAAGGAAGTGTCTGGTCAGCAGCACAAGGTCGATGATATAAAGTCAATTCGCACTAAAAATATTTCTGTTACTGATAAATCAGATATATGTACAGAATTTAACAATCATTTTTTGAGCATTGCGAGTGAATTAAATAAAAATTTAGTTTCAACAGGAAATCATATAACTTTCTTGGCAAATGTCTTTCCGAGATTTATGTCTGAAATACTACTCTGTGATACAGACAAGAGGGAGATTGAGTCAATAATTAAAGCACTGAAGACTAAGGTCTCTCATGGTTATGATGGAGTGTCTAGCAGAATATTGAAGTACTGTGCTGCACAGATTAGCCCTGTATTTAGCCATATATATAATTTTTCCTTTAGGAATGGTCAGTTTCCTGAGCGATTAAAGTACTCAGTAGTAAAGTCGTTTTACAAAAAGGGAGAAAGGGATCATGTCGATAAGTTTAGACCTACTTCTATGCCATCAGTGTTTGCAAAAGTTATTGAAAAGGCTCTGTATGTAAGGATAATTGATCATTTTATACCATACAATTTGTTATCAAATGTACAGTTTGGCTTTAGAAGTAGTTTAACAACTGAAAATGCTATATTCTCTTTTCTCTGTGAGGTACTGGATGAGCTTAACAAGAGGTTTAGAACACTTGGCATATTTTTTGATTTAACTAAGGCATTTTATTGTGTTGATCACAAAATATTGCTCCTGAAGTTGAACCATTACAGAATACGGACAGTAGCTCACAATTGGTTCACCTCTTACTTTAGCAACAGGCAGATAAAGGTCATTATTCACAATCTTGATAACGGCTGTGATGTGGGGTCTGAGTGGGGTACTGTCAAGTGGGGGGGGGGGGGGGGGGGGATGCCCCAGGGATCAGTGTTGGGGCCACTCCTGTTCCTTACTTATATAAATGATATGCCCTCTAGTATTATGGGTAACTCTAAAATATTTCTGTTTGCTGATGACACTAGCTTGTTGGAAAAGGATGTTGTGTGCAACATTGGCTCAGTTTCAAATAGCACAGATCATGACCTAAGTTCATGGCTTGTAGAAAATAAACTAATGCTAAATCACAGTAAGACTCAGTTATTACAGTTTCTAACATACAATTCAACAAAACTTGATGTTTTAATTTCACAGAATGGGAATATGATTAGTGAACTAACTGAACAGTTCAAATTTCTAGGAGTTCAGATAGATAGTAAGCTGTCATGGGAAGCCCACTTTCAGGATCTTGTTCAAAGACTTAATACTGCCATTTGTACTATTTGAACGGTATCAAAAGTGAGTGATCGTTCAACACAAGAATTAGTCTACTTTGCTTATTTTCATTTGCTTATGTCGTATGGTATTATATTTTGGGGTAACTCTTACCATTCTAAAAGGATATTTTTGGCTTAGAAACGGGTAGTTTGAGCAATAAGTGGTGTAATCTTCGTTGATCCATTATGGACCGTGGGACAATGGCTGGCATGTATTTCTTGATGCAATAATTTACCAACAGCCATATGTATTGCAGAAATTTATTTTATGAACTTCTTATGTGCTACCAGTTTTGGCATTACATTGATGCCATCTTCAAGCCCCTGTACAATGAGTAGAACAAATGTACTATTATAAAAAATATAGAACATAAGTTAACAATTGACAGGTATCTTGTTAACTATGTAAGTGGCTCAAAAAGACATATTGTATATTATTAAAACTATATGTAACATTAGGGCAATATACATCTGTCTATGCCATGCTGTTGTTAAAGAGTTTTCCCAGTTTTACTCAAATATAGCATGATAGATGAACATATGTATACGCTATTATTCATAAATCCATACCACACAGTTGTAATAGGCCATACAACACATCATATGCACTGCATACAATCTTTGTAACTATGACTATATAAGGCAGCTACTGCCGTTGCATTAATCCACTCAGCACAGTGCGGGATGGTCTTACATTGGGGTTGTAATGAAATGCCTATGGTGACTAGGTGTTGGATAATTTTTATAGTACGATTACATTGATTTAATTCGTGAATGCAATTGGGTTTTAAGACAAACTCTTTTATGCTTTTTACCATTAATATTGTGGCAGCTATTTGTCATACCACACATAATACGACCTAGGCTACATATATGTGACTTATGTATTCTGACATGGTTATGTCACATTTTCTTGTATTTTACTTTATTTTATTATTTATTTATATTGGTTAATTATTTTTAAAAAAATATTCTTCTACTGGACATATGATTGTATGCAGTACATTTGATGTGTTTCATGGCCTATTACAACTGTATGGTACAGATTTATGAGTAATAGCATATACATATGTTCATCTATCATGCTATATTTGAGTAAAACAGTGGAAACCATTAACAACAGCGTGACATAGGCAGAAGCATATGTGCCCTAATGTTACATATAGTTTTAATGATGTACAATAAGTCTTTTTGAGCCACTTACACAGTTAACATGATACCTGTCAATTGTTAACGTATGTTCTTTATTTTTTATAATTGTACATTTGTTCTCCTCATTGTACAGGGGCCTGAAGATAGCATCAATGTAATGCTGAAACTGGTAGTACATAAGAAGTTCATAAAATAAATTTCTACAATACATGCAGCTGATGGTAAATTATTGCATCAAGAAGTGGTGTAAGTTCACAAACCTCTTGTTGACCTCTGCTCATGAGTCTGGGTATTTTGACATTAGCCTCTCAATATATATAAGCTAATGTTGTTAACAAGAAATGACAGTACTGTCATTTCTTGTTAACAACATTAGCTTATTCCCAAGAATAAGCAGTTTTCACTCGGTTAATACTCGGCAGCAGTCGAACCTGCATTTGGATTGGACTTCCTTAACTATTGTGCAAAAAGGTGTGCAGTATACTGCTGCATCCATTTTCAATAAGCTACCACAAATTCAAAAATCTTAGCAGTAATCCACGCGCTTTCAAATCGAAACTGAAGAGTTTCCTCATGGGTCACTCCTTCTATTCTGCTGAGGAGTTCCTTGAAAAATCAAGCTGATTCTTATTTTATTGTTGATTGTGTTTACTTAAACTTATGGACTGACTTTTTTGGGTTCATAAATATTTATTTTTATCTGTTATTACATTTATGTTGTGATTTCATTTACTGACACCTTCCATGACCTTGGAAATTTGCTCCTCAATTTGGTCCTACATAACTTGACATGTAAATAAATAAATAAATAAATAAATGAAGAAGAATCTTGATAGTATTTCAGAAAGGATGAAGAAGCTTCTCTGGTTTACTGTCATGACACTGGTGGTATCGATTAAGCATTGGGTATAATGTATACCTCTACTGAACATCAGCTTTTCACAGATTCATCAACCAGAAGTTTGAAACCTGTACTACTCCACATTTGTAACTTGATTGCTCCTGTTCCAGTGAGTTATTCAGTAGAAGTGAGTGAAATCTAAGTAATATAGAATGTTTGTTAACTGCTCTGAAATATGCATATGCAACTGGAAGATATGTGAAGATTTAAAGATATATTTTTAATCATAATACACAGTTGCTTAATGTTTTATTCTATGAATATGTCATACTATACACAGATACACATTAATAATATTTGTTACAGATTGTGGTCATACTCCTGGATCTACAAGATGGCTACGTCAAATATCTATGCTTCCCTTGCCTATGAGATAGTTGGGCAGATAACAAGCACTACATGCAACACATCTGGGAAGCAACATCTGCCCTGACAGCTGTTTTCACAATGTTAAGTCACAAATTCTCGTAGACCCTTAGAAAATTCTACTTCCACCACTGCACACTGAACTTGGTTTGATGAGATCCTTTATAAATGCAGTGAACAAAGGAAGTAGGGCTTTTATTTTCTTGAAACAGAAATTTCCATGTGTCAGTGAGGCCAAACTTAATGCAGATATTTTTGGTGGTCCTTATATCAAGGAGCTTAAGAAACACCAAAAATTTGATGATGGTATGGAGGATACAGAGAGGAATGCTTGACTAGCACTGAAATCAATAACAAAAATCTTTCCTGACAACTATAGTAGCTCACAGTATGAAAATGCTGTTGAAGAACTCTGCAAAACAACCGGGTCCTTGGTGCTCATATGTCAATAAAGATGCACTTTCTCAGCTCAGATTTAGATTATTTCCCTGACAACTGTGGAGATGAAACTTTTCATAGAGATATTAGATTGGTGGAGGAGAGGTACCAGGGTCTCTGGTGCATGAACATGTTTGCAGGCTATTATTGGTACCATACTTCAAGATAGACCTTCCACATGCAAAATAACACTTGAAAGTCCTTGAAAAGAGCCTTTTCTCCATAAAATGATTTTAATATAGTATGTTACATATGTAATTAAGATTTCATCCAAATGCAAGGCTCTTTTCAATCATAATCATCGGATATGTTATACTAAATTGATTGTGTCTTCAAGATGACAATAAACATCAGCTGTGATGGCTACACCTCCTCTTTACTTTCACTTACAACTCTTCCCCACATTCCTCTGTATGAATACTTGACTGTTATTTCTTACTTCCTTAAACTTTAATATTGTTGCAGCCATTTTCACCTAACTACATTAGTGAAATTTATTGCCAGATCAAAACTGTGTGCCAGACCAAGGCTCAAACTTGGGAATTTTACCTTTTGTGCACATGTGCTCTACTAACTGAGCTACCCAAACACAACTCATGACCTATCCTCACAGCTTTACTTCTGCCAGTACTTCATCTCCAACTTGGCAAACTTCACAGAAGCTCTCCTGCAAAACTTGCATGACTAGAACTCCTGGAAGAAAGGATACTGCGGAGGCATGGCTTAGCCACAGTCTGGGGGATGTTTCCAGAATGAAGGTAGGTGATGAGGTACTGGTGGAAGTAAAGCTGTTAGGATGCTGCAGAGCGAAAATTTTATTCTGGAGGTACATAATTACTCGCCATCTTCTAGCCCTTACATTTCTCCTGATTATTTCAGTTCAATTTCTGTATAATATTCTTTAAGATTTTTATCCACTGTTATGAATAGTTCCTTCTTTGTTACTTTTTTCATCAGCTTCTGAAATTAAAAGCCAGTGTTCTGGCAGCTGAGATGTGTCCGAGCCAGTCAAGTCCTTTCCCATGTTGACAGCAAGATTTTCCCATGTTAATACCGACACTGTAGGATCATTGCCCTAGTCTCGTGGATACTCATACCTTTTAACTATCATCGACCATTTCACGAGATGGCCAGAAGTGGTAGCTATTTCTAATACTTTCATTTAATCAGTGACCAGGACATTAGTGCAGTCATGGTTTGCAAGGTCTGGAATATATCACACAGTTATAACTGACAGGAGCCCACAGTTTGATGGCATTTGTTTGAAGAATTGCTCCAGCTCTGTCTGAGCAAGGATATTAGCACAACTAGCTACCATCCCACCAGCAAGGGGATGGTAGAGCAAATTCACTGCACCTTAAAGATGGCATGAGTCATTATGGTTTGATGCCTTGCCACTATTGCTGTTTAGATTATGCATGGCAATTAAGGAAGACATGCACTGTTTGGCCAGATGGTATATGGGGAACAGCTATGAGTGCCTGGCAACATCATCATGCCTACACTGCTACTGCCACCATCATATGAGGTTTCTACAAATTCTGTACAGGCCATTCAATCTGATTAGACATGGCGACTGGAAAGTTTTGATACACAAATTCTTGCAAAGCTGTCAGTTAGTGAGGTTAAGAGATGATTCAGTACAGCATCTGCTCTCTTCTCCCAACTCTGGACCTTTTAGGATCTTTTCTAGGAGGGGTAAAAACGTTTGTCATTGACAAGTGCAACAAGTGGGATACTGTGCTAATCAAACGCCTGAAGCCTGTGCATATGGACGATTGAGCGCTCGTTACTTGCAGCATCCCTAAAATGGATTCACAGGTGTCTACACCAACAGCAATGCCTCTGAGCTTCTAGCACCTTCCATCCAAGCACCATTTCTGCAGGTGAGAGGAGCTCCCAGTTTCACGTCAATGACACTGTGTCAATAGGTTAACCCATTTCAGGAGATTGGGCAGTCTGGCCAATGGATAGCTTCTTGTTCAGTCTGTGTAAGATCACATGTGTAGATTATGGCAGGATATGGCAAACTGGTATTGTCATGACACTCTCTGTGCTCTGCCAATGCAAGTCACTGAGAAATGGCCCAGCTGTGTTCTGCTCATGTGGCCAGCCACAATACAGCTGGCCACCTCCCCCAAAAGAATTGCTTGGGGAGGAAAGGAGACAGTGACTTTCACGTCGTTTCAAGTCAGCACTTTAGCCAAACATGGTCTTCAGCTCTAAAAAAAAAAAAAAAAAAAAAAAAAAAAGCGGGGGGAGCTGATGTGGCAGCATCAATACATATTATGTCATCACCAGTGAGACAGTGAATATTATCTCAGTTAGCACAAGAAAGTTGTATTTAAAACTATCCACCATTTTCCATGTTTACATTAGGGGAAGTAATAAATGACCCATTAATACCTGTATTTGTTAACAAGATGCTACATGTAAGCCATCATTTTACAACAACCATTTCATAATGTGGTAATGGTTTCACTCCACAAATTTAAGCATAAATGATAATTGCAAGACTGTGACTGAAAATTACTCTAAAAATGACTAAATGCATTTATCAGTTAAGAGCAACATTTAAAATCAGAATGGTATAACATCTCGCACTACCAAGTACTCAGGACTCTAGGTCTTAGATCTTCAGTTATAAAATATGTATAAGGTAACTTGTATACCATAAACTGAGAACTATAAACATGGTGTAATAGTTCTTACATAAAATAACCACTGTAATATTGTAACTGAATCTCTCTTACTATTGAAAAAGTATATTAATATAAATAAGATAGCGCTATTGATAAAAATAAAAAGATTGATCAGAAATAATTGTAACAAATTTCTGTGATTCACAACAAACATGAGTAGATACTATTTGCAAGAAGAACCGTGTAAGACCAGTTAGGTGTTTTAGGTTGGTTCAGAATATAAGGGAAATGACAAGTAACAAATTAAATACCATATCAAACAACTGATGATGGTCAAAGTAGAGGGGATATAAAATGTAGACTGGCAATGGCAAGGAAAGCATTTCTGAAGAAGAGAAATTTGTTAACATCAAGTATAGATTTAAGTGTCAGGAAGTCGTTTCTGAAAGTATTTGTATGGAGCGTAGCCATGTATGGAAGTGAAACATGGACGATAAATAGTTTGGACAAGAAGAGAATAGAAGCTTTCGAAATGTGGTGCTACAGAAGAATGCTGAAGATTAGATGGGTAGATCACGTAACTAATGAGGAGGTATTGAATAGAATTGGGGAGAAGAGGACTTTGTGGCGCAGCTTGACAGGAAGAAGGGACCGGTTGGTGGGACATGTTCTGAGGCACTGAGGGATCACAAATTTAGCATTGGAGGGCAGCGTGGAGGGTAAAAATCGTAGAGGGAGACCAAGAGATGAATACACTAAGCAGATTCAGAAGGATGTAGGTTGCAGTAGGTACTGGGAGATGAAGGAGCTTGCACAGGATAGAGTAGCATGGAGAGCTGCATCAAACCAGTCTCAGGACTGAAGACAACAACAACATCAAACAACAGCTCAGAGACACTGTAACAAACATGAGAACAAGCTGTGAATAATTGTGAATGGCAACCAATATCTGTAAACATAGAAAGGACAGCATGGTATGGAAATCCTACAATGTATATATTTAGATACCAGATGAATTGTGATCAGCCTCACCTAATAGTACAAACTACCCTCTGTCTGTACTTGGATGTTAACATTTTCACCGCAGAAAAAGGAGTTAAAGCTGACATGAGAAATAAGTGTTAATGCATAACCTAAAAAAGAAGCAGCAAAAAGATTAATCATCATCACCATCAATAGCAAATATAAATATAAAAACCCTACCCCAGAAAAAGAGCTCAGTATGGAACCAAAGGACAATGGATGCCAGACGGATGTAACAGATAAACGACCTTGGTAACGGAAATGGCATATGAATTGGTATTTAACAACATGGAATGTGAGAACACTGAACAAGACTGGAGGACTGCAGAACCTGAAAACGGAACTGAAGAAATATTATGTTATGATGGTGCAATACAAGAGGTGAAATGGAAAGGAAGTGGAATATTGGCATCTGGGACATACACATTTTTCTGCAGCAGTGGAGGCAGAGGAAATGGAGGCACAACTTTTCTCGTTGATAATGCTCATAATGCTGCCATATTGAAATTTAAGCCTGTTGGTGAAAGAATCAGTGTACTACAAATGAAAGCCCACTTCTTCAATGTATCCTTCATATGTACGTATGCCCCAACAGAAGATGCAGAGCCGATGGAAAAAGCTATATTCCATTAGCAACTGGAACAGGATATAGCAAGGGTGGAAAAGCATGGTGTTAAGGGGATTATGCAGGACTTCAATGCTCAAATAGGAAGAGAAATTACATATAGGAAACCAGCTGGTAAAGCAAGTCTGCATGAACCTTCTAATGGCAATGGTATCAGCCTATTGATTTTGCCAAGGGCAATAACATGATTATTAAAAAGCACATGAATGCAAAGGAAGGATATAAGGAAAGTTACATGGTGCTCCCCAGATGGGATCACAAAAAATCAGATTGATCACATACTCATAGATAGATGACATGCTTCAGATATATTAGAAGTGGATAGCTGTCATGGTGCACATGGAGATAGTGATCACTATTTGGTGATACTCAAACACAAACAGAGGATAGCCAACTCCACACAGGCCAAGAAAACTATTGTGCCAAGGTTTGATGATTCCAAGTTAAGAAATCATGAGAATACAGTACAACAGTATAAAACTGTTTTGACAAATAGACTAATGAAGCCAAAGATTGGTTGCGAGAGTCTACTGAAGAAAGACAGGAAATGGTCAAAGGTATAATACAGGAGACAGTCGAAACTGTACTGGGTAGAAAGAAGCAATTGAGAACCTAGGTCTGGTTTGATGAAGATTGTAGGAGAAAAATAGAAGAAAGGAATGAGGCAAGAAAAAGAATGCTGCAGAGTAGAACAATAATTACTGTAGAAGAGTATCAGGAGAAGAGAAAGAAAGCAGACAAGGAATGTAGGAGGAAAAAGAGAGAATTTAAAAAATGGTGGATTGATGAATTAGAAGAGAGAAAAACTGCTCAGGAAACAAGGAAATTCTGTATGATAGTGAAAGATATAAAAAAAGAGTTCCAACCCAGAGCAGTTTTCTGTAAAGATAAGGAGGGAAATCTGATTGGAGGAAAAGATCACATTTATAGACAGATGGGTGGAGTACTTTAGCAAACTACTGAATAAAGAATTGAAAATGAAGGTGAAGTAGAGGCTGCTATGGTAGAAGAGGTGGAGCAGGAAGTAAACAGAGAAAAAGAGTACCAGGAATCTGTCAAGAAACCTGCACTGGAAGACGTTAAAGCTAGTATCAAGACTCTTAAAACAATAAAGTCCTGGGAGAAGACAATATTAAAGCAGAAATGATACAATATGGTGGAGAGAAACTAATAAGGGTTTTGTATGGGGTTATAGTGGAAATATGGTGGAAAGAAAATGTGCCAGAACAGTGGAATACAGCAATACTCTGCTCTACACATAAGAAACATGACAAAGCCAACTGCGTGAATTATAGACAAATTGCACTGCTCTGTATAGGATATAAAATATTAGGAAAAATCATGGTGGAGTGAGTCAGAACATAAATAGAAGAGTATCTACAAGACTAACAGTGTGGTTTCAGGACTAATAGATTCATTACAGATCAAATTTTTACTATCAGACAGAATCTTAAAAAATGTTATGAGTGTAACATCGATGTCCACCAGCTGTTCATTGATTTCAAACAAGCTTACGATAGTATCAAAAGGAATTAACTCTGAAAGGCAATGCAAGAGGCAGGAGTACTCATAAAAGTAACAAGCCATTCAAATGACTTTGAGAAGAACAGTATGTGAAGTAAAGTTCGAGGGCACTTTATCAAAGGCATGTGAAGTTAACCAAGGGTTGAGACGGGGTGGTGTGCTCTCCACTATTCTGTTTAATGTCATCTTGGAGAGGGTACTCCAAAAGACACAAAGCGGCAACCCTGGGGGAACACTGTTTAACAGAGCGACACAGGATCTTGCACATGCAGATGATATTGTTTTGTTATCCAGGAGAAAATATAGCTAGAAAAATTAGAAAGGTATAGAGTGGAGATGGGGCTGACAGTTGATCAGTCAAGGGCCAAGTATATGTTAACATCTAGAAAAAGATATAGTGAAGGAGAAAGAAGCATAACTTTGAAAGGGGAAGAATATGAATGCTGTGAGAGCTTTAAATACCTTGGGTCACTGGTAACTGAGAATAATGATATGAAAGAAGAAATGCATGAAAGGATTACAGCTTGTAACAGGAACTACTTTTCACTGATTAAAATATTTAAAGCAAGAAGCCTTAGGAGGAATCTGAATCTGACAGTATACTGTACAGTAGTGAAACCTGTGGTGATGTATGGTTCAGAGATGTGGACAATGACACAAAATGATGAGGAGTTGTTGCAGAGATGGGGAAGGAAGATACTTAGGAAAATCTTCAGGCCAGTAAATGATTGGGAATTTTGGAGAATCAAAAATAATAAGGTCAGAGGGCTATACAACAAACCAGATATTGTGACAGAAATAAAGAGTAGCAGACTATGTTGGTTGGGACATGTAGATAGAATGGTGGAGAGCAGCACAACCAAGAAAGTTTTCAAAGAAAAACCAGATGGACGCCATATAAGGGGCAGACCAAAGACCAGATGGCTAGACAACGTGGAGGAGGACTAGAGAAGAATGAGAGAAGATGGAGAGCCAAGGCAGGCAGCAGAGAAGAATGGGCAGAGATTGTCGAGGAGGCCACGGCCTTACATGGACTGTAGCACCAAGGAGTGAGTACTATATATATATTTTACAACTGCAGTCACAAAATAATTCTAACAGCTGAATGCAAGATGAAAACATTAAATTTTTCACCCTTACCAAACACCAGTGAAGGGAAAAAATTGTTTTCAACAAAAAAAGTTTCCACTAAAATTAGACATGAGGAACATACTGGTATAGAAAAGTATCATCCAATCACATCAACAGTTCTATTACCTACTGATCGCACACTTTTACCTGGCCTCTGAGTGGAAGATACTGGGAACAGAATTTGTGATTAGGGCAAGTAGAGAAATGTAAGGATCTTTCACCTGAAGGGATTGATGACAGTTCCCAATGTATACTGCTGATGAAAAGCTCTTGAGTGTGCAGCCGTGTGGCAGCACTAAAAGTAGTTAATATTTTGATGAGTAGCCCTATTTTTCTGAGCAGGTTCAAAGACGTTGCAGATGTCTTTTTATTAATCTTTTGAAAAACAAATGCTGCATTCTTTATGTGGTGGGCATCATTATTGGCTTGTATTTTCTGTTCTCTTTCAAGGCATTTGACTGGGTGAATCACAAAATTCTCTTTGGTAAACTGGGATTTTATGAGATTGATGGTATAGCCAACGAATGTATAACGCCTTATCTAACCAAAAAACTGGAAAATTTGTACTTAGTAATTCAGCCAATATAATCAGAGGAAATTGTTTTGCCTGAAGAGAAAAAACATACAGGGATGCCCAAGGCTTAATCTTTGGCCCACTATTGTAACTTACGTATGAAAACAAGCTCCCATTTAATATACAACAAGCAGGATTAGTTCTTTTTGCAGATGACGTTAGTATTATAATCAAACCAAGCATATTATTTATCATGTAACTAACTAAGCAACATGTATACAGCAACAGAAGAAATGGTAAACACTGCTCTTAAAAGTCAATAGGTATAGCTGCAAAATCTTTGAGAACATGACATGTTTAAATATCTCTGGATCACCTTCAGATCTAAAACAAAGTAAAAGCATGTACTGTCTATTACTTTACAATAAATATAGAAAATTGTACATAAATGTAGAATCCACCTACACAGTTGCATCAGCAACCTGTTGTACCTGTGTCAGAACCTCATATGAGAGTACTGTGTTTTGCAACTGTAGTCACTGTTTTAAATTGGTATCTAGTGGGGCTATGGGAGAGGGACAGAGGAAAAGGAGGATTGGGAAACTGGAGCAAGGGTGATTGAGAGAGCAGAAAGAAAGCAGGGGTGGGGAGTGGTGGGGGTGTCATGAGCTTAACGAGAGAGGGCCTTATGGAAAAATTATAAAAAGTGTACCAGATACCATTTTAAAATATTGGCCACAGTTGCAAAACACATTACTCTGATATGCAGTTCTTACACAGACATAACAGGTTACTGATGCAACTATATTGGTTTATACTACATCTATTCAAAAATGTGCAACTGAGACTAAAAAATTAAAGAGAATTGTTTTAAAGTTTCAAGTATCATTGACTGGTTTTCTCGGAACAGTCTCGCTCTCAATTCTAAAAAGAAACAACATACTCAGTTCATTACTTCTAGAAGTACTACACCAACAAGTGTGACACATGATGAGGAAATAATAAATAGAGTAGCTTAAAAACTTTTAGGTGTTGATATTGATGAGAACTGAAACTGGAAAAGCATATTTTGGAACTCATAAAGCCACTTAATTTAGCTATATTTGCATGTAGAATCATTGAAAATCTTGGGGAGAGATAAATTAGCAAGTTGACATATTTTGCATATTTAATACAATAATGCCAATTGGAATAATGCTCTAGGGGAACTTATATTTAAGAAAAAAAAGTGTGGCATTTTGACTACTGCTTCACAATGTGTTTATTCTCTCATGAAGTTTGTTGTAAATTATCCACTGTAATTCATAAGGAGCAATGATGTAGATAGTTTCAATAACAGAAGAAAAAATGACATTTATTATTCCACATTAATGTTGTCTGTAGCACAAAATGGGTGCACAATGCTGCAACTAAAAATTTTGGTCACTTACTCAGTGATACAAAATGTCTGATAGACATCAAAATAAAATTTGGAAACAAATTGAATAAGTTTCTCCTTGAAAACTCCTTCCATTCCATAGAAGAATTTCTGTTATTTGTAAGTGTAAAAGGTGATGGGTAGGAGTTACTAACCCATATCTACATACTTAAAGAAAGACTTAGAAATGGTGAGCATGTAAGTATGTGTTCAAAATAATTTGTGATATGAATAAAAAATGACTTGTTGCATGTCACTACTATTTTCCATGCAGGTGATCCACATAGCATGCAACTGACTAACTAACTAACCAAGGTCCCATTTCTGCTAGAAATGGGAATGAGGTCCGTTTTATATTCACTGTGTGTACATTATTAACTCTGCTTGCATGTAGTCTGCAGCCACGTAAACTTTTTGTGTATACCCCTAATACTCGGTTTCCCACCAAGCTGAGCTACCATCAATTACCCTTGTTGTTGACATTTTCACTAATCCTTAATATTATGGATTTCTTTTTCATTCTCTCCCAGTAGTTACTGACAACAACATTATGTATGTTTTCCACTGTGACTGTGTGCAAACGTTGGGAATTTCTCTTTCTCTAGTTGCTGTACATAACTGATGGCTATTAACGGAGCCTCATAAAGGATTTTGTTAAAATTAGAAGTGACCAAGAGGTCATCAACATCACTTACAACCAGCGGGAGGTGGTGGCTGTGCCTCAATAAAAATAGTCTAAGGGTTGTGCATCACCAGCAGACGATGGGTATGACATTCATGGAGACACTATGGTATTTAAAAGTTGCCATCTGGCTGGAAACACAACAACATTTGAATAGTACCAAATTAATCTGATGTTATATAATTCATTACAATACAATACAACTGAAGTTCTGTCTTGCTGACGCTCTCTCTCATGAGTCTGTTGTTTACATTGTAATATTATTGTCTAATGATATAGTTTGTCATTTTAAATGAAATACTTTCTGACCTCTGAAACTGTCTGTGAGTCAAAATTGCTCCACAAATCAAGATTGTGAAGAAACTGTAAGTCAGAAATCCACAATGACAACTTTATAGGTCTATGAGTCAAAAAGATTCTCAGTCTCTACTACTTTGTCCTGATAAGAGATGTTAAACCTTTCTTCGCTCCTTCATCTGTTGTGCATGATAATGTATTTGTGTCATATTTTTAACACTGTGGACATAAATTAACTGTAAGCACTCGTGGATGAAACCATAACACATGACTCATTTGTAATAATATTTAAACTGTTGATTCATAATAATGAAACATGTAAACATCATATGTGAAGTACATGTATGCGTATATTTGCCTGTAGCGTTGCTATTCTTACTGTATAAAATGCGACTCGTTCCATAATCTAGTAATTGGTTTATTGTTTCACTCAAAGAAATGCGAATATAAGTATTAAAAACTCGCTCGGTTCAATCAGTACGATACACTATGCTAAAATCGTCTGCGTGAAATAAGCGGCTGATCTTTATGTTCGAGTAAATTAATTTTTCTGTGTACGAACATTTAATCAGATTGCGTCTTGACTAGTCAACATCCTAAAGCTAATTTGTGGCATTGTGATATTTGCCTTAAAAGTCTACGAAAGACATTTACAAAAACGCGTTTAATATCAGAAGCCTAGTCATAGGTACTATCAGTAAATAAGTCATTAAAAAATGTGAGTGAGTTCAGCAAGTATTAGCTACTAAATTACGTACCTTTATGAACAGTAATGTGATAAAAGCAAATACAAAATGATCAGTCTTACTCCTCCCATAAAATCTCGAGGAAAGCTGTCGATAATGAGGCTAACAAGCCTCCAAGAAAGATTCATCAGGAAAGTGAACATTTTCCTCCACATTCTTATTCGACTAAATAGACTAAATATGGATCCCTATTCCGGTGAATGCTGAATTTCGCGCTCCTCCCGTTAAGCTTCGTTCAGAAACATCTCTGGTTTCATGGAACTCTGCTTCCTGCATTACTACAATCGATTCGTAATACCTCTATGTTATTGTTGGTTGATTATTAATTCGTAAACATACTAAAGATAAACAAAAACAAGAAATGCGAAGGCTTCGCTTCTATATAATATTCTTTCTTGAAGACGATGAAGTGTTTTTTGCGTTTTCTTTTTGTGTTTTTAGTAATTCATTTAACGGCCTATATAGTAGGCCTAGAGCCTAGTCGAAGTACTGGTAAGAAAATGACTGGCCGAGTCTTCATTGACTCTTCGTTGAAAGGCAACAGCCCAGTGACATGTACTCAGCTTTTTGTCAAGATACACACTTAAAAAATAATGAAATGTCATTTTTAAATACGAAATTATCTTTTTGGCGAATTCGTTGATTACCAGGAACTCAGACCTCAGCTGCCGCAGGAGATGCTATTCAGTTGATAGCAGAGCTAAGCTTCTAAGCCGTTCTTGAGTTTATGAGCTAGGAACAGCCATAATTTTTTCAGCTCTCTACCTTAAATAAATAGAATTGATAGTATAACATCCCCAACTTTTACAAGAAATTTACCCATAGTAATCTAACTATGCCAGACGCCTCTGGATAATATATCGATAAGCTTACAAAGATTATAATGTGTGATTAGCATAAATAATAGTGAAACAAAGGCAACAATCTCTTTACTTGCTCTGCTCATTTGCTCTTTTCTTTTACTGGCTTGCTTGGATTCAATGAAATGGTCATAGAAGATCTTTCTCGCACTGTTACTTCATTATTTGCAACTGGAATTGTTATTAGAAATTAGAATACCAAGTCTGTGCATTCGAATATAGCGCGTATCATATAGCTGATCTTTTGTCTTAAATATTAGGTATAATATGTTTGCTGTGTCGAATCGTGTAAATTGACTTTTATTTCTTTAAAATATACTGTTAAAGTTTAACCATCTTTCATTTACAAACCTCTCCTTCTTTTACAGATTAATAATTTTGTGTGTTTTCTTAAATAAGGAAGCATTTCTTTTGGTTCTTATAGTTTGTGTGCGCCATTTCATATGCCATAGTGTTTTGTTTGTGAAATACAATAGAACCTGCAATCATTTCAATATTACAAGGTCTGATAATTAGTTTAATACTAATTTCCACAAGGAAACATATTTAAATTCATGGTCAGTAACAAAATTTACCAAAAGATTTGCTCTCGAAGCCAAAACTGTCGGCTGTTGCTATTTTACTTTCGTAAAAGTTCAGAATTAAGTCAGTCACTTAATGGAAGAGGCCCCAGCTTGTTTTAACGTTGCTTCCATTGCTTTTCATTTTAAGATAAAAATAGTTCACAGTCCAAAATTGCCTTCCATATTAATTGCAAGTAAAGTAATTAAATCCCAATTAACGGGTGATGATGTTAAAATGGCGAGAAATAGAAGCCCCACATTTGCAAGATAACTTAATACATTTACACTAAAGCAAATAACAAATACGACGAATTAGTGCCAAAACATATCGAGAGTGAGCACCAGAATAGTAGAACAAGGAACTACATACATAAAGATAAAACATACTGAAACATATCACTGCCATCTATGTCCGCTAATCGATGTCACTTACCATTACACCAGCCTCCCTTTCGTATTTAGATTCCCCAGGTATATTAGGGTACTGGTAGTGAATAGCTCTCCTGGTCCGAGTGATGACTATGCAATAGATGGAAGATCTGTAGGCGGTATGGTGTGGTCTGTTGTCCGAGACCTGTGTGGCCAGAGAAGGTTGTGGTTTGTAGCAGCCGCACTCGATGTCCCATTGTCCTGCGCATTTAGTGTGCAGGTTTCAGCTGCTCTATGGAGGCCATTTCATGCTTTTCATGCCAATCTATCACAAAGTCGTTCAGCAATCTGCGCAGCACTTGACACAGACCTGTATATGGTTGTCGGAAAGGGGGACATACAGTAGTCAGACATGTAAAAATGTGGCCATATCACTGTGTACGAAAACTGCTTTGTTGCCATGATGTTATGGAGGATGCCTGCTGATCCATGGCATTCTCTGTTTTAATCGTCTATCAAAATCTTACATATTCTCCTCCGATGCTAGGATTGTAGGTTTATCAGCCAGCAGAGCACCAGGTAGACATGCATGCTCGTGAAACACCAACTCTATCGTGAACAATATAGATCTTCCTTTACTGCTGATCAATGGCCTAACAACACCAGAGGCAAAGAGCTTCCATCCATTTAGAGCTGCACCATTAATGCAGCCTTCAGAGATCGGTAAAATCTTTCAACTAACCTTTTGCTTTCTGGGTGGTAACTAGTTGTTCGAATATGCTGTAGCCTCATGTCTGTAGCAGCTCTTGATATAGACAAGTCTCATATTGACTTCTGCAGTCAGACGCGATTACTTGCAGTATGTCATAGCGAGTAAACCAGCCTGCTAGTAGTGTCATAGCCACAGTGTCGGCCGAAATACTGGAAATAGGGAATGCTTCTGGGCAACGGTAAAACAGTTCACCATTGTCAACATGTAGCTGTAATTTTCTAAACACGGAAGAGCTCTCGCCAAATCAATATGTAGGAGCATAAAATGGGCTACAGGTTCAGCAAACATTCCCATACGCACACGTACATGTCTGTCAACATTACTCATCTGACACTATAAATGACATTAGGCCCAGCGGCAGGAATATGACGTATTTTGCCAGCAATTCAGTTGAAGCCCTGACTCCCAGGGGTGCTAAATTATGAAAGGTGCAGAAATTCTCTTTCCTTTCTCTCGGTGGAAGGTAAGGACATGATCTACACTGTGATATATCACATCATAAGGTAAGTCTCAGCTCCAGTTACACATCAGAGGTACATGACCTGCTGAAACTACAGTCTCCACCATTCAAGGTAGAAACTTCAGAAATTTTAAGCGTCACACCTTCTGGATGAAATGGCTGCACCTGCAGTTCAGGCAGGTAGAGAGCATATTTTTGCAACGTGGTGTCCTATCTTCACTCAAAAGGTTTCATTGTGTGGTGGCACATTTGGATAAGGCACAACTTAGGTAAGCAAGGGACTTGTTAAGTCCACAGAGTTATGAGAGCCTAAAAGCAGGTTTATTCAAAGAGTATTCATCAACTGTGGAGAGCAGATTGCACAAACTGTTACAAGAGACACCAAATGGTGACATGTTGCTGAGATGAATGTTGGCGCAACTGGCAAAGATTTGTTGCCTGAAACTTCAACGTCAGTTATTATGGTTTAGGAGCTACTACCATTAATCAGCACTGTCTTAGCAGCACACACCAAATTACCCTTGGCAGTCCTGGCCAACAAAGCTGAGGTGATGACTGAATATTCAGAGCTTAAAGGTTGTAACACTATCAAACAGACCGACTTGGTTGAAGTCTCCAAACTGAGCATTACCAGTAAAGATGGGTAAAGCAGCCCCAATTCAGGTACAGTGCCAGCTACACCCCTAGGCAAAGTGGTACAACTGATGGAGTGTGTGTTGGAATCACTATCCATGGTGGTGGCTCTGAACTGTGATCGAATAGCTACACCAGAAACAAAAGTAAACACAGATAAACAAAACCATCAGTTCAATGTTCGTAGCGCTGGTTCCATCAGCGTTTCGGGAGAAATTTACACCAATGTATCAGTCCATGCAGTTTCCCAAACTAGTTCAATGACTCCAGAAGGGCACAGATGGTCGTCGACAAAAGAACCATCCTACTACTTGGTTTTCTCCCACATCTACTGTGCTGGGTTACACTGGCAATGAGAAACATACCGGTGAGAAGATTCCTCTAGGCCCACCGTTTGACAAGCGTCAATCAGAAGGTTGTGTTTTCAGATCACGACGGGGTCACCTTAAATGAATCGGGTTGATGGAGAGATAGGGTAAGCTACACACTTGCAAGATAACTTAATATATTTACACTGAAGCACCAATTATAAATATGGCGAATCAGCACCAAAACATAACGAAAGCGTGAACCAGAACAATAGAACAAAGTAGTACATACATAAAGATACAACGCACTGAAATTTATCAATGCCGTCTCCATCCATTGATTGATATCACTTGTCGCTAACTTTTTATGCTTTCTATGGCCCAACAGGGTCTCTCGACTAAGGCACTGGGTGCAGGAACAGTTAAATAAGTTCAAAGACTATCACAATTTCACACTACACAGTCTTCAGACCGTTTGACAACACAATTCAACAAATCATCAAAACTTTTAAGACGCATTTCTCTGGAAATTACGCAGCCACGAACTGTGTACCGAGAAATTACAAAAAAATTACCTACAGCAATCTCTTAGTGATCCAAAAGTAACAGAGTCCAGGTTACTTAATCTATCTTATATCTGCCACTCGGCTTTGCCCAGTATTTTACAGTGGACTCTTGCAATTCTGTTTCAAAATCAACTGTGGCATCATGCTTAGGACATTTAACTACTGGTTCATCCATATGCTACCAAAAAACGTAGCTTTCCCATATTTTTTCAAATCCATCAAATTTGGTTTTCAACATTTCTTCGAATTCATTAATTTTTATTGCACATTGGACAATGACTTAATCTCTGGCTTGCAATACATCAAGGTGTCCCTGAGAGAGAAAATATCTGCTAAAGTATGTAGTACAAATCAAACCGAAATCTTACCTCATGATTTCAAATCGTTGGGTAGCAGTAGAGGCTTACTTGTCCCATTTATCTGGAAGCGACAATATTTTACTGTCTCCAACCCACAGAGGATGAAATGCTCATGGTAATAAAATAAGAGAAACCAGAGCTCATACAGAGAGATTTCAGTGTTCATTTTTCCCATTCGCTGTTAGAGTGGAATGACAGAGAAATAATTTGAAGGTGGTTTGAATAACGCTCTGTCAGGCACTTAAGCATGATTTGCAAAGTAGTCATGTGGATGTGGATGTACATCCATTGCCTTCTCCAGAAGTGCAATGAGTTGACTGCAATTTATGGTTTTCACCAAACAAGATGCAGAACTCCACCATTAGCAGATGCTTTGGGCAGTCATTCCTTTAGTTCTTCATCTAGCCTATGTGCCTTTGGTTGTCTTGGAAAGAAATAGCAAGACCATTTAAACTGAGGAAAAATTACTTTTTAATCTTTGGCATGACTTAAACTGAGGTGACAAAAGTCATGGGATAGCGATATGCACAGGGATAGATGGCGGTAGTGTAAAAGTGCAATGCATTGGTGGAGTTGTCATTTGTACTCAGGTGATTCACATGCACAAGATTCCTGACATTATCATGGTAGCACCGTGAGAATTAACAGACTTATACTGCTAAATGACAGTTGCAGCTAGACACATGGGGCATTCCATTTCCGAAATCTTTAGGGAATTCAATATTCCGAGATCCACAGTGTCAAGAGTTTGCCGAGAATACCAAATTTCATGCATTACTTCTCACCACAAACGCAGTGGCTGACGTCCTTCACTTAACAACCGGGAGCAGATGCGTTTGCATAGAGTTGTCACTGCTAAAAGAGAAGCAACACTGCATGAAATAACCACATGAAGAACGAATCTGTCGGGACAGCGCAGCGAAATCTGGCGTCAATGGGCTATGGCAGCAGACAAGCAATGCAAGCTCCCCTTAACTAACAGCATGACATCGCCTGCAGTCCCTCTCCTGGGCTCGTGAACATATCAGTTGGACCCTGCATAACGGGAAAACCGTCGACTTGTCAGATGAGTCCTGATTTCAGTTTGTAAGAGTTGATGGTAGGGTTTGAGTGTGGCGCAGACCCATGTAGCCATGGACCCAAATTGGCAACAATGCACGTTGCAAGTTGATGGTGAATCCATAATTGTGTTGGCTGTGTTTACATGGAATAGACTGGGTCCTCTGGTCCAACTGAACCGATCATTGACTGGAAATGGTTATGTTCAGTTACTTGGAGACAATTTGTAGCCATTCACAGGCTTCATGTTCCCAAACAATAATGTCATGTCATCTGCCCACAATTGTTCACGAGTGGTTTGAAGAACATTCTGGACACTTCAGGTGAATGATTTGGTCACCCAGATCGCTGAACATGAATTGCATCGAACATTTATGAGATATAATCGAAAGGTCAGTTTGTGCACAAAATCCTGCACCAGCAATACTTTTGCAATCATAGATGGCTACTGAGGTTGCATGCCTCAATATTTTTGAAGGGGACTTCCAACGATTTGATGAGCCCATGCCAATCGAGTTGCTGCACTACAATGGGCAAAAGGTTGTCTGACAAGATATTAGGAGGTATCCAACAACTTTTGTTACCTTTGTATACAATAGCACTGTATTTAGCTGATGGGTGAAACGCTGAATTATTATTACAGTAGTACATGTGCTTATTACTTTTCATTGCAATCCATTCAGCACCAGCCAAACCTGCAGCTCCATTGTAGCTCTCATCATTTTCACGAATTTTAAAAATTTTCCACCTACTTGAGCAACAGTTGTGACATAATGAAGTACTGAGGAAACCTATGAGAAATTACATACATCAGCACTTCCATACAGAACAACTGTGACAAAATTTGATTCACTTATCTCCCTCCTTACTTTATTCATGAGCATGTTTGGAACGCAGACAGTCAAGTGATTCTGTACTGGATTTTACACTCCTGCATATACAGAAAAATGTTCTAAATGATGTTTCAACTTTTTGTTATGTTCACTGAGAAATAGTGAAGGCAGCAGGGGATCAAATAAGTTAGGTAAAAAGACAAGGCCTAGTAGAAATCCTCGTATATCACCAGAGATGGTGAATTTAATCTATAGATGGAGCAAATATAAAAATGCAGCAAATGAAGTAGGTGAAAGGGAATACAAGCACTTGAAAATGTGAGTGACAGGAAGTGCAAAACGGCTGAACAGGAATGGCATCTACAGAAGTATGTATAACTGGGGAAAGATAGACACCTGTACAGGAAAATTAAAGAGGCCTTTTGAGACAACAGAAGCGGCTGTAAGAATATCAAGAACTCAGATGGAAAACCAGTACTAAGTAAAGATGTGAAAGACGAAAAAAGGAAAGAATACATTGAGGTGCTATACGAGGGAAATGAAATTAAGGTAATATTATGGAAATGAAGAGGAAGTAGATGAAAATGAGTTGAGACATGTGACATTACTAGAAGAATGTGACAGAACACTGGATGATCTAAGCCAAAACAAGGTCCCTGGAGTAGGCAATATTTCCTCAGAACTTCTGACATCCTTAGGAAAGCCAGCCATGACTAAATTATTCCAGCTGGTGTGCAAGATATATGAGACAGAAGAAATAACCTTAGACTTCAAGAAGAATGTAATAATTCCAGTTCCAAAGAAAGCAGGTGCTAGCAGGTGGGAGTATTACCTGTTAGTTTAATAAAGCTGTGGTAGCAAAATACTAACACAAATTATTTACAGATGAATGAAAAAACGTAGAAGCCGACCTGTGAGATGGTCCATTTAGATTCTGGAGTAATGTGGGGAACATGAGAGGCAATACTGATCCTATGACTTCTTTTACAAGACAGGTAAAGAAAAAAAGCAAACCGACATTTATTGCATTCCCAGACTTCTTAGAGAAAGTTTTTGACATTGATGACTGGAATACACTCTTTGAATTTTGAGAGTAGCAGAGTTAACATAAAGGTAGCAAAAGAATATTGACAACTTGTACATAGAGCAAAATAGTAGTTATAAGAGTCGAGGGGCATGAAAGAAAAGCAATGATTGAGAAGGGAGTGAGGCTGGATTGTACTTATCCCTAACGTCATTTAAGCTGCACATTAAGCAGGCAGGGAAGGACCAAAGAAAAATCTGGAGAAGGAACTGAAGTTCAGGGAGAAGAAACAAAAACTTTGAGGTTTGCCAATGACATTGTAATTCTGTCAGATACAGTAAAGGAGTTGGAAGAGCAGTTGAATGGAGTCGACAATGTCTTGAAAGGAGGATATAATATGAACATCAACAAATGCAAAACAAGGATAATAGAACGTGGTTGAATTAAATTGGGTGATGCTGAGGGGATTAGTTTAGAAAACAATACACTAAAAGCAATAGATGAATTGCGCTATTTGAGCAGTAAAATGAAAGATGATGACAAAGTTGCGACAGGGTGGTAAAATAATGAAGAAGTGCGGTTGCAGAGTTCACACGAATGTGCATATACAAATGTTGGTTAAAAAATGTTATTGCAAATTTTGGCTCTCACGTAAGTCTCAGGGGATGATTTCCACACTAGGTGCATTAGCACACTTACACACCAGCGCATTAGTTATAGTTTTTGAATTAATTATTCACTCAGACATAAGTACAGTTTATGCCAGGGAACAAGAATTAGGCGATTGTTATACTAAAATCACTTTTTCACGACACAGTTCAATCACTATTTATTGGCGTTGTTCTTTTCTTTCACACAATGAAATTAGCACTGGTGAGACGGTTTACAGTTTTATTTTAATAATAATTTGACTCTGGGCCCCCAATAGCAGTAATGCAGGCTGCTATAAACGAAAATTACTCAGTTCGAACAGAACCACAAGTCCCATTGTCCTCTTTGTTCTAGCGTAATTCGCACACAAATAATCGTAGCACTTCCAGTTCACCAAATATATGCTTGCACACTTGCTCTATTAAACAATAGTCTTTGTCGGAATAAATCGGCGCGAGGAACAATTCTCAAACGACCACATGGGCCACCCTCAAGTGGGGCTCCCTCCAAAACGACTGACCAGCGACTGACCCCTGGCCCAGATGGCTACTCGCTTATATAGGCTCCGATGTCCACCCCCCTGGTTATTTAAGTACCAATCTCACCAGTTAAGGTTACAAATTTTGATACATACATCCCTCGACAGAAATAAGTACACCATCGGAACCGCACTAAAAAGTACATCTTATTTACTATGTTACATTAATTTCTAGGATTATTCTATCGCCCGTAAATCAAGTTTTAGTTTTTGTAAAATTTCACCACTTAGCGCAAATTTGTTTGTTGACATCTGTGCTGCAAAGTTTTAACATAGAACTGCATATAGCACGGTTTTTGGACGTAACCTATAGCGATCTACACATTGCGCTGTTCAAAATCTTCATATCTATAATAATTAATTAATTATGGGCGATAAATGTTAATAATAATTTGGAAACAATGAAAACAATTGCAAGTTAAGTGTATAGTACAACTTAACTAGTTTAAAATACGTGTGATGCCACCCAAAATATTATATAATGCCGTTCTTTACGTCATGAATTTTCTATTGAATTTTATAAAAAATTTTCCATCAAACTTTGTTTATTGCTCTTTACAGGCTTAATTATTTATGAATCTTATATGACTACGGCACTCGATCCCCTATGACGAAACGTTTTTAATGAGTTCTCGCTCATCCCTGCAAGTTATCATTTACTATTTTTATTAATCTTTCAGTATTCGTGGTATTAACCGATTTTGAGGTTACTATAACGTTTGCGTCTCGTGACTTGAAATAAAGATCGATCTTTCAGAAGGTGCATATTGCTGACCACAATCCACTGCCGCATCGCTCTTCACCGTAAGTTACATAGTTTTCGCGTAATGCGCGAAAAACCAAACAATGCCCCAAGCTGCGGGCCACGTGGCCGGGGGCGACCGTTGCAAATCTCGCGCGTGCGCGCCACACGCCGCCGCGAATCGCGCACCATGCCTTGCATATTAGTAGACCTATTCATCTGGTAACAGGGGTTTGTACCGTCACAAAGTGGAGAGGATACAAAATGTAGGCTGGCAGTAGCAAGGAAAATGTTTCTGAAGAAGATAAATTTGTTAACATCGAATGTACGTTTAATTGTTAGGAAGTCTTTCTGAAGGTATTTGTCTGGAGTGTAGCCTTGTGTGGAAGTGAAATGTGGGCCATAAACAGTTCAAACAAGAAGAGAATAGAACACTGGAGAAAAAAATTTGACCTGAACCTACGTCTCCTTCTCCAGAATGAATTAGTCAACCTTGTATCCCCCACTACTATCATTTTATATAGAGGCCTAGAGGCCTGGGGCAGGCATGGTATAATTTCTGAACCATGATCGGATGTGAACAGTGGACACTATACGTCTCCGCAAAGCTATATTGTGCTTGTATCATGCAAGCCAAATGTCATTACGATTCGATAACATATCTCAGCGTAGAGAAACGGGGAAGAAGAACGTGTGTCTGATAGGTCGGAAACGTATGCGATCTAACATTACAGCAAGTTTTTAAGTGCAGGACGTTGTAGTCTTACGAGTGCGTGTGTTTATGTTCTCTCTTTTAGGAATACCTTCCAGGTACGGATCCTAGACTGTAGAACAATACTTTAGAGTTGATAACTGGGTTGATTTACGTAAAAATGCGTTGAGCTCCATCTGTCTGGGTCCATCGTGTATAAAAATCAATCCTTTGTTGTTCTTCTTAACTGTCTGCTATTATATTACCATCTACATCTACATGTACATTTATACTCCGCAAGCCACCCAACGGTGTGTGGCGGAGGGCACTTTACATGCCACTGTCATCACCTCCCTTTCCTGTTCCAGTCGCGTATGGTTCGCGGGAAGAACGACTGCCGGAAAGCCTCCGTACGCGCTCGAATCTCTCTAATTTTACATTCGTGATCTCCTCGGGAGGTATAGGTAGGGGGAAGCAATATATTCGATACCTCATCCAGAAACGCACCCTCTCGAAACATGGACAGCAAGCTACACCGCGATGCAGAGCGCCTTTCTTGCAGTCTGCCACTTGAGTTTGCTAAACATCTCCGTAACGCTATCACGCTTACTATATAACCCTGTGACGAAACGCGCCGCTCTTCTTTGGATCTTCTCTATCTCCTCCGTCAACCCGACCTGGTACGGATCCCACACTCATGAGCAATACTCAAGTATAGGTCGAACGAGTGTTTTGTAAGCCACCTCCTTTGTTGATGGACTACATTTTCTAAGGACTCTCCCAATGAATCTCAATCTGGTACCCACCTTACCAACAATTAATTTTATATGATCATTCCACTTCAGATCGTTCCGCACGCATACTTCCAGAAGTAACTGCTACCAGTGTTTGTTCCGCTATCATATAATCATACAATAAAGGATCCTTCTTTCTATATATTCGCAATACATTACATTTGTCTATGTTAAGGGTCAGTTGCCACTCCCTGCACCAAGTGCCTATCCGCTGCAGATCTTCTTGCATTTCTCTGCATTTTCCTAATGCTGCAACTTCTCTGTATACTACAGCATCATCCGCGAAAAGCCGCATGGAACTTCCGACACTATCTACTAGGTAATTTATATATATTGTGAAAAGCAATGGTCCCATAACACTCCTCTGTGGCACGCCAGAGGTTACTTTAACGCCTGTAGACGTCTCTTCATTGAGAACAACATGCTGTGTTCTGTTTGCTAAAAACTCTTCAATCCAGCCACACAGCTGGTCTAATATTCCGTAGGCTCTTACTTTGTTTATCAGGCGACAGTGCAGAACTGTATCGAACGCCTTCCGGAAGGCGTTACTATACACCGATAAACGGTGCTAAGCTCCTCGACATGGTCGCACCTCGAGAAATCTCGTGCACTTGGACGGGTTAGGACTCGGAACGCTCAATTTATTCACGAGACGTGGAGTGTAGAGGTCTTCTTATGGTCGGTTGCAGATTAATTCGTTAACTACGCTGCAGGGCTGTTTGGTCAATGACAGTGTGAGGATGGTCTTTTACCCTAAGACGGCGAGAATGGTCTGTGACTCCCATACGCTGAGAGATAGATCGTAAATTAAACACTATGCTTGAGGTAATAGAAATATGTAGAGCACTGTCTCGTATACTTTGATGATTTATGTGTTCGAGAATTAGAGTTAATGGACGTACTGCTCAGTCACCTATCGATGTTCGCAATGATACTTGCAACGTGGAGAGGGCATGGTTTAGCTATGATACTGAAATTGGGGAAACATGCTGTCACATCATTGGCCAGTGCTGAACTTAGTGTAAAATACTTCGCACTATTAAGTCTGTTGCTTAATATTACAGTACATCGACGGTGTCTTTTCCATCACATCCGCGCATTGGTTATCACATAATGATTGAGTGACATTGCTTGTTTGAGTTGGGGAAGAAGTTTTGTGGATTGGTGAAAACTTCTGGGGGTTGCTATCAGCTAAACAGCGATCGCGTACATGAGTGCAAAATTAGGAATAACTCGAAATGGAACACAGAGCCATCATCTATTTCGTCACGATGACATATGAATTTAAATGTAGACGTCATGAATCATTTTCGGACAGTAGTTTGGAAACTCTCCACACTGCTGCCACACTCTTCTAGTTTCCTTATGTTTTAAGTGTGTTTTATTTAAAATTCATCCAGTGTTATGCTGTCCGCTGTAAGAATATGATTCACACTGTGTGATGTCTAGTTTTCTGTGAGAGGTCGTGGGTCAGAGCGTCTTAATGTCAGTTTAGAATCTGACGCAGACCTCGAAGTCGTGGCAGAAAACGAAATGTTTGGAAATGTACAAAAGTGTGTTAGAAAACAGTGTTTGGATCAGGACCAGAGGGAACGTCTCATACGATAATTCGCTTAGAGTATAGGTGACGGAAGTTTAAAGTGGTCTCTGCGGTGTTTGTATATTTAATATGATCGTCTCCACATAGGCAGCTGCGGTTTGAGGTGTCGGACTTGGTGAACCGTTAGGAATGCCTGGATGGCTGCACACTATGCTGTTCTGGGGAAGTATTGTGAAATGTCTTTCTTCGCACTGGAGGCCCACCGTAGCTACACGTCATTGAGCTCGCATCAATGCCTAGTTGACTTGTAAATAGGATGAGCTTTTACAGTTCGTAACTTTTCTATGTTGGTGTGGGTATAGAATAACGAAGATAGCATGTTGGGGATCTGCAGTACTTGTATCTAGTTTGGGTACGCACCACATTGCGCGCATTTCCACCGAATGCTCAAAACAAGGTCCTGTTGCAGTAATTCAGCTCGATCTGTTTCTACACGGGTTGCAGAAGGTATTAGATATGTCTTCCTCTGACTTAAATTGGAACTAGCACTTGTGGAAAGCTGTAGAATGGCTCAAATTGCCCTGAGCACTATGGGACTCAGCTTCTGAGGTCATTAGGCCCCTAGAACTTTTTTTTTTAAATCTTTATTTACCATCAACAATAATTATACATCCAACCCACCTCCTTATTTGATTAGTGGGTCTTACTTGCTACTGTTAGTTACAATTAGCAGCTAATTCTATTATATATTAAGTTGTGAGCTACAGCTATAAGTTAGTTTGAATGGGCAGTTGTACAATTTATTTTAACTTCTAAGTTTTTAGCTAAACCTACATTCTACTTCCTGCAGCGTCACAGGTGTGTCAGCAATGTACAAACCTACTTTATTGCCTTGCCCATCGAGCTAATCCCGATGGGCGTGCCCCTGACACTGGGCTGGCCAGGATGTAAATCGCTGCAGGTTCCTAAATCTAGATTTCTAATCTAATTCATACTAACTAGTTCTAACCTACGTCATCTCCAGTGTATTGTCAATTCCGGGTTATTCATATTCCCCACCCCCCCTAATCCCGCGCGTGGCGGATTCCAGACTATGGGTCGGCCTATCCACGCGCAGGCGGAATGGGAGTAGGGAACATTAGTCATAATCAGTGCTATTTAGTCTTGTTCCCCCATGTATTCCCTCAACACCTTCTGTAATACCTCGTTGGCAAGTCTATTTATTATTTGGAAGGTGTCTTCTTGTCTTATTAGGTTGTAAGTGTCATGGTCAGGTAGTTGGTCCCGTAGTGTAGAGGCAACATCATTGAAGAGGGGGCACTCGTAAATCACATGATCGGGAGTGCCCTCCGGTTCACCACATTCACACGCGGGTGTGGCCCTTTTCCCAAACCGGCATAGGTATGCCGGGTAAGGTCCATGTCCAGTGATAAAATGGATTAGCCCTCTGGTGGGTTCAAAGTACTTCATTTTTAGCCGTTCCCTAATACTTGGTATCATCTCATGTGTCCTGCGCCCTGTTCCATCCGTATCCCACAGTTCTTGCCTTAATTGTACTCCTCTTTGCCGAATCTCACCCTTGTCCCTTGCCCCAATACCTAAGATCTCCTCTATTTTTGTTATATTTCCCTTTTTAATCCAGAACCATGCAGCTTGCTCCCTAATTTTGATGTCCAGGGGGCAAAGCCCCATTATGACTAGTAGTGCTCCCCCTGGTGTTGTTCTATAAGCACCTACCGATCTAAGAATCATGTTCCTTTGAACCCTTCTCACTGTCATGGCGGGCACCACCCTCGTGAGCCTGTGTGCCCAGACTCCCGAGCCGTAACCCACTATCGATGTTAGTATACTGTTGTGATAAAGTTTTATAAGATGTGGTGGAAGGTGAAATCTTCTGTGTCCTATGGATATGAGGTTATTCAGTGTTTGGAGGGCTTTCTGGGTTACAGTTTCAATGTGTTTCCCAAAATTCCACTTCTCATCAATGATGATGCCCAAGTATCGTGCGCCACGTCTCCGAAGAACCGGCGAGCGGTTGATTCGTACAGTCGGGTTACGGATTAGTTGTCCCTTCAATAGTAAGTAGGTGGACTTACTTGGTGACACCGTCATTTTGGTGTTTTGGCACCATAGTTGTAGCTTGTTTAAGGCACTCTCTATTTTAGGTTCAATGTCTTCGCGGCTATGGCCGCCGACCAGCAGAAGGAGGTCATCTGCATAGGCTATCACCTCTAGCACTTCTTCACTTTGTTGTAGTGTGTCTAATAAAGGCTCCATATGGATGTTCCAAAACAGGGGCCCTAGCACGGAACCCTGAGGACAACCCTTTGTTATAACTTTTCCAATTCTCTTGCTAGAAGATGATAGCCAGACCTCCCGTTCCTCACAATAGCTCCTCAGACAACCATATAGCGGCCCTGGACACTCCTTCTCCCGCAAGCAGGAGAAGAGCGAAGGCCACCACAGGTTGTCGAAGGCGCCACTGATGTCAACCATAATGCCCACCACGTACTTATGTGGGGTAAAGCCACAGACCTCAGCAGCCAGGGCGATTGCATCAGATGTCGATCGCCCAGGCCTGAAGCGGAATTGCCTGTCGCTCACCCCACGCAGCACTCTATGTCCAGCCAGTCTGTCAGCTAGTAGCTTTTCTAATATTTTCCCTAGTATGTTGATTAAACAGATTGGTCTATAGGATTTTACGTTTGCAGGATCTTTATCTAATCCTTTCTGAATGATGACTACGTTTGCGGACTTCCACACCCTTGGAATTTTTTGCTGTATCAGACACTCATTATATAAGTGAGTGAGTGGTGCAGTTAGCTGGGGAGCTAGGAATTGCACCACCTCAGCTACAATGCCGTCTGGCCCGGGAGCTTTGCCCCTTTTAAGTGATTTTATGTGGGCAGCCACCTCTTCCTCCGAGAAAGGGTAGACTGCCGTATTGTTGGTGTATTCATTAAGGTTGTCTCGTCTTAGTTGTTGTTGCTGAACAGATTCCCCATCCGCGCTATCGTCAGGCAGCAGGGACAGGAGGAGGACCTCAGCAGTTTCCTGCCAGGATTCCGTCATCCTGTCCCCGTGCGTGACTGTTGATAATTCCAGTGGAGAGCGGATCTTTTCTCGTACTAATTTATACGGTGTACCCCAGGGGTCCGATGCCAATTGGCTCTGGACGAAATTTTCCCAGCTTTGTATCCTGAAAGCCTGGAGTTCTTTCTGAAAACGAAGTTTAGCCTCCCGATACTGCATCAGCCATCTTTGCCGTTCTGGCCAGACGACACTGCGCTTTTAATACCTTCTCAGCCTTCTAACAGACCGGCGCATATTCTCTAGTTCGGGCGACCATGGCGATGGAGAGGCTGCAATGGCCTTCTTCCTGGTTGGTACGGCAGCTTTCACCGCGCTGGTTATTGCATTGGTCAGTTCTTCTGCTCGGTCGTTTACGTCAATGTCAAAGTCTGCTCCATCCTCTGGCAAGGCAGGAATGACGCACTCCCTGGCTAGTCGTTCCCAATCGGCCCTTCTGTAATTAAACTGCATCTCCCACCCCATGGCCCAGCAGGACCTTCTTCCACCTACAATGAATGTAATTAGGTTGTGGTCACCTGTAGTGGCGTTTTCTTCCACTTTCCACTCTTGTATTGTGTTAATTGCATTGGGGGTGGCTAAAGTTATATCAATATTCGTACCTGGTCCTCCTCCCGCCGCATAGGTTGGAGGATTACCAGGTTTGTTAGCTATCACTAGTTGTGATGCCATGATAAAATCCTCTACTTTTTCTCCATTGGTGTCCCTTGTGCCGCTGTGCCACAGGGGGGATTTTGCATTTATGTCAGCCGTGATTATCATCCTTCGTCCCTGCAACGCCGTGGTTACTTTTGTCAGATGGTCAAGATGCGTTTCAATGTTATCTCCGTACTGAAAGTACATGTTAATTAATATGATTGTTTCACGGGGAGATAGCAACTCCACGACATTGCAGTGACTATTAGTGAACTGTGATAATGTAATCACTTTCAGGGCTTTGTTCGTGATAATTATTGCCGCTTTCGGATTATCTCCTTGGCTGATTACCTGCCACGTAGCGGCTGTAAATGTAATTTTTCCGTCCAGGGAGTACGGCTCTTGTAGACAGAGCACATCCAGCCTCCTCTCCTCCACTTCCCTTCGCAGCTCCTGCATTACAAGTCGACTGTTGTGTGTGTTAAGTTGGCCAATGGTAATTCTTGTCATCTACGGAAAGTATGTATGTATGTGGTCTTCTGGCCAAGTCTTGTTCCAGTCATACGTAATACGTCCATTAGCCAGAACTGACTGTTCGTAAATGTCGTTTAGGTCAAACTTTTCTCCTCGTCTCTCGAACACTTTCTTTAGTAAGTCTCGCAGGGCTCCGAAGTCAGTGGGGAGATTCACTGACTTAAGTTGACTTAGAAGTAGTTAAACCTAACTAACCTAAGGACATCACACACATCCATGCCCGAGGCAGCATTCGAACCTGCGACCGTAGCGGTCTCGCGGTTCCCGACTGCAGTGCCTAGAACCGCACGGCCACTTCGGCCGGCTAAACTGTAGAAATGGGTGCGACTGGAGGATGTGTAGGGTGTTGTAATTTTACTGTAGCAGACAGATTCGAGAAAGGTGATTCGTTTAGAGATATGAGAGTGTGTGAAATATGATTGACTTGTGGGTGTGAGCCTATGCAAGTAAGTGTTTGAATGAACGTAACTTCTAATATATAGTGTAAGGCTAGAGATTTGAGAAGTTAGTGTATATATCTCGTCTTATGACCTCAATCAGCACATCATCTACTACTACTGCCTGTCATCGCCTATAATTCAGTGGATATATCACGGAACGTCTGATATTGCCTCAAGACAGAATGTGTTGCAAAAACTAATGAATTATGTAGTTGCATGCGGTGTGATGGAGTCGCTAATACCGCTTGCATACTACGTTCCTTATCCCAATGACTTTCAAAGTTCATTGAGTTTATCGTGAGGTTGCACCGTTGACTCTTAATACACACATTTCTACGATCACCATCATAGTATTTGTCCAGAAACACCACCTCATTCAGAGGTAATGTCCTACCTCGATTCGTAAAGCGGTTATAGGTTTTAACATGGATACTTGGGTGCACCTGTAGAACGAAGAGCGCTTGTGAGAGTAACATGGAGTAGTTGTTGGGATCGGGATTTTTTCTTTAACATCCGGCCGATTATGTCTATGACACAGTGGTATGACTCGCAGGAAGAGCGTAAGAGACATGCACACCCATCGTTGATTTTTGGTCGTTATTATTTGGTGTCGTATGCATCCAGGTATTGAGGAGGTAATATTATACCTAGTATTAGTGCTGGTTGTGTGATATGTTCTCATTTGAGGATCAGATTTATAAAGTATATCTGTTTGTGTAAAGGAAATGTCTAAGTGCTGTTGTAGGGAGGGTATGGATTTGACTTGGAGTACTGTGATAGAGAAGGGAAGAGTACGTCTAGTGGTAAGGAAGGTACACGTATTTCCAGAACCACAGCGGTCAACAGAGTGTATTTCCGATACTTCGCTCTTTGCCGAATACTGTTCAGTTGAGACCTCGATGGTAAGATTTAATTGTAAGTATAATGATAGAAAAAAATATGTGTGGGGTTTTCTAGAATGTGTTCGTGTATGCAAAGTCTATAGTGGTATTGATTCGCGTTCCCATGTTAATGGTAGCAGATTTTTGAATGCAGGGGACTGTTGGAGTGTATGATTGTATCATAGTTAACTTTACCATCTTCTAGACGACCGAATAGCGAACTAAGTATGTGCTGGGTGGCTTTCTTGATCAAGTGTAACTCTCAGAAGATGGTACGTTTGTTCCCTCCGATATAAATTGTTCGGTCGACTGCTTCTGCACATTTGGTGCCTTTATTTAGTTGAGGGAATATCGATTGTGGTGTGCTGGACACACGTTTGCTGTTCTCTAGACGTGGGAAAGACCCTAGTTGGTTTTTAAACAATATTGATCATTTGGAATCTGTTACATCACCATCTTTGGTATTCGAGAGTGCAAATATCATTTTACTCTATTTATTTCCAGTTAGTCAATGGTTTATAGCACGCTGCACCTCGCTAAAGTTTGGTTTTTCTGGAGAAATAATTTACAGTCTATATCTTATGCATTATGCTGCATTAGTGATCGGAAGGCTACTGCTGTGAGTAGCAGGACAAGGGGGGCGTCACCCCACATTCCATTGTTGCCAAAGTTATTCAAAATGGAGGCGACGATGTCATCCAATATGGCGGCATGTAGACTTGGCAACAGCACATGACGTAATCCAAGATGTCAGATTTTGGCGGGAAGTTTGAATTGTGGTGGGAAGGTAGGTCAATTGCTCTACCTCAGCTAACCTAACCCTCCAGAAAAAAAATTGGCAGGAAATTCAAATTCCACCATGATAATGCGTCACACCACGATAAAGGCGGGAAAATAGACCAACTGTGCTATGTCCACTAACCTAACACCCCACCCCCTAGAAAATGGCCGCAAGTTCAAATTCCAACTCGATAATGCACCACACCGCTCTTATCTCTACTAAGCAAAGAAAATCGTAGGAAAATAGCTCACTTGGCCTACCTCCACTAACCTAAGTCACCCAACCGCCACCTCTTCTTACAAACTGGCACCAACTTTTAATTTTTGCGGTAAACAAAATTCAATTCCCATTAGTCTACTAAGCTAACAAAATGGAGCTAAGGAAAGAAAAGACACTTTACTAACCGCAGTCACCAGACTGCTACCACCTCCTAAGAATTCATGGGAAAAAGACTTGGACATAAGACTTTATTTACACCACAAGGTCAGGACTCCAGCTGACTTAGTACACATCACCATCATCACCAGAGGGCGCTCTCATCTGTGACGTAATCCAACATGGTGACACCCAGTGTATTCACCATGAGGTCTGGACTCCAACTGACTTAGTACATATTGTCGCCACCAGAGAGCACCACCATGACATCATCCAAGATGGCGACTGTGACGTCAATCAAGATGGCTGCACCCAGTGTATCCGCCACATGGTGTAAGATTGTACACATGGCCTACCTCCACTAACCTAACCCCTCCCCAAGAAAGATGTCGGGAAGTTCAAATTTCAGCACGATAATGGCGGGAAAACCGAGATCCACACCCCAACTGTCTTGTCTTTATTATTATTTGAACAATATCATGCACGTTTGGTTACCGCGAGGTCCGGACTCCAACTGGTTTAGTTCATATTCTCGTCAGCAGATGGTGCCAACCTTACGTCAGAATATGACGCGTGCACCGTTATTCAAGATAGCTGCACCCACTGTGTCCACCACCACGAGATCCAGAGTCTACTTCATATTGCCTGCACCAGAGGGCGCCACCATGATGTCTGCTTTCTCTCGCACTGCCTCGACGGCCCGTGAACGTCCGACCACTCATGTCACAGCCTTAAGCCCGTCTCACACGGAGCAAGGTTCGCCACAAGTTTGCGAGATGGCGTGCATGCTCGCCGGCTTGCAGGGAAGGGAGCCGGCTATCTTCCATGTCGAAGCTCTCCCACGGTGCAAGATCGGCAGCTAGTTGTGTTGTGATCGGCTGCATGTTGTATCGAACGAAGATGGCTGCTTCAGGTACAGATGTTCAGAACAAACTGCCATTATTAGCTGTTTTGGTGCTAAACGATGCAGAAATGCATGCTAATGAGAGAAGAAGAAAGAAAGAATTGACGAAAAACTGTATTAAGAGGAGAAACGCTGGAAAAGGTGTGCTCTCCATGCTTCATAAAGAGTTTAGGTTAGTTCGCATAACACCTACTTTTGTTTGAAAAGTATCACCATTTCATTACTGTTTGACTTTATAAATATACCAATAATGACTGTTATATACGACTTTATTTTATAGGATAGAAGATCGTACATCCTTTGCAAAGTTTATACGTATGGATATGGTCGAAGAAGACACACGTCACTTCCAACTCTTCCGAGTGCTTCTGCACGCAAGTGTTTATTATAGTAGTTTGGGCTTTTCATGACGTACGGACACTGTTCTTCCCAATAAGTACATATCAATGCTTTAGTCGCTTCCTTGGACTACTGCGGTGCTATTATTTAATAATTATACGAACTTCCTACCGCACCTCACAACAGCAGAAAAGCGACTATCAACAAAGGCTTCCCGCCCAAGCTTTCCGCGACTGATGTCACAAACGAAACGTCTCATGATTGGCCAACGCAGGTGGCACGCAGGGAACCTTACAAGAAAAATAGCACCGGACCTATCCTGGAAATCTTACAAGGTTCCCAGCAAGGTAGCCTGCTAGCAGACGAAGGAGCCCGCAAGGTAGCCGTCGCGCGAGCCAGCTCGGAAACTTACAGCGAATCTTGCTCCGTGTGAGACGGACTTAGGTCGGCTGGTGTCGAAGTTGTTTGCTGGACAGTGGAATCTGTCCTGACATCACAACACAACCGTTGGTCCACCACACGGCTTGCTCGATGAAGAACGCTCTCACTAAGTTAACTGACACAAGATTGTCTGCTCTCTCTCACACCCACGCATTATAACCGGACACCTGCCACGCCGCTGCCCTGCGGGCGTCCGACTACTTACGTCACACACCCTCGTCTGCCACCTCCATACATGCGCCGGACATAGTTTCTGTAAATATGCTAACATCCACATCGCACATCTTAAAAATGATTCAAATGGCTCTGAGCACTATGGGACTTAACATCTGTGGTCATCAGTCCCCTAGAACTTAGAACTACTTAAACCTAACTAACCTAAGGACATCACACACATCCATGCCCGAGGCAGGATTCGAACCTGCAACCGTAGCAGTCGCGCGGTTCCGGACTGAGCGCCTAACGCACATCTTACCTAAGTACTTAATTGCATTTCAGTTTCAATCATATTAAATAAATCAATTTACAATTTCATATACGAATCAAAAAGATGTTCAGCTACCTACTTTCAACTACTTTTCAAGGACCAGACCGCCACCTCTTCCTAGGATCCGTCGCCTAGTTTGAAATCTGGCAGTAAAGAAAGGTAACTTCCGCTTTCGCTACCAACCTAAGAAAATTGTGTGTAAAGAAAGGACACTTTTACTAACCTTAGCCACCCGACCGCCACTTCCTTCTAGGATCAGTCGCCAAGTGTGAAATCTGACAGTAAACAAAGCTCACTTGCGTTTTCACTACCAACGTAAGAAAATTTGCTGCAAACGAAGCTCACAACGACCACCACTTACCTAAGTCGCCAGACCGCCACCTCTTCCTAGCGGCCGATGGTAAAGGGACTCAGACCGCACTAGGCTGATGGAGGGAGGAAGGAGTGTACTTTATTTATTTGTGAGCAATTTATTTAGGAATGGAGTATATTTATCACAGAACACACGACCTGACATGTCCCACAGCATACAGACCTGTAAACCACTCCTACATAACTCATGTATAAAGCTCTACACACACTCTTGCTAATTGTAAAGCGTCAAAAATAACGCATTACACAGCCTACAGACATGCGAACCACTCCTAAATAATGCAATACATCTACGTCCATATAGCCAAACAACTCTTAAATTGTCAAAATAATAATCCATGTAAAAGACTCTGCTTGCTAATCGTCAACTGTCGAAGTCGTACACCAGCCTTTATTTAAACAATTAGAGGCAGCACCACCACCAAGTGTATTCGCCACTGAGTCCAAAGCCCAACTGACTTAGTTCATATTGATGCCACTAGAGAACACTGTAGTGACGCAAGTACCGTAATCTAAGATGGCGCCTCCTCGTGTGTTCACCACAAGCTCCACACCCCAACCGTCTTAGTACATTTCCTCGCCGTCAGAGGAGGCCACAGTGACACCAGCTGATGAAGGAAGTACAGTTATTCATGATGGCGGTAAACAGTGTGTTCTCCACGAGGTCTACAACGCTGTCGTCCGTTTCGTGACGTAAATCAAGATCGTGAGGGAAAACGACTCAGCCCGCTCTGGGCTGCTGGGGGGGGGGGGGGGGGGGGGAGAGTAAAGAAGGAGTTCACTCTATTTAGTTTCAAACATTTTCTTTAGCGATCGAATATATTTATCACACTGACGCAAAACACTAGCCATGTTATGCTTGGGGTCACAATGCACAGTCTGCAGACATGCAAACAACTCCAAATTTTCCAAAATAATTTCGTTACAGACCTGCAAACTGCTCCTAAATAATACAGCACACTGAAGTGTAGACACACTAAGTACTAAGTACTCATAAACTATCCAAATAGCGCGTATCACGGCCTACAGACCTGCTCCCGAAATTCTGCAATCAACGCACGCAAGCACCCTCCACCACACCATCTCCACAGAAGGTAGTCATAAGTGACGCATCCCTCAAATGTCAAACCGCGCACAGCCCCTGCTCGGCTTCCACAAGCATGAGGTGGAGGCACCCCCATTCATACTTAACACCTGAGAATATTCCTACCCAAATATGAAGAGCACAAGGCAAAAATGATGATAGTCAATTTTTTCCCATTTCAGGTTAGGACAGGAATTTGTAACTCAAATATGGCCGAATTTGTAGGAGGGTGTACACGGCAAGAATGCTGGCAAGTTACTTGCCATTTTATTTTTGTTGTGCACGGTAAAACCGATGAATGTCATCTGCGTTCACGGCAGATATGATAAGAGTCATTTCATAAGGTTGGCAAAACCTGCTTGATCAGGAGTTCAATCTGCTGTCTTCATTCTTTTGTTTACTTCGTGTTTGTGGTTAGAAAGTTGCCAAAGTTTATAGCTTGTGTTCTTGGTAGTAGTTTCTGTGAAAATGAGTGAATTGAACGAGTCAAGTGTGGATGAATATTGTGAAAACGTCAATAAACCTAGCACAAAGAAGAGAGAATCCCATGGAAGAGTAAGAGATGTGATGAAAATACTTAGTGTGTACTCACGAAACTGGGCCCGATTGCAGATGTAAAGACCACAGTGTTTTGATAGTGTTTGTGAAGATGAAAGAAAAAGATAACTTTCTCATTTTAATAGTTTAGAATCTACTTGGCCAGGCTTATCAATGTTTATGACGTCAAAAATCGCAGACCAAGAAAGCCTGAAAATGAATCGCGTTTTAATGATAAGAGCTACACCTACAAAGTAAGAATAAAGGATGGTGATAATTTTATTGACACCTCTGTGTGTTATAAAGCATTTTTGTCTATTTCTGGTGTAACTGGGAGAAGGGTTCAAACTATTCAAACGGGTCTGAAACAAACAGCTGAACTCCCAACAGACAAGAGACGAAAGTATGTCCACAAACATTGTAGGACCTCAGAAGAAGTTAAGCAAAGTGTCATTGATCACATAGCATCGTTTAAGGGCCGTACAAGCCATTATAGTTTTGATAAAACTAAAAAAACATACTTGCCAGACACTTTAAATTTTAAAAAAATGTACACATTGTATAAGACAGGTAGGCCTAGTGGTAAGATTGTGTCCTATGAATATTATTGACAGATACTCGTATCTAAGTTTAACATAGCTTTCGGACATCCCAGAAGCGACACCTGCAGTGCATGTGACAGGTACCAAGCAGAAATGAAAGCTCTAAACCTCCAGCTAGAACAGACTAATGACGACAAGGAAAAAGCTAATATTTTAAGCAGCATTAAGAGAAAACAATGTGAGAATGAGCTACACTTGAGGAAAGCTAACATGTTTTATGACACAAAGAGAAAATGTAGGAAAATTTCAAGGAAAAGGGAAGATACTGAGGTACTTACCATTCATTTTCAAAAGCATTTAACCTTACCTAATTTGACCACAAATGACGTTTACTACCGCCGTTAATTGTCATGGTATCTGTTCAATGTCCACAGCCTATCTATGGGAAATGCAACTTTTTTTGCTTACCCAGGAACAGAAGGAGGTAAAGGTGCAGACGAAGTAGTATCGATGTTGCATTATTATATCTTCACCATGTTACAGTCCATTGTCAAAAACTTGTACATATTTTGCAATTCTTGTAGCGGACAGAACAAGAACTACACCATGTTTCGCTTCTGTCATTATGTGGTACAAATCCTAAAAAAACTAGACTGCATAACAATCATATTCCCTATTCGCGGCCACTCTTACCTAGAATGTGATAGAGATATGGCCCTGATAAACGGCAAATTTCCCACAGATACCAGAACATTGGGTAAATGAAATGAATGCCAGAGTAAAGCCTTCGCCTTTCACTGTGATTGAAGCTGACGAAAACCTATTTAGAAAATGGACTGCTTTTTTGGAAAATCACTGTCACAAGAAATGCCAAATGTGTTAAAATCTAGAATATTATAAATTTTATAAAATAAACAGTGAACAGAATCTGTTTACAGGTTACAAGATCCACTGAAGAAGCATAGAAAGATAGTGGACTTTCATCGTTTTTACCAAGTTTTTTATGATTACTATCACTTTTACAGTGTTTTTTGTGTACCTATTTAAGTTCTTGATTAATAAAGTACCTTAAAATTGAAAATGTGTTTATTGTATTACATTTATTACCTAAACAAATAGATATAGAACAATAAAAATGTTGTTGTGATAATTATACGGTGAACGTTTATTATATACGAGAGACTAGAGCAGAAAATTCGTCGTCCTGAAAAGTTACAAAAAAGTGACTACCATCATTTTTGCCTTGTGCTCTTCATATGTGTTCACCTACACACACGTGCTGATGTGGTCGGATCATCATTTTTGCCTTGTGCTCTTCATATGTGTTCACCTACACACACGTGCTGATGTGGTCGGGTGGGAGCGCAACTGCGAGCCGCAGCCGATTGCTGGCCAAAGTTGTATGTAGGCACCATTAATGACCGGGCGTTTATTTACACAGCGCGCACACCAGGCAGAGCCACCCGTGTTCGCCGTTCCTCGCTACCCTCACTCTAACTGCAGTCCGGCGAAGGCGCTGCAGAATTCCATTCCACAATAGCAGAGCCTGCTTTCCCCCTTAGTGATTCTAACGGACCATAAGTGACGACTGACTGACCCTTCACCGTGCGCGGCACAACATTCGAGAAGTGAGGCAGCCGCAGCTCAGGTCCCGTATGTTCAGTCGCACCCGACAGCCGTTGCCACCGAACACCGGTGAAAGTTGCATTCCAAGTAGCGCTCACACTAGTCTCATCTTCGAGGCATCTCCAGGTGCCGCTTGCCTCTACCATTGAAGGCAGAATAGGATAAAGCATGTTGACACACGCGTTCAACCTCACATACCCGCTTCCCAGCGTGACCGACGCAATACCGCCAAGTGCACGCACATAATTACAAACTCATCTAACAACCTTCTCAATCTCATTCTTACGTCGCATCGCTTTGCAAAAAATAAGAGCCAAATCGACCTCTCGGGAGCTGTATAGTGTCCCAGAAATAGTTATCGCTTGCTTTCTTCATGCCTCAGCTTGTATGCACGGAAATTCTTATCCTAACAGAAACTGTTTACCAAAATATCGCCGAATCCAGTCTTCCTGCTGGACATAACGTGATAGCCTTCCTGCTCTAAACATATGCAAATGTTCTCACCGCTACGTAGAGACTCCTGTATCACAGCACAAACGATGTCAATGAATCGAGCATTCTGATTGGCTCTGACCGAGTTTATGCGCCGAATTACTTATGAAGCAGGTATCGAAGCACCATCCACCTATTCTTTCTCGGACTTCCAGGGGTTATTTTACACAGATCGCGAAATTGCATTGACAGTTAAACTAGCAAAATTGTCTCCAGCTTATCAAATACATGCCAGACCGACAAGAATATTCGAAGCCCGGAATATGTTTACCAATGTAACTACAATTAAATATCAACATTTCTGCTACAGTCTGACACCGATCATTGTACATGTAATGTCTCCTATTGACGACTGTGATTCAGTATCTATAGCGCTTATAATTTTCCACCTAAAAACTCTCTCTCATACCCTAGTCTTTATCGATGTGCTCAATGTATACATCCCTCACGATAACACACACAGTCATCCTCTCTAGTCAGGCCATAATATAAACCATATTAACTTTACAATGCAATATATAGACATTGTAAACAATGTAAGCCAGACTGACTTTGCAGTACAGTATATACACATTTTACAGAAACAGTGCACTTATCTTTTATACCTGTATAGCACCCGAAAAAATTATATATTTCCTGAATAAGTGTTTGCCTACCATATGAAATAATACTGACTCAAAATCAACTATTCCTGTGCATGTGTCTTACGTTCTTCTTGCGAGTCCCACCACCATGTCACAGACGTAATCGACGAGATGTTAAAGAAAAAACTCTATCCCAACAGCTACTGCATGTTACTATCACAAGCGGTCTTCGTTCTACAGATGCACATAAGTATCCATGTTAAATGCTATACCCGCTTTACAAATCGAGGTACGACATTTCCTATGAATGCGGTGGTATTTTCCGTGCAAATACCGTGACAGTGATCGTACAAATACGTATTATCACCCAACGATTCAACCTCGTCATAAAATCAATGAACTTTGCAAGTGATCCCGCTGAGGATCATGGTACGTAAGAGGTATTTTCGACTCCCTCAAACGAATAATACTATACTATTTCCAATGCATTCTGTCTCTAGACCATATCAGACGTTCCACGATATATCCAGAGTTATAGGCGATGACTGATTGACAAGTAGCACAAACAGTAGTAGTAGATGATGTGTCGATTGAGGTCCTAAGGGGGAAAAATGTACTCTATCATCTCAGATCTCTAGTCTTACTCTATATGTTAGAAATTATATCCAGCAATTGTAATGAGGTCTCTCCATTCAAGCACATACTTGCGTAGCCTCACACCCACATGTCAATCATATTTCATGCACTCTCATATCTCTAAACGAGTCAACTTCCTCGAACCTGTCTGCTACATTAAAATCACAACCTCCTTTAGTCACACCCTACACATCTTGCAGTCGCTGCCATTTCTACAGCTTTCCACAAGTGTTAGTTCCAATTTAAGTCGGAACTGTGCAGAAGTCTGAGAAACACATACCCAAGACATTCTGCACTCCATGTAGCCACAGAACGACCAGAGTTACTGCAACAGGAGCGTGTTTTATTCATTCTACAGAAATTCGCGCAATGTCCTACAACCCCAAACTAGATACAAGTACTATACATCGGCGTCCATTCAAATCAATCTGCCACACATGATATCATCATTATTCTCTACCCCTCCAACACAGAAAAATTACCAACTATAAAAGCTAATGCTATTTACAAGTCACCTAGGCACCAACACGGGTGCAGTTACGTATAGCTGCGGTTGGCCTCCAGCGCGGAGAAAGATATTTCACAATACTTCCCCAGTATAGTGTAGCATGCAGCCACCACGGCATTCCTAACGGTTCATTAAGTCCGACACATCAAACCGCAGCTGCCTGTGTGGAGACGATCATATTAAATATACAAACACTGCATAGACCACTTTAAACGTTCACCACTTATACTCTAAGCGAATTATCGTATGAGACACACCCTCTGCTCCTGTTTCAAACACTGTTTTCTAATACGCTTTTGTACAACACCAAACATTTCTTTTTCTGCCACGACTTCGAGGTCTGTGTCAGATTCTAAACCGACATTAAGACGCTCTGATCCATGACCTCTCACAGAAAACTAGACATCACACCATGTAAATCATATTCTTACTGCTGATATCAGAACACTGAATCATTTTTAAATAAAACACTTTCACAACATAAGGAAACTAGAAGAGTTTGACAGCCTTGTCGAGAATTTCCAAACTACCGTCCGAAAATGATTCATGACCTCTACATCTAAATTCATATGTCATTGTGATGGAATAGATGATGGCTCGACGTTCAATTTCGAGTTATTCGTAATTTTGCGCTCATATACGCGATCGCTGTTTAGCTGCTAGAAACCCCCAGAAGTTAGCACCCACGCACAAAACTTCTCCCCCAACTCAAACAAGCATTGTCACTCAATCATTATGCGGTAACCAACGCATGGATGTGATGGAAAAGACACCACCGATATACTCTAATATCAAGCAACAGACTTGATAGTGCGAAGAATTTAACACTTAAGTTCAGCACCTGCCAATGATGTGATGGCATGTTTCCCCTAATATCAGTATCATAGCTAAACCGCCCCTCTTACAGCACTTTGCGAGTATAATTGCGAATGTGGATAAATGACTGAGCGGTACGTCCATTCATTGTTAATTCTCGAACACATACATGATCAAAGTACATCAGACAACGGTTTACATATTTGTAACACTTCGAGTATAGTGTTTAATTTACGATCTATCGCTCAACGTATGGGAGTCACAGAAAATTATCCCCATCTTATGGTAAAAGACCAACTTCACACAGTCATTGACCAACCCAACCCGCAGCACCGTTAGAGAATTAATCTTCAAGAGATGAGAAGAAAAGCGCTACACTCCACGTTTCGTGAATGAATATAGCTTTCCAAGTCCCAACCCATCCAAGTGCAGGAGATTTCTCGAGATGTGAACATGTCGAGGAGCTCAGCACTCCTTATCAATGTACAGTAACAGATTTCAAAGTGCAGCAATGTAATACCATACAGTTGAGAAGAAAGAGAAAAGAATTATTTTTATAAGCGATGGAGTTCGACAAGAAATGAGTTGGACACATTTTTACGTAAATCAACGAAGCTATCAACTCTAAATTATTGTTCTAGAGTCTAGGATCTGTACCTGGAAGATATTGGTAGGATACAGAATATAAACACACACACTCCTAAGACTGCAGCGTTCTACTCTTAAAAACGGGCTACAGCGTTAGATCGAATACCTTTCGAGCCTATCAGACATATATCCTTCTTCACAGTTTCTCTACGCTGAACTATCTTATCCAATCGTAAAACATTTTCTTTGCATGATACAAGCGCAATATAGCTTTGTGGGGACATACAGCGTCCACTGGTCATATCTGACCATGGTTCATAAATTATACCATGCCTGCATAAGGTCTACCTAAAATGATAGTTAGTAGCGGGCGATACATCCTACAAGGAAACAGATAAACGCATAGCAGCAGCGTCCCACATGTGAAAAATACAAGTCATTCCGTCATTAACTCTGTAAACAGTGCATTAGCCGGGCAAATGTATACGCAGGGATTGCAGCGCATAACAAGAGTAGTGGGGCAAGGTTCGTGCCAGGCCACGCTGCATTGTTGTCAAATTTATTCAAGATGGCGGCGATGACTTCATCCAAGATGGCGGCATGTAGACTTGGCAACATCACATGACGTCATCCAAGATGGCGGATTTTGGCGGGAAAATAGGCCAATTGTGCTACGTCCACTAACCTAACCTCAAGAAATAAATGGTGGGAAATTTGAATTTTGGGGGTAAAATAGCCCAATTGTGCTGCGTCCACTAACCTAAGCCTCCAGAAGGAAAAATGGAGGGAAGTTAGAATTCCAACAAGATAATGCATGCAAAAACCGTACTCATCTTTATTCATTATTATTGATTATCATTTGTTAACATTCATTGTCATTCATTATCATTTATTATTATTTATTATCATTTATTATTATTTATTATTATTGACCTGCCTCCACTAGAAATTTCTCTCCAAATTCAAATTCCAACACGATAATGGCTGCAAAACCTTACTTTTGTTTATTATTATTCATTATTATTTATTAACATTCATTATCATTCATTGTCATTTATTATCATTCATTATCATTTATTAACATTCATCTCATTTATTATTATTATTATTATTATTATAGGCCTATATCCACTAGAAAATTGCCCCAAATTCAAATTCCAACATGATAATGTCTCGAAAACTGTACTTCTATATATTATTATCATTTATTATTTATTCAAGATGTCTGATTCTCTCGGCGAGAAAGCCATTTTCCTTACATCCATAACAAAAATCTATCATAAGTTCAAAGCCCAACACCATAATTGATCACACATACGAAGTTTTCCCTCACTTATCTTTTTTCACTGGTAGCCTATCATAATCGTGTCAAATAATAAACTGCTCTTATAGTAACGTAACTCACGTTCTTTGCAGTTATCACTTGTTCTCCAACACAGTCAGCACACACATCTTTCATATCGCAGTTCAGTCACCACGACGTCCGCACTCCAACTGAATTAGTTCAAATCCTCACCACCCCGTGGCCAACGCGCGGAGACACTGCCTATGCCTGTCACTTGAGGCGGCCGGCCACTAGCGCGGGGGGCGAGCCCAGCGATCGCTCCCACGTCGTAAACATGTTTTCGCTGGACGCGCTGGAACTTGCCAAGTTTGACGTCACAGCGGCCCCTTGTCCGCTCACCACGTGTATTCGCCGCCCCCGCACGTTTCCCGCCAAAATTGTTTGCCTTGGAGCTGAATCATACAACGGTCGACCATTCGCTGCCACACTTTTGGCGCCACGTTCAAACCTGTCAATGCCGACCGCTCACCATCCACCACATGTCCCTGTGCGAGTGAGAACCCAGTGATACACTTTTGGCGGCAAAGTTTGCTCGACAGTGGAACCCGCCATGACTATATAACAGCACATTTGGACTGCACTAGAACGCCCGCTAATTGACTCGCTCTTGCGCGCGCATAATAACTGTACAATCGCTGCGCCGCCGCCCCGCTTACGTCACACACCCTCCATACACGCGATGGACATAGCCTTCTGTAAATACCTGCAAAATGACTCTTTATTTCAGACATTACGGTCATGCAGGTGTGTCCCAACTGACTTCTCCATGCTCACACAGCGAAACTCCAGAGCGCAGCTGACGTACGCGCGGCCGGCTGAGCCCGCTCCATCGGCAGCTCCCTGGCCGGCTGACGTCAAGTGACCAGCTTGTACGGCACTCGGTCGACAGGTTCCATCCTGTCCAGCCTTAAGTGCTTGCGGGCGCGGAAAGATTTTTACGTAGTCGGACTCTGAGGCGAGTGCGGCTGACCGTTTGTGGCGGGACCCTGAGGCGCCGCTCGCCGCCTACCTGGCGCGCTGGCCGTGGGGGTGTGCAGGCACCGCTGGTCACTTGACGTCAGCCGGCCGGGGAGCTGCCGATGGAGCGGGCTCAGCCGGCCGCGCATACGTCAGCTGCGCTCTGGAGTTTCGCTGTGTGAGCATGGAGAAGTCAGTTGGGACACACCTGCATGACCGTAATGTCTGAAAGGTATTTACAGAAGGCTATATCCGTTGCATGTATGGAGGGTGTGTGACGTAAGCGGGGCGGCGGCGCAGCGATTGTACAGTTATTACGCGAGCGCAAGAGCGAGTCAATTAGTGGGCGTTCTAGTGCGGTCCAAACGTGCTGTTATATAGTCATGGCGGGTTCCACTGTCGAGCAAACTTGACCCACTACTCACAAGCTCTTTCCGCTAAGTTAGTTATGACCCTGAAGTCTCGATTTTACACCCAAGATGCGACAGGTGGGATCGCATAAATCGAAGCTCCTTTAGAGGAGTGCGTCAAGTTTCTTCACACATGAGATGGAAGTCGTCTGGTGACCGATAGGTTTACCATTAACAATCGCAAGTAGACAGTGCTTTAAAACACTTACGGAACACGTAGCTGCATATGAGTAGAACGCAGGCTATGTCACGTGACTGATGCATCCGGAATCACTGGTACCTCAACAGACATACAGTATAATGCAGCCTCAATGGGAAAAAATTGACTGCCCCCCTTATTCCCTTCGTTTCAATGCCCACGTTTTCTGGAATTCCTCCTGTTGCAGCATACATGGTCAGATATACAAATTGTTCGGTGAGAACAAGAAGATAGGAAAGTATTTCCTCAATTTCACCACATTAGGCTCTGTTGTTGTTGTTGTGGTCTTCAGTCCTGAGACTGGTTTGATGCAGCTCTCCATGCTACTCTATCCTGTGCAAGCTTTTTCATCTCCCAGTACCTACTGCAACCTACATCCTTCTGAATCTGCTTAGTGTATTCATCTCTTGGTCTCCCTCTACGATTTTTACCCTCCACGCTGCCCTCCAATACTAAATTGGTGATCCCTTGATGCCTCAGAACATGTCCTACCAACCGATCCCTTCTTCTGGTCAAGTTGTGCCACAAACTTCTCTTCTCCCCAATCCTATTCAATACTTCCTCATTAGTTATGTGATCTACCCATCTAATCTACAGCATTCTTCTGTAGCACCACATTTCGAAAGCTTCTATTCTCTTCTTGTCCAAACTATTTATCGTCCATGTTTCACTTCCATACATGGCTACACTCCATACAAATACTTTCAGAAATGACTTCCTGACACTTAAATCAATACTGGATGTTAACAAATTTCTCTTCTTCAGAAACGCTTTCCTTGCCATTGCCAGCCTACATTTTATATCCTCTCTACTTCGACCATCATCAGTTATTTTGCTCCCCAAATAGCAAAACTCCTTTACTACTTTAAGTGTCTCATTTCCTAATCTAATACCCTCAACATCACCCGACTTAATTCAACTACATTCCACTATCCTTGTTTTGCTTTTGTTGATGTTCATCTTATATCCTCCTTTCAAGACACTGTGCATTCCGATCAACTGCCCTTCCAAGTCCTTTGCTGTCTCTGACAGAATTACATTGTCATCGGCGAACCTCAAAGTTTTTATTTCTTCTCCATGAATTTTAATACCTACTCCGAGTTTTTCTTTTGTTTCCTTTACTGCTTGCTCAATATACAGATTGAATAACATCGGGGAGAGGCTACAACCCTGTCTTACTCCCTTCCCAACCACTGCTTCCCTTTCATGTCCCTCGACTCTTATAACTGCCATCTGGTTTCTGTACAAATTGTAAATAGCCTTTCGCTCCCTGTATTTTACCCCTGCCACCTTTAGAATTTGAAAGAGAGTATTCCAGTCAACATTGTCAAAAGCTTTCTCTAAGTCTACAAATGCTAGAAACGTAGGTTTGCCTTTCCTTAATCTTTCTTCTAAGATAAGTCGTAAGGTCAGTATTGCCTCACGTGTTCCAGTGTTTCTACGGAATCCAAACTGATCTTCCCCGAGGTTGGCTTCTACTAGTTCTTCCATTCGTCTGTAAAGAATTCGTGTTAGTATTTTGCAGCTGTGACTTATTAAGCTGATAGTTCGGTAATTTTCACATCTGTCAACACTTGCTTTCTTTGGGATTGGAATTATTATATTCTTCTTGAAGTCTGAGGGTATTTCGCCTGTTTCATACATCTTGCTCACCAGATGGTAGAGTTTTGTCATGACTGGCTCTCCCACGGCCGTCAGTAGTTCCAATGGAATATTGTCTACTCCGGGGGCCTTGTTTTGACTCAGGTCTTTCAGAGCTCTGTCAAACTCTTCACGCAGTATCGTATCTCCCATTTCATCTTCATCTACATCCTCTTCCATTTCCATAATATTGTCCTCAAGCACATCGCCCTTGTATAGACCCTCTATATACTCCTTCCACCTTTCTGCTTTCCCTTGTTTGCTTAGAAGTGGGTTTCCATCTGAGCTCTTGATATTCATACAAGTCGTTCTCTTATCTCCAAAGGTCTCTTTAATTTTCCTGTAGGCAGTATCTATCTTACCCCTAGTGAGATAGGCCTCTACATCCTTACATTTGTCCTCTAGCCATCCCTGCTTAGCCATTTTGCACTTTCTGTCGATCTCATTTTTGAGATGTTTGTATTCCTTTTTGCCTGTTTCACTTACTGCATTTTTATATTTTCTCCTTTCATCAATTAAATTCAATATTTCTTCTGTTACCCAAGGATTTCTACTAGCCCTCGTCTTTTTACCTACTTGATCCTCTGCTGCCTTCACTACTTCATCCCTCAAAGCTACCCATTCTTCTTCTACTGTATTTATTTCCCCCATTCCTGTCAATTGCTCCCTTATGCTCTCCCTGAATCTCTGTACAACCTCCGGTTCTTTTAGTTTATCCAGGTCCCATCTCCTTAAATTCCCACCTTTTTGCAGTTTCTTCAGTTTTAATCTACAGGTCATAACCAATAGATTGTGGTCAGAGTCCACATCTGCCCCTGGAAATGTCTTACAATTTAAAACCTGGTTCCTAAATCTCTGTCTTACCATTATATAATCTATCTGATACCTTTTAGTATCTCCAGGGTTCTTCCATGTATACAACCTTCTTTCATGATTCTTAAACCAAGTGTTAGTTATGATTATGTTGTGCTCTGTGCAAAATTCTACCAGGCGGCTTCCTCTTTCATTTCTGTCCCCCAATCCATATTCACCTACTATGTTTCCTTCTCTCCCTTTTCCTACACTCGAATTCCAGTCACCCATGACTATTAAATTTTCGTCTCCCTTCACAATCTGAATAATTTCTTCTATTTCATCATACATTTCTTCAATTTCTTCGTCATCTGCAGAGCTAGTTGGCATATAAACTTGTACTACTGTGGTAGGTGTGGGCTTCGTATCTATCTTGGCCACAATAATGCGTTCACTATGCTGTTTGTAGTAGCTTACCCGCATTCCTATTTTCCTATTCATTATTAAACCTACTCCTGCATTACCCCTATTTGATTTTGTGTTTATAACCCTGTAGTCACCTGACCAGAAGTCTTGTTCCTCCTGCCACCGAACTTCACTAATTCCCACTATATCTAACTTCAACCTATCCATTTCCCTTTTTAAATTTTCTAACCTACCTGCCCGATTAAGGGATCTGACATTCCACGCTCCGATCCGTAGAACGCCAGTTTTCTTTCTCCTGATAACGACATCCTCTTGAGTAGTCCCCGCCCGGAGATCCGAATGGGGGACTATTTTACCTCCGGAATATTTTACCCAAGAGGACGCCATCATCATGTAATCATACAGTAAAGCTGCATGCCCTCGGGAAAAATTACGGCTGTAGTTTCCCCTTGCTTTCAGCCGTTCGCAGTACCAGCACAGCAAGGCCGTTTTGGTTATTGTTACAAGGCCAGATCAGTCAATCATCCAGACTGTTGCCCTTGCAACTACTGAAAAGGCTGCTGCCCCTCTTCAGGAACCACACGTTTGTCTGGCCTCTCAACAGATACCCCTCCGTTGTGGTTACACCTACGGTACGGCTATCTGTATCGCTGAGGCACGCAAGCCTCCCCACTAACGCCAAGGTCCATGGTTCATGGGGGGGACATTAGGCTCTATTTTCAGTAAATATATACCTATTTCCTGGTCACTTTTCGCATTTCTATCGATTTGAGGTCAGATCTATATATGCGATCATGAAATAACATCTCGTTCTGTGTTCCAAAATTGATTGTAAATATAGCACAGATGCCACCACCTAGACCAAATGCACTGATCAGGCCGTGTAATATAGTTCTGCACTCGACTGTATCCAGTCACCTTTACATTCAGAGAGCGTTTGCTCTGCTTTCTGTATGTCTCTGTATATGCACGCCTCGTGGACGGTTCCCAGGAGCCACAGTAGACCAGAGTTAGTGTTCGAATGTGGATCCACCACATGTCATATCTGGATCGGTGTTGAGATGTGGATCCACAATATGCCGCGCATGTGACAGGGTTTGGAGGTGGATCCGTCACACGAAATGTACGAAGCGTTTCGGGATGCAGATCCACGATCTATCACATCTGAGTTAGCGTTCGGCTATGGATCTGCTGCAGATGATATATACATAGCTATGTTGAGAGACGGATCCACCACATCATATCTATGAGAAGGTTCGTGGGTGGATGAAGCACGCGTTAGGTCCGGACATGTATTCTATGTTCGAAGTTTGGTCCACCAGCGGATGGGGCTGGGTCCTGAGAGTACTTGTATCTAGTTTGGGGTCGTAGGACATTGCGTGCATTTCCGTTGGATGGACAAAACACGCTCCTGTTGCAGTAACTCTGGTCATTCTGTTTCTACATGTAGTGCAGAATGTCTTGGGTATGTGTTTCTCAGACTTCTGCACAGTTCCGACTTAAATTGGAACTAACACTTGTGGAAAGCTGTAGAAATGGCAGCGACTGCAAGATGTGTAGGGTGTGACTATAGGAGGTTGTAATTTTAATGTAGCAGACAGGTTCGAGGAAGTTGACTCGTTTAGAGATATGAGAGTGCGTGAAATATGATTGACATGTGGGTGTGAGGCTACGCAAGTATGTGCTTGAATGGAGAGTCCTCATTACAATTGCTGGATATAATTTCTAACATATAGAGTAAGACTAGATATCTGAGATGATAGTGTACACTTTCCCCCTTAGGACCTCAATCGACACATCATCTACTACTACTATTTGTGCTACTTGTCAATCAGTCATCAGTATAAATATCGTGGAACGTCTGACATGGTCTAGAGATAGAATGCGATGGAAATTGTGTAGATTTAAACGTTTGAGGGAGTCGAAAATACCTTTTACATACTACGATCCTTAGCGAGATCACTTACAAAGTTCATTGATTTTATGACGAGGTGATAATACATATTTGTACGATCACTGTCACGGTATTTGCACGGAAAACACTACCTCATTCAGAGGTAATGTCTTACCTCGATTTGTAAAGCGGGTATAGCATTTAAGGGGAGACGGTGGCAGTCTTGCACTGATATTTTTGTAACTCCATATGTTTACCATTTTTTATTCAATCTCATTGAAATTTTACACACTTATCTAGAGATCTAATATGATTTTTTTAAATTCAGAATTTTTGTAACAATTTAATGCAGTGACATAATTTTGAATTTCTTGTTGCACTATTATTTTAAGGTACACTTTTTCACAATTTCGAGGCAAATTTGGCAAACTTTTTTAATGGTAAATTAATCTACACTAATAGGTGTACAATTAAGTGCAGTAACTTTTTGGTAAATTAATGCTATTATTTTCTGTGATATTTTGGATTCGAAAATTTTTTACAAGCAAACTTTTCAATATATTATCATCCACAAAACTGTGTATAATATCTCGATTAAAATTTTGTTCCACTTAAATATTGCTTCAAAGTAAATGAACAGGTGTGCCAAATTTCATTACAGTCCTTCCAGTAGTTTCTGATATATGTGTTTCTGAAAGCAGAAAACCTTAAGTTGCAGAAAAATCATTATAAAGTTTGGATGAAATGCAAAAAAAAAAAAAAAGGAAAATCTGTCATACCTAAGCTAAAACTGCCCATATCCATATTCTATTTCTTCCTCATCATCCTCTACAGCTCTTTTAGCTTCTCTGCTCCTTTGCCTAGCAATTTTTTTTATGTTCTGGACTGAAGTCTCCGCCTTCGCGATTCTTTGCTTATCGTTGATCTGCAGTATCTGCTCAGTGAAGACTCCAGATGTAAAGTCCAACTTGCTGAGGATGTGAAGTCTTGCCACATTCCCATCGTTAAACATTGCTGCAGCTTCCAAAACAGAAATCTTCATCACCAAATTGGAAACAAACACAGTCTTTGGACATCTTTTCCAAATAAGAGCATTGAAACTTTCATTTGGGTTCTGTGTTTTCCCATGCAGACATTTTTCTAGCAGTTCTGGTGAAGCCAGTGCTCTAAAAGTTGGTTTAATGGCCATTGAAACCTCATAAGGAAGGTTATTTTTATGGGCATAAGCTTCCCCACTTTTCTTACTTTTCAAAAATTTGCACCATTCATTAGAACAGAGGCCATGTTCAGGTGTAGTGTCTGTCGACAAGTAATGAAACCAAATGGCCCATACTGCTTTCCTCATACTGTCCAAGCTTGTGAGGTTACTTATAATTGCAGCACCATAATAGACTTGTAGGCTGTCAATTCTCTTCTTTATTAGTCTGTTTTTACCTCCCAGTGGCTTCCCATCCTCTAGTAGCGTGCCTTTATTGTCTGCAACATGTCTTCAGAGTTGTCCACCCATCCTCTTCTGAATATGGCCTAAGCACTCTAGTTTCTCAATAGTGTAATGTTCTCCATAGGGCTGGCTTTCAGCTACATTCTTGAAAGCACTAGAGTCTCCATCTCCTAAATACTGTACATATCTTACTCCATACTTTTGCAGAGATCTATGGAAAATGAATTTCATACCTGCAGCTTCCATCCCACCACTGGAGCCTGCATAATTTCTGCTACAAACAGCTTTATGGGCTTCTTGCCATTCTGTTTCTTTACCTGCAGCAATATATTTCTTGTGCAAGGAACATACAGAACAATATTTAGACATAACCTCTAAGTCTAATACTTTTCCAGTGTCGATACTAATGATTGTTGAAACTCCATGCAGTAAAGTATGCCCCCTCTTCATCCAGGAACTGTCACAGGAAACTGCTATATCCTTGTTGTTAGTTGCTTCACAATTTTCTTGAATTGGCCCCAGGACTGCCATTTTCATGCTCTCTTCACTTATTTCTGCAACTGATTGAGGAGAGCAGTATTCATTGCATAAAATTTTAGGGGAGGACCAGGCATGTTCATAATACCACATAAAAGGTTTCCACCATCTCTTCCAATCCCTATACATTTTAGTCCATAAGCAAATCTCATATTGGCTTCATAGATTCTATTACTGACCTTTGATATCTTGAATGGTCTGTCAGCATCACAGTTTTGACACAAAATGTGCAATGTGGTTGGTTGGTTTGGGGAAGGAGACCAGACAGCGTGGTCATCGGTCTCATCGGATTAGGGAAGGATGGGGAAGGAAGTCGGCCGTGCCCTTTCAGAGGAACCATCCCGGCATTTGCCTGGAGTGATTTAGGGAAATCACGGAAAACCTAAATCAGGATGCCCGGACACGGGATTGAACCGTCGTCCTTCCGAATGCGAGTCCAGTGTCTAACCACGGCGCCACCTCGCTCGGTGTGCAATGTGCAAACCAAACCTTCTCTCTTTCCATCATCAACCAAATCCACATTTCCTCCACGAACAGAGCACTTGCAGGCTTTTCTAAGTGCTTCTGCCACCATTTCCAGATCCACAATTCTAAAACCTGTATTTCTGTCATGATTTGTTTGTTCTGACACAATCCCTGTCCCAAGTATTATATTAGATGCACTTGGAGACAAGCTAATGTTTGCATCTGCAGGCCCGGCCCTAACCTCTATGTCAGTTTTTCTCTTTATATTGGAAATATGGGACTTACTATATTTTTAAATACTTTACCAGGCCTAAGCATTGTAAAAAGGGGTCAACACATTCAACCTTGTACAAAAAATGGCACAGTAAATCAAGCATCACTCGAATTTCACTGAACAGCACAAAACTTGTTTACAACACTTCACAGCCTTCTATACCACACTGATTGAACCAGAAAATGGCTCCACAGCCTTCTTCACAACACTTTTGTTATGTATACAGAAAATCACAGCCATCTAAGGCTATATTTTCTAGGTTCACATGCCAAATTCTGCAATAAAATTTTTCCTCCAATTGGTACATTGAAAAGTGGGCTTGGCGCATTACACTGCTGTGACATGAGCAGTCGGACGGTCGAGGGCCGACGAGGCGGCGCGAGAGAAAGCAGACATCATGGTGGCGTCCTCTAGTGCAGGCGACATGAAGTAGACTCTGGACTTCGTGGTAGTGTACTCAGTGGGTGCAGCTATCTTGAATAACAGTGCATGCATCATGTTCTGATGTAAGGTTGGCACCCTCTGCTGACGAGAATATGAACTAAGCCAGTTGGAGTCCGGGCCTCACGGTAACCAAATAACAGTGCATGCATCATGTTCTGATGTAAGGTTGGCACCCTCTGCTGACGAGAATATGAGCTAAGCCAGTTGGAGTCCGGACCTCACGGTAACCAAATGTGCACGATATTGTTTAAATAATAATAAAGACAAGTCCGGTTTTCCCGCTATTATCGTGCTGAAATTTGAACTTCCCGACATCTTTCTTGGGGAGGGGTTAGGTTAGTGGAAGTAGGTCATGTGTACAATCTTACACCACATGGTGGATACACTGGGTGCAGGCGTCTTGATTGACATCACGGTCACCATCTTGGACGATGTCACGGTTGTGCCCTCTGGTGGCGACAATATGTACTAAGTCAGTTGGAGTCCAGACCTAATGGTGAATACACTGGGTGTCGCCATGTTGGATTAAGTCACAGATGAGAGCGCCCTCTGGTGGTGGTGGTGATGTGTTCTAAGTCAGTTGGAGTCCTGAACTTGTGGTGAACACACATGCATGGAATTGTTCAAATAAAGTCTTATGTCCAAGTCTTTTTCCCATGAATTCTTAGGAGGTGGTAGCAGTCTGGTGACTGAGGTTAATAAAGTGTCTTTTCTTTCGCGCCATTTTGTTAGCTTAGTAGACTAATGGGAATTGAATTTTGTTTACCGAAAAAATTAAAAGTTGGTACCAGTTCGTAGGAAGAGGTGGCGGTTGGGTGACTTAGGTTAGTGGAGGTAGCCCAAGTGAGCTATTTTCTTTGCTTAGTAGAGATAAGAGCGGTGTGGTGCATTATCGAGTTGGAATTTGAACTTGCCGCCATTTTCTAGGGGTGGGGTGTTAGTTTAGTGGGCGTAGCGCAATTGGTCAATTTTCCCGCCTTTAGCGTGGTGTGACGCATTATCATGGCGGAATTTGAATTTCCTGACAATTTTTTTTCTGGAGGGTTATGTTAGCTGAGGTAGAGCAATTGACCTATCTTCCTGCCAAAATTCGAACTTCCCGCCAAAATCTGCCGTCTTGGATGACGTCATGTGCTGTTGCCAAATCTACGTTCAGTCATCTTGGATGATGTCATCGCCGCCATCTTGAATAAATTTGGCAATCGACGAGTCTGGAGCTGTCTGTAGAAATGTGAGCAAGAAAGCGGAAACAGTAATGTGTTCGTGCCGGTGGGAAACGAGCCTGTCTTTCACATCAGTTCTGACAGAGTGACTTCGGTTTGCTGATGTAAAGAGGATGATTTGGTATGGTGGGGGATATGAATTGCATGTTTACTAGATCGAGACAGTACTCGGTGATATATTTCCTTGTTGGAGATTGGTTTGACGCTTCAATATTCTTGCGACTATTGTATGTATTTGATGACCTTTAGACAACTTTGCTATGTTTAGTTGTTGGTGCAAAATGGTGATCACTGTAAAATAGTTTATTACCATTGAGTTTAGCGTCTGTAGAAAGAAACAACAGGTTGGCGGCCTATGGATTCAGAAAACTGTCGGTGCAATTTAGCAGTCTTTGCAAAATAACGACAGAAAGCCCCAGATAGATAATGCTCGATTGATTGTGGTGGGATATAGGAGTGGTGAGAGCATTTGTGTATGTTGAGAGCACGAAGGCTATCACATTATATCCGCGAGGAAGATTAGATTCGGCGATATTTTGGTAAACAGGTTCTGTTAGGGCGGGAATTTTGGCGCATACAAGTTGAGACAATAAGAAAGCGAACTTTAACTATTTCTGCGGGCTATGGAATTTAGTAGAGTTAGATTTGATTATTATTTTAGATAGCAATGTGACTTGGGTATAACATTGATAATGCTGCTAGATGCGTTTGCGATGGTACGTAGCTGCGCGTGGTGAAGCGTGTGTCAGTCGTGACATATGGTCCATTAGAATCGCTAAGGAGAAAGCAGGTTCTGCTATTGTGGAACAGAATTCTGCAGCGCCTTCGCCGGAATGCAGTTAGAGTGAGGGTAGCGAGGAATGCCAATGTGCATGATTCCGCTTGGAGTGCACGCTCTAGAAATAAGCCACCGGTCGTTAACGGCACCTACATACAACTTAGGCCTGCGTTCGGCTGCAGCTCGCGGTTGCGCTCCCGCCGGATCACGTCAGTTCGTGTGTCTAGGTGAACACGTATTTAGATAGGAATTTCTCAGGTGTTACGTATGAATGAAGGTGCCGCCACCTCAGCCAAGCAGGGGCTGTGCGCGGTTTGACATCTGACAGATCCGTCACTTATCGCTACCTCCTGTGTACTCTACTGGTCAGGGGGCGTTGGACTGGGCTTGCGAGCGTTCATTTCATTATTTCGCGTGCGGCTCTGTAGACCCTGCTATGCGCTATTTGGACAGTTTACGAGTACTGAGCGTGTCTACACATCAGTGTGAAAAATTATTTAGGAGCAGTTTGCTGTGTACTGAAATTACGAGTTGGATGTGTGTCTCTGGACTGTGTAACATGACCACAGGCACATCAGGCTGGATGTTTTGTATGAGTGTGATAGATATACTCTATCCTTAACCCAGAGCAGGCTGTGTCGTTTTCCCACCATTTTTCCTCACCATCTTAGCTTACGTCACGAAAAGGACGACAGCGTCCTTTGCTGGTGGTACTGAGTACTAGACCTCATGGAGAACACACTGTTTGCCGCCACCATGGATAACTTTACTTGTGTCATCAGCTGGTGTCACAGAGGCGTCCTAAGGCGGCGACGAAATGTACTAAGACAGTTGGGATCTGGAGCTTGTCGTGAACCAATTAGGTGGCGCCATCTCAGATTACGCTACATGCGTCATCACCTGACGTCACTACAGCGTGCTCTAGTGGTATCGATGTGAACTAAGGCAGTTGGGCTGTGGACTCAGTGGCGAATACACTGGGTGGTGGTGCTGCCTCTGATTCTTTAAATAAAGGCTGGTGTATGATTTCGACTGTTGACGATTAGCAAGCAGAGTGTTTTAGATGGATTATTACTTTGATAATTTACGAGTTGTTTGGCTATTTGGACGTAATGAATTGCATTATTTGGAGTGGTTCGTATGTATGTAGGCTGTGCAATGCGTTATTTTTGACGGTTTACAATTATCAAATGTATGTGTAGAGCCTTATACATGAGTTATGTAGGAGTAGTTTGCAGGTCTGTATGCTGTGGGGCATGTCAGAGCATGTGTTCTGTGATACATATACTCCAACCCTAAATAAATTGCCCCCCCCCCCCAAATAAATTAAGTACCAAGCCCTAGGAAGAGGTTGCGCCCTGGAGGCTTAGGTTAATGGTGGTGAGCTTGCAACAATTTTCGTAGGTTGGTAGTGGTAGCAGAAATGACCTTCTTTTACAGCGAGAATTCAAACTCGGGGCCAGTTCCTAGGAAAAGGTGGTGGTCTGGACCTTGAAAAATAGTTGAAACTAGGTAGTTGAAAGTATAGTGCACCCCTTTTCTTACCTGCTTAAAATTGGTTAAATAATAAAGACAAGTAATTTTTCCCGCCATTTTCCTAGCTTAGTAGAGATAAGAGGGGTGTGACGAATTATCCTGTTGGAATTTGAACTACGCGCGATTTCTCTTGGGGGAGGGGGGGGGTTAGGTTAGTGGAGGTAGGCCAAGTGTCCAATCTTACACCACATGGTGAATACACTGGGTGCAGCCATCTTGAATAACATCACGGTCACCACCTAGTCGCTCTCTAGTGGCGACGATATCAACTATGGTAGTTGGGCTCTAGAGCTCATGGTGGGCACATGTGCTTGAAATTGGTGTGACGCATAATTGTGTTGGAATTTGAAGTTCCCACCATGTTTCTTGGGGAGGGGTTAGGTTAGTCAAGGTAGGCAAATTGCCCTGCCAAAATTCAAACTTCCTGCCAAAATCCGCTATCTTGAATGACGTCACAGCCCCAATCTTGGATGACGGTATCGCCGCCATCTTGGATAACGGTACTTTGCACCACAGTCGGTGTTGTCCCAGTACTGACACTGACTTATCTCGTCATAGAAGGAATGGCGCTGCCAGATCTGTGCGTCCACCATGTCTCTGTACCTCTCATTACTGGTTACTGTCACACACATTCTCCAAGTTTTGACCGATTTGAGGCATTTTTCCTGAAAGTTGAAATCTGCAGAAACGACTTAGCTGTTTACATTTTCACAATAGCATCCACAGAATTTAATATTGCAGTACAATGAATGTTCGCATACTATAGACTATTACTTTTTTAAAAACATAGGGCACTACACTCGTCGCAATCTCGATGAGTTTTCGTAGAGAAGTGACACATTTGTTACTCTTGGAAGCCATAAAATTACACTTCATGAACAAGTGTATCTGTTAGTATCAAGTAAATGTATTAGTCACAGTAGTAGTAATTTTGTTCATCTGTAGATCACTTTTAAAAGGATATTGCACGAGTCTTGGTATTACAATTTAAGAACAATAAAAGTAAGGTAATTTGTACACAGCCCGAAAAAAATCTGTACACCCTTTTAGAGGTTACCAGTTTACTCAAGATTCCAGAATGAGAGTTTCACACTGCAGCAGAGTGTGTGCTGATATGAAACTTCCTGGCAGATTAAAACTGCATGTCTGACTGGGACTCAAACTAGGGACCTTTGCCTTTCGCTGGCAAGTGCTCTACTAACTTACTCAAGATTTATTGTTGTAACAGTGCATATGGAGTACATGAAATGATTATATGTACAACTCTATAGCACAAGGGGTTCTGAGGTACCAGATATGGACCTATGCTGAAACATCCATATTAGTACATGGTGTAGCCTCCATGGGTGGCAATGCAAGCTCTAACTCTGGTATCCAGTCTTTTGTACAGGTAGCGAATACTGTCCTGGGTTAAGTTACACCATGCCTGCTCCACCTGTTCACATGGTTCTGTATAAGTTGTTGGTTGATGAGTCACAAGAGTCACTTCTCGTCTCATCATATCCCACACGTGCTCAACTGGAGACAAGTCGGAGATGATGCTGGCCAGATAAGTTGCTGCACGTCTTGCAGAAGATGTTGAGTTTCATGAGCATTGTGTGGCAGAGCATTATCCTGTTGGAACAGCATATCACCTTCCAGTTGGAAGAATGGCAAAAGAACAGGTCTAACGACATTCTCCGCTTACAGAGTGCTGGTTAGCGTCCCCTCCAGAAACACCAAATGTGAATGAGAGTTGTACAGATAAGTAAATGATAGCATTTTTTTTTAAAAATCGGATGATCTATTCAAGAAGGGTATAACGAATGACAACAAAATGTGGTCTTGCTATGAAATGAAATGGTACCTCTGGTTGTTGGGCCATATGGGAGGTGACAGTCAGGTTGGTATTACGCAATTGTCTCGACAATCCGCAGACACATCTTCACTGGTCATAGGGGCTCAGTTCGAAACAGGACTCATCACTGAAGACAATTCTACTCCTTCAATGATATTCCCGGCCGAATAGGCCGGACACCACTGCAGACCAACTTGTTAGTTTTTAAAAGACAATGGTAGTCGGCGCAAGAGGCTCTGTGAGCTCAGTTCCCTTTCTGTGAGCCGCGTATTAATGGTCCTTGTGATCACTGAAGCCAGTTGCACGTCTGATCGATGATAATGATGAATCTGGGGCTCTGAGAGCCTCTGTAACAATTGCTCAGTCCTCACATTCTGTCGTCTTTCCAGGTCGACTGCTTTCTTCTTGACACTGTGTCCAGCCATGGTTCACCCATTCCTGCCTACATTGTCGAATAGAGGCATCGCTCCCATTCAAATGTCTAGCGATTCACGAATTACTCCAACTGGTTTCTTAGAGCTCAACTGCATGTCATCTCTCAAATGTTGACTCCTGTGTATATTTTTCATGCAGCAGTCTGCGAGGCATAGTTACTGTCCACTGAATACACTGAATGAAATTCGCAAACACTTAATGCCCTGCTATCAATGTGTCCCGAGTGTACTATCGTTGTTAGCAGCATGGTAAAATTGGGTTGCAGCATCACACATTCCTCTGCTGGCCACCAAAGTTTAAAATTTTGAATTGTCCGTTGATAGCTGTATGAATATCAGTTGTGACCAATTTCTATAACTCCTTCATGGTGCACCGTTTATTTTTTTTTTTATTTTTTTTTTTTTGTCTTAGAGTATGTTTACTGTATACAGGGTGTCCCAGCTATCTTGTCCACCCAAAATATCTCTGGAACAATAATAGCTATTGGAAAACGACTTTCACCGGTATCAATGTAGGGCTGGGGCCCATGAATGTACATATTTGGAAACATTCTAAAACGAAAACATATGTGTTTTTTAACACAAACTTATGTTTTTTTAAATGGACCTCCTGTAATTTTTCTGCAGCAATCCATAGCATGACAAAGTACATACACAATGGCGTTGATTGCATCGCAATATTCCCATTACATCTCGAGATATTGAGGCGCGAAGTTGACGCTTGAAACACCCGACATGCGCTGCTAGCGCACGTCCTGAGGCTCAGGCGTGAACCCCATGCTGCCCGTAATCGCGATGTGATTGACATGCGTAATCACACTTCCATACTTATGAAAAGGTCCGAAACGAATAATACGGTCTGCTGCCATCCTGCATTAACGTCGTACATTCCAGCAGGTATTTATCCCATAGGGTAGGGGTGATGCGGTTCTGTAACATATCTGTGTGCCGCAACGTTAGTCACAAAGTTAACTTCGCTTATCGTTAATCCGTTACTAAAATGGTAATGCCGTTCAACTTTAAAACTTTACTTTACTGTAGATCTAGCGCAAGTGACAGTTAATCATTCACTCGTAATAGTAAAATTCATGTTGATGGTTTTAGTGAAACGAGCAAGTGGACTAAAAGTTTTACCGTTGTTTAGGTAAAAATGTTTCGATTTGGGAAGTTCAGGTAGGACATAGAAGATGAATGTAAACATGTTTAACCAATTAGTTTTATTATCACATAATTATCAATGTTATGTTTATCTAATGCGTTAAATGACAAATTGTTGCAAACAAATGTTTCTTAACATCACTGGGTAAAATGGCCCTTTGTAGAAACTTCCACTGTGATACCAGCACTACATACTAAACATAGCGTTCACATCTCATGCTCAAAGTGATGCTCATTGGCTTGCATACATAGGGTCACTCAGCGGATGAAGGATGCCCTACTTCGTGCTACTGTTTCCTGTTTGATGGCTGTACAAGCATCAATAATGCGTTGCTTCATGTCCTCTGGTGTTGTTGGTTCATGTTGGTAAACAGCATCCTTCACTACTCCCCAAAGAAAATAATCCAGCGGTTTAAGATCCGGAGATCGGGCAGGCCACCGAACTGGGCCACCTCGTCCAGTCCACCTACCAGGGAACTTACGGTTCAGAAGTCGTCGTGCTCGTAAGGCGTTATGTGCAGGGCATCCGTCATGCTGATACCACATGACCATTCTCCGGTTCAGAGGTACTTTTGTGTCCAAGAGAACAGGAAGATTGTGTCCTATAAATCTGGAGTATTGTCTGCCATTTTGGATGCCATTTATAAAGAAAGGTCCGATAATGGTATCTCCAATAATCCCACACCAAACATTAACTTTCCACGGACGTTGATGCTCTACCTGACGGAGCCATTTTGGATTGTCTGCGGACCAATAATGCATATTCCTCATATTGACAATTCCTTTGTTGGAGAATGATGCCTCGTCGGTAAAGAGAACATCTGCAAAAAATTTGGATTAGTCAGAAGTTTTTGCTGAGCCCACAGACAAAACGTTACCCTATTGCAGAAGTCATTTCCATGAAGATCCTGGTGTAAATGAACATGGTAAGGATGAAATTTATGGCGTTTAAGAATACGCTGTGCACTTGATTTCGACACACCAACTTCACGTTCAATTTGACGTGTGCTGATTTGAGGATTCACAGCTATGGTAGCGAGCACAGCAACTTCAGCAGGTTCATCTGTGCGTGTTCTAGGACGATGTCGAGGTCTTGGATTTAAGCTTCCCGTTTCACGTAGACGAGATGTGAGACGACCAAACATCCGGCACGAAGGCGATGGCTTGTCAGGGAATCGTCTTCTGTACAGTCGTTCTGCCTGAACAGCATTTCGTCCACCTACAACAGGGTACAGTACAGGTATGTAGAGTAGGGTAGAAAACAGACATATTAACTTAATAATCATAATGTTCGCTAACAGTACTATCAACAAACAAGCGATCTCACAACGTATTTCCCGTCAATGTACATTCTCCATAGATCAGCAGCATTTCTACCATATCTTCATGTGTGTACATTATACTGTATAGTGTAAGTTCCACAACACAACGTTTATTCATAATGTGTACTACCTCCGTGCCGTCCCTAGATTACTCTGATGCACGACTACACTGACAAGCGGTGTACTGCACGCCAAAGCAACAACAAATGGGATGCTCGGAGGGTGGTGGAGTACAGGAGTTTGCATGGGTCGCAAATCATAAACAAGGCGAAGTGGTAACTGTGGCAGTAGTGGGAACTACGTTGGACACTTGACTAGGTAGAGCCAGGCCCTGCGCGATAGGCACAATGGGTCATATAACGCATTAGATACACCTTATTTTGGGTGTGCAGGATAAATAAGACAACCTGACGGGTGGACACCGATCGGTACTGGTTCATATTGTGTACGTAGATACGTAAAACGTGCAAGAGGGAAACCATTATGTGCTTATGAGAGTTGATGGCAGCAGACCGTATTATTCGTTTCGGACCTCTTGATAAGTATGGAGGTGTGATTACACATGTCAATCACATCGCGATTACGGGCAGCATGGGGTTCACGCCTGAGCCTCAGGACGTGCGCTAGCAGCGCATGTCGGGTGTTTCAAGCGTCAACTTCGCGCCTCAATATCTCGGGATGTAATGGGAATATTGCGATGCAATCAACGCCATTGTGTATGTGCTTTGTCATGCTATGGATTGCTGCAGAAAAATTACAGGAGGTCCATTTAAAAAAACATAAGTTTGTGTTAAAAAACACATATGCTTTCGTTTTAGAATGTTTCCAAATATGTACATTCATGGGCCCCAGCCATACATTGATACCGGTGAAAGTCGTTTTCCAATAGCTGTTATTGTTCCACAGATATTTTGGGTGGACAAGATAGCTGGGACACCCTGTATGTTATAGAGGTCCGGTCCCAGACCCCTAAAGTCGTCAAGAGACTGTCAGGCATGATGTGGTGATGAGGAGCTAGCTACAGTCGAGAGTCCCAAGAAAACATTATTGATAATAACACATATATTAGGCAGTAATGCAGGATTGTCTCCAGAAGCGCCGCATCACAGTCAGGCGGGCAGGGCGATGGCCTTGTCAGCAAGGAAAGGCCAGTATGCACTCGACTTGCAGTTTCGCCAGCGCAGTGAGTCACGCCCCCAGGTCGACCTGGAGTTTTCACTGTCATGCAGTGGTCGGACCTCAGCCGCCATTTAGGGGAGGAGAGCCGTGAGTGTCGATGTCTTCCACACGAACAGGAAGAGCACCAGCAGTAATACCCCCTCTTGGAGGCAGATGACGGACAGCATCCTGCTCACGCAGTTCAAGCCTCCAACAGACCTGCTTTGTGATGGCAGTCTCCACACCCATCGCCATTGCCTCAGACGTTGGCACTGCAGCTGGCGGTGGCAGAATCGTTCGAGCAGAAATGGTGGCTACAAAGATGACTGAAGACGGCTAGGCGCGCCAAGAGTCAACTCCCATAGCCTCTCCTCTCACTCGATAGCTGTAACTGAGACAAAGGCTGATACTACACAATGGGCAGTCAGCAATCAGCACTCACCAATGAGACATTGCTATGAAGGGTCAGGTATTTATGTGGTAGAGGGGATGGCAATAATATCGTGTGTCCTGGTTTTCCTTCGTTGTCAGCTCTCCTAGTGGCTTCAGACTTTCGCAACTTCACCTTCCAAATGTTATTTTCTGCTGGTTCAGCACTTGAATACCTATTGTTGTGTTGTGCCTAGGCCTTCCTTGCGAAACACTGCTTTGCCACTAGTATGATGGTGTCTCTCAGCTACCACATTGACATTGTGCTTTGCTTGCAGATTGGATACTAGGTCGGGCCCTGGTGCTTCAATAGCTTTCGTATTTGCCGCAACTCGCTCAGCATTGTTCCCTAGCTGGCAGTTTGCTGGTAATTGATACAGGTGTTCCTGGCTTCCCGGATTTGTCAAGGCAGAATTTGAAGGAATTTTTAGAGTCCACTGGGGATATTATCCTGGGGCGTAAGAATTCTCTCGTCATGTAAGTCTAGTTTCGGCTTTTGGCCTCCTTTGAGAAACTATACCTAACGTTGTAACATCTGCGCACTCGACACCATGCATTATTTGGAAATCTCACCACACAACATGCTTCCATTCAGGTACTGAACTCTTTCTGTGATGCTTCCATCAGCGAAGACGTGCAGCTTCATGCGCTGCCGTGAGCAATGATATATTGTGACATAGGCCTACTAGACTCCAAATATCCACTCCATCCAGTTCCCTTCACTATGTTCACTGAGAAACTGGTTGACATGCACTATCATCCAGACTGTGTGCACTTTTAAGGGGGTGCCTAATATCTGACTGGTAGGCTAACATAATTCGTTTGTTTATGTATTTAGCACTTCTACTCTCGTGTCAGCCCAGCACGATCAGCTTATCATCAATTTTACTTGTATGCAAAAGAATCGTTCTCTATGATGGACTCATGTTCTTATTACCATGTGCAGAACCATATGGAAATCTGACCTTCCTCTCAAATAAATAGTTTGTAAAATCTAAATGGAATTATGTCTTCATCTAATCATTCATGCCTCATTAATCCATAGCACTTTTGTCATCATACCATTGCACATGATCAATGCTATCACTGCTGAATTGTCCTATATCTTACTGTACCTCTTGTAATGTAAATGATCTGTGGACCAATAAAGTGCAATTACAGTTACAGTAAAAGACATATCGTCATTTTGAGGTATGGCTCTGCTGACATTGTATCAGTGATAACAACGATGATGTAATTGCCTCAGCTGAAGAGGCCAGTGAGTGCAGTCAGTCTAGACTAGAATTTGACACACAATGTTTACAATGTGTCACAATACGTTAGGTTACTGTACTTGTTTGACATAATAGTATGGTGTCAACACTGAATTCATGTGTCTTATATTTTTGACGAGTTTCAGTGTCATCGGTTTTTTCCTGTGAGAAGATAGTTAAAAAAGATAAAAAAATTCTCTTAGAGGAGAAGCAAATAGACTCATATGGCACTATAAAGAACAGCCTTAATCTATTGAAATCTTATCTACAGAACCACAAGCAAATTGTCTATGTTAGCTCAGAAATGTTCAGTACAGAACACATTAAGGCAGAGATTTCATAGGGACCTGTGCTGGACTCCTTCCTGTTTCAGATGATTATTAACAACTTGCTTTCATTTATTAAACCCAGAACAGTGCCACATGCTGGTGGCACAAATTTTCTCCACAGATGTAATGCTATTAGTAGCCTCACAACTTCTGTTAAAATACATTTGTTCAAGCATTCTCTTGGTTTAGTGCAAATGGGTGCCTGCTGAATGGAAGTAAAACTGTGCAGACCATCTTTACTGGAAAGACGAACCTACTAGTTGTGTTAAGTTCTGGGGTGAATACTTAGATAGTAAACTGTCTTGAGGTCAACATGTAAAATATATTAGATAAGTCGTCGAGAATAATTTATCTGTTACAGTAGCTTATGAACTGTGCACCTGAAATGTATGTTAGAAAATACCATTTTGCGATTTTTCATATCGTGATATCACATAGCAGTATTGTATGAGGAAACTCTAGCTATGGGCTTGGCATATTAATACTTCAGAAGAAAGCTATTGGGTTGATTACTGGTTCTTAAAATAAAGCACATTGCAAACCTTTCTTTCCTGAGAAACAAATCATTTCTGTAATAAACTTATCTATGTTACACAGTGTGAACCAAAACTCACACATTTGGCTGCCACAACACGATTTTTTGCATACTAACAGTACAAAAATGTCCCTAACAAAATTTCATCCCATACATGCCAATTTTTCGATAGATAAATGATGTCAAAGAAAGTCAATTTGGCTACACTACATTCACATGTAGGACAACTATCTTGAATCAATACCATCACCAGTTAATACAATGTGCGCAGTTTTGCATTACAATACTTGAGCATGAGTGTTTTATTCTAGATCTAGATGTAACTTTTTCAATTTTTCCGGTTTTGATGTGTCCAGTAATATGTAGAATAAATTGTTCCTTAACCTTTGGAGTCATTCTGGGGGAGGGGGAGGGCTTTCAGGCTGGAGAGTGAATTAATCATCCCTTTAATCATATTAAAATCATATATAATTCAACCCCATTTTGTACAATCCTTAAAAATATATGACACATTAAGAAACATTGTAAAATTTATTTAATATAACAAAGATTTATGAAACTGGTGTTTTCTTAATACTATTCACATAAAATATGAAGGGTTGTTTTCAGGCCTGTTGTAATGTAATGCTTTAGTAAGCGACTTTCTGGCAGTTTACGAATGTTGGTCTGATGTTTTTATACTGGGGACTGTTGCACTTGGTAGACTCCAGCAGCAACAGTAATAGACTTCCTGCTCGTTGTTGAAGTTGACCTCCAAAGTGAAAGGTGTTGCTCTCATACCTGATGTAAGTATTTATGTTATTCTCTCTGTTTCCCTTTCTTCTCTCTTTCTCTGACAAAGTAACTCTTTAGGCTTTCTTTCGAACCAAGGAATCATGTAATACTTATCGTGAAAGACAACCTATTTATACTTGTGTGACAAATGTAGGTGATCCAAACACTTCAACGATTATTTTTGAATGGTTGGATGAATGTGGAGTAGTCACAAATCTTGGGATGTAAATGATGTAGGCTTACCAAGGATAGCCTGGCCTACCAATACAGTGCAGCCTGCAGATTCAAATAATGAAGCAAGTACACCCCAGCCTGCAAATACAAATAGTATACCAAACACAACCCAGACTGAAAATGCAAATAATGTGAGAAGTACAGACGAGACTGCAAACTTTTTTATCAGATGCGATGGAACTCGGTGGAGCGAAACACCACCATCTTCTAGCAGAATGCTTAATCATAAATTAATGAAAGTTTCTCCAGGACCTGTTAGGGGGGCAAACATTCAAACGCCAAAATATTTTTGGAGTTATTTCATCACAAACAATATTGTGGATGACATAGTTCATTGCACAAATCTAGAAGGACAACACTCATCAGCCATAAAAAGTCAAACAAGTCGTAATATCACAAACGAGGAAATTAACGCATTTTTTTTAAATTTCCTATTAACGGGCTGTTAAAGAAGCTGGGATGTTCCTATAAGAGAATTATTTCGTGACTCTACTGATAACCCTGTTTATACGGCAATTTTTCTGTAAACAGGTTTGAAGAAATAAAGAGAGCCACAAGGTTCGATGATAGGCTCACCGGACAAACTAGGAGCCAAGATGATAAAATGTGTGCAAATTATTCATAAACAACTGCAGATAAAGATTTTATCCATGACAGAACTCCACAATAGATGAGCATCTATTGTCTCTCAGAGGGCGTTCCAGATGTCTACAATGTATTCCAAGCAAGCCAGGAAAATGTGGAATAAAAACATTCTGGATCTACAATTCTTTGACATCATATGCTATAGATGGGCTAGTGTATTCAGGGAAAAAATCCAGATCACCCTCGTCAAGCTAATGTTGCAGCTTATGTGGTAAAGATCCTGGGAAATACGCTTAGAGGAACCGCAACCAGTATCAGAATGGTCAACTACGTCACCAGTGTCCCCCAGTTTCAAGATTTATTGAAGGACAGAATTACAGCAGTCGGTACTCCGCACCACAACAAACCACAAAGTCCACCTGAAATTAAACCACATAAGACACAAGAGGTTCTATCTTCCACATTTGGATTCAGAGATGATTTCACTGTTATGTGTTTTGTACCAAAGAAGAATAAGACAGTGGTGCTACTAAGTTTCATACATCACAACGTCACAGTTAATGAGACTCATAAAAAGAAGAAACCAGAAATGATTTTGTCTTATAACAAAAGAAAATCAGGTGTGGAGTCCCTTGAGCAAAAGTTATGTACTTACATTTGCTAATGACAGCCAAGGAGAATGCCATTAGTTTTATATGCTAATGCAATGGATTTAGAAGTTATAAATTCTTTCTGTTTATTCGCAAATCAGCAACCAGATTATCACAATGGAAAATCACATTAAAGGAGAATAATCTCAAGAGACTTGGCCCTAGAACTTATTCGTCCACATACAGAGTCCAAAGCCAAAACTTCAAATTTGCAAAGATATGGCCTACAGGCATTGGCTAGATGTGGCATCAAAAGCAGCCAGTAAATGGATATCATTCACCAAAGACAAAAGCCCCATAAGTGTTTTTGTGTTCATGTGAAATGGAAAGGAAAATTGCTCAGTGTTGTTCAGAATGTTCTAACAATGTGTGCAGCAAACATTGTGTGCTTGTTTGTGAAAATTGTTTCCAGTAACAGGCAGTCTAAGTTTTATTTGGATAAAATGATGTGTAGCTTAATTTTCGTTGTGCCTATGTAATGTGCAACTTAACAATTTACTTTCTTTCTATTTTGTATTTGGTTGCTTTATGCTTGTTGATTTGCATTGTATCTCACCAAAGTGACATTTCTAATTTATATAAATGCTGAAATAAGTTATTATATATCAGAATAATATAATTAGTAAAGGTGAAATTGAAACTTATTCCATTGAGATTAATGTCCAAATCTTTTCTTAAATGTTTCTCTAGTTTAAACTAACTACAGATATATTTTATATGACTGCATTCAATCGTTTTTAAAAGGAAATGTTCATAAAAAACGTAACAAGGCTGAAAAATAACGCTATTTATAAAAACACCAATGGGGGCTTCTGAAGACCCCATCATGCATTAATGTCGATCTGAACACTCATCCAGTAAAGGATTAAATAATACTTAACCCACAACTACAGTTTTTTAAACATAGAACATAATAATTATTTGATATTCTATTTAAGAAAATGAATAAAAAGTAATAAAGAGTTAAAAATAAAGTATCTATCATAGGATGGAGATACCTACGAATCCTACCAATGTGGGGTGTTAGACAGACATACCACAGTCAGTACGTGCGACGAGTTCTAATATTATACACTGTCTGTGACAGCATGTCTTTCACAAAACGTACAGTCTTCAGAGCAGAAGCTCAGGCAGACCTCCCTGCATCTCCGGACATTTAGTGACGCACTAGATCATGCTTCTCAGAACTCTTCGCAGCATAGCTTTATCCCAGCCATACTGAACTCTGAAGTCAAACAGCGATAGGTACAGTTCTCAGCTGCATGTTATAGGTAATACACTTATTAAACTCCCCTCTGTCCAGTACCAGCATCTTGTCAGTTGAACAGAAGAAAGTTGAAAAGAAAATAAAGGTAGTACCTTACACCACAGCGTTTTTCCTGCCAGCCTGTAGGTGAAGGGTAGAGTCTGAGTGCGTCTGCCGTAAGTTTCGAGTCGTAGTGTGAAATTTTTTCCCGGCAGGATAACCTCAGTTGTATGGCTTCATCAATTTTTGAGCGGTATTGCGATTTTAGGCAGTCCTTGTGTAGCGCTAACTATATAGTTGTGTTATTAGGGCCAATCTAAGATTAATTATGTAACTATGACCGATCTTTACTTCAATTTCCCAACCAAAATAAATAAAGTACACTAACCTAACCTTTCTCTCCTGCATCTGGGAAGCTTCCATGTGTTGGGGGTTCACTTTCTGTCCAGAATGGCCACGGTCCAAGTCCACAAAGGGCACTGCCATTTTTAATTTCACGCCAACTGCAAAGGGGGTGAAGTGGGGTGGTGTGCGACGTCAGCACAGCCCTAGACAAAGAAATTCCCGCCGAAATTCTAAATTCCCACGAAAATTCGAAATTCTCACCTATAGGGTAGTTGGAGAAGCGGGAGGGGGAGGGGTGGGGAGGGGGAGGATACGGAGCCCACGTGCCAGCTGAGGAAAACACATGACGTCATCTGGGGGCTGGGGATGGTGGTGGCGATGTGGGGGTAATAAATTGGTCAATTTAATTAATTTGCACATCAATTTGATATCAAAACTGAGCTCAGAGGTCCAGTATGCTGCTACTTATTTACTTACATTTTATTTTATTTCTGTTAATTTCATTCCATGATCATGGAGATTTGCGTAAAATATATTTAAAAAATCTGGTCATTGCGTTTGATCACACCTTCCTCTGGATAGTGCAATTTTTTTTGTGGATGACCTTCAGTTAACAGGCAGAATTGGGGTATGGTCATAAGATCAGTTACTGCAGGTGACAAAGTTATAGTTCGGTAGGGGAAGGCAATCAGTGGAACTAAGAGACGCGCAAACATTTGATAAACTGACACAAGGCCTGCTACAAAGGTACAAGAAGTAAAATAGCGTAATATGTTTACATTAATAATTGAGTAGTCTGTCTATGAAACACAATGAGTCAGTAGAGAGTTTGGCAGACAGGACAAATAAGATGAATATGGTGATATATTAATTAGGGGGGAGCTACAAAGCAAATAAAGTCATATCCCAGGAAGCGAAACAGGGGGCACTGGACGCATTTTTAAAGGGCTTGCAACCTGATATGTTGAGAAGGATAAGAACAGGTACGATGAAAGATTTGTGCTCTGTGGACAGGTTAACCACAGAGTTTGAAGAAATTACTGTAGTAACAGTAATGTGGCTAAGAAGGGATATTTTCCGCTACAGATGTGGGAGGGTGGAACATATGCAGAGGAAATGTTGCAAGCCTCCATGTAATAGATTTTGTATCACTGGACACCTCTATAGCGATTGTACGAATAGTAAGGGGAAACAAGGGAAGAGTAAGCAGTTGTTAAACGCAAGAGTGGGTCCAGGCATACCATAGAGAGTTACTGATAAATTTCAATGTGACAAGTATGTATGCAGAGGCACAATGTAGTATAGTGGGTGTAGTGAAAGGCAGAAAGCATAATTTTTATTGGATACAGAGGCACATGTAGTCGTAGCAAGTATTGGCCTCTTGAGTCAGAGGCGATTGAACCATACATTGTATAGTTTACGTGGAGTTCGAGATAGTGATGTGCAGTATTTGCGTACAGCAATAGTATATTTTCAGGTTGAGACGCAACGTTTTAAGCAATGCATAGAACTCATACCCCAGGTAAGTGAAGGTTACTGCATGATCTTCTTTTTGAAAAGGCAAGTCTACTGCATGATCTTCTTTTTGAAAAGGCAGCGTGCCAAAGTGGCTGAACTGAGAAGGACAACATTCTAGTTATGGGAGGCTGTCGCCAGTGAAGTATTGTCGCAAAGTGCATCAATCTTAAGGGATGAACGTCTTGAACTGGATAATTTTAGCGCCGATGGAGAACAGCTGGCCATAGGAATGTTGGTAGCTAATTTAGAAGTCCTGAATGATGTTGCTGGGGACTCAGTGTGCACCAGGGAAATATGCAAACCGAAAATAAAACTGCGTTGTGTAAGGAAGTAGAACATCTTAATGGTATAGATGGGCTGGAAATGGAGAAATTGTTGTTTGAGTTTGAGGATTTGTTTTTTTCTCAAGGGTGCCTACCATCAACACCTATAACCCAACATCATATCCCTACAGGAAATGAGTTACCAGTATATCGTAAATCTTACCGCATATTGTGATACGAGGGGGAGTTGGAAAATAAGTTTCCTCTGTCGACAATGGGCAGAGTTGTGTGATACGGGCCAAAGATGACACGGCAGGTGAACGCGCACATGCAAGACACCGATACACCATTCGGTAGAGGTCAACCGGATCAAGCAAATGGCGCTGTCGCAGTGCCTGTGCAAAGCGGAGGCCAAGCCGCTCCGTCTTTTCCCGGTACTATGGAGAGAAGGTGTGTTTTGGAGTAGTGGTCAAAGGCGGAAGTGAGAGCTGTTATCCGCTATGAATGGGCACGCGGAGTATCAGGCACAGAAATTCATAACCGCCTTTTTGAGGTGTATGGGTCAGGTGTGATGTCGAGGCAAATAGTGCGGAGATGCTGCCAGCAATTCAGTGATGCACGTCAGCAAGTGTAGGACACACCGAGACCTGGACGGACGCGCATGGCCACTACAGATGCAAATGTCAGGAAGGTGGATGACATGATTAAAGCGAACCGGCGTATCACCATCGATGGAGTAGCGGCGGAACTTGTAATTGGACATGAGCGAGCTCACAAGATCATCCACGACATTCTTCGATACAGGAAGGTGTCAGCACGATGGGTGCCCCGCCAACTGACTCCGACACACATGGGAGAACGCATGGCGTTCAGCCTGGAACAGCTCGTGCGTTACCATGAGTCTGGCAATGACCTTCTGTTTCGGATTGTGACGGGGGATGAAACGTGGGTCCACCATTACACGCCCGAATCGAAAGCAGCATCCATGGAGTGGAAACATCCGTCATCACCTGTCTGAAAGAAGTTCAAAGGCACTCCGTCTGCAAGTAAAGTGCTACTCACCGTTTTCTGGGACGTCAAAGGAGTTTTGCTGCTGGACTTTCTGGAGGATGCAACCACCAATGCTGCACGGTACTGTGCCACTCTGTCGAAATTGAAAGAGGTGATTCGGAAAAAGCAGCCTGCCCTTCTCAGATCTGGCGTTCTACTGTTGGATGACAATGCGAGACCACACACAGCGACGGCAACTCAAAAATATTGCAACTCTTGGTTGGGAGCACCTACACCATCCGCCTTACAGACAGGATCTCGCACCAAGTGACTTCCATCTGTTTTCTGCTTTGAAGAAGACTCTCGGCGGGAAGGCGCTTTGGCAGCAATGCTGACGTCAAACGAGCCGTTCAACGCTTCTTCCGTATGCAACGCTCTGATTTTTTCCTGGAAGGCTTTTGGAAGCTTATAAAGCGGTATGACAAATGTCTCAATGTATTTGAAAATTATGTAGAAAAATAAAGATATGTGTTACGTTCAATGTCTCATTCTCTTTTCTTTTTTCCTTTCACACACAACTCTGACCCCAGTCGACAGGGGAAACTTATTTTCCAACTCCCCCCCCCCCTTTTGCGACCAGTGTTGTAAGAATTCATTGATCAACAAATAGCAGGAAATGCTGTGACCCATCGCTCGTACGCTGACTATAACGCCACGTTCAAACTCACTTAAATCTTGATAACCTGCCATTGTAGCAGCAGTAACCGATCTAACAACTGCGCCAGACACTTGTCTTAACACTTACCATGCTAAGCCCTTAACTGCATGCCACTCCCTGTGTGCTGGAGATGATTTTTTCTATTTTCAACAGACTTTAAATAGCTGTGATGGACATTTAGTTAGAGATACATAAAAACTATAGGTGTGATTTAAAACTTTAAGGTTTCAACTTTAGATGCGTTAACAGCCATGTGTATGGGGCATATACTGTTTCCAAGAAGTGATGCGGATTTCTCCTCGATTTTGTGAAAATAAATTTTTGTCAAAAATTTATTTTTACTACTTTATTCAATTTAAAGAAGAAATAAATTTTGGAAAGTGATCATTTGACACTGAAAAGACATTTGTTATACCATTTGCACATAAAGCATAGCTACATACACATAAGCTATTTTGTATAGTGAACCACAGTGTGATAAAGCTTGAAGCATGGGGTGACACACAAACCTACATTACACTCACTGCACTCATAAGAAGTATCTTTCCTCCCAGCTTTCCCAGTAATGTTCTTTTGTTTTCCACTACACACTACACAACGTCTTTGTGCTTTCTTCTTCCCTTCTGCCATTTCCACACGGTTCGGAAAATGTTTCTTCGTCAATCGAGCATTCGTTGCAGATCCATGAGAATCCTCAATTCTCTCTCCTCTCTGTGACACTAACGCAGTGCAGACCTCCTGTATAAACTTAGGAGTGCTCAGTTTCTTCTCATTGATGCAATTGTGCAAAATACAACCATTGGAAACTGCAATAATTATACCGTGGAAGGCAAGCTTTCTCCACCACTTCACTGTTTTGTGATCAAGTGCTCCATATGAAAGACGCTGATCAAAAATGTCTACACCAGCTTTATGTTTGTTGTAATCCAGCACTGCCACTGGTTTCAACTTCTCATTGCCTTCTCTTGTAGCAACAGGCAACATTGAGGATGTATGCCTGGTACTTATCATCCACACATCCCTCTTGTCTTTCCATCGCAATGCTAGCACATCGTTCTTGCGGCGAAATATTTGTTCACCCTTTTTGAGTTTACCCTCTTTGAGAGCCTTGGGCAATCCTTTTCTGTTTGGCATTACAGTCCCTACAAGACCAGTGTTGGCTCTAGCCAGTTCTTTGGCTAGCTGAACACTGGTGTAAAAACTGTCAACATATACAGTGTGCCCCTTACCTTGGAGTGAGCCGAGCAATCGCTTTACCACTGCAGAAGCACTGTTGTCCAGTTTATCGTTCCTTCCGTGGTAAACTTCAAAGTTGTATATGTACCCAGTTTTCGATTCTGCAACAATGTATAGCTTCATGCCATATTTGTTTGGCTTATTAGCCATATAAACTTTGAAACCTACACGCCCCTCTGAAAGGGCACATATCTTCATCAATGGTTAGCGCTTCACCTGGCTTATAACTTTCTTTGAAATTCCTTACCAAATCATCCAGAAGAGTCCTGACCTTATGAAGGGCATCAAAGTCTACTTCACCTTTCTTTTTTTGCTTTGAATTGTCATTTATGTGGAACATAGACAAAATATTCAGAAATCTGTCCCTTGGCATAATATTGGGGCAAAAATTGCAGCTAACCACTGGATCACTACACCAGTGACTGGCCATACTTGGCCTCTCACTGATTGACATGTGGAGGATAATAGCCAGAAACGTCTTTGTTTCAGCAATTGTTAGCGTCCTCCACTGCTTGAATCTAGAATTGGGCCCTAATTTGTTTTGTGCTCTCAGTGTGGCCAGCTTCTGTCTAGCATATAGGTTTGTTTGTTCCTTCATTATTGAAATAACCCTGTCATTTATAAAATGAGTCACTAGACTGACTGAGTCCTACATTATTTAGCACACCATGAGACCCTGTAAATAACAAAATGTTTGGTGTTTGATCCACTATAGTCCAGTCATCCTGTGAAATGTCACTCAATCTTGGCCTCTTTCGATGATGAGTGGGGGGGGGGGGGGGGGAACACAGGCGGTGACTCACCTTCATCTGACGACAAATCTGTGTCTGAAATAATACAGAACGTAACAGAACAAATCGCAACATGAACTGTCTTGTTCTGCATCGATTTAGTAAGATGTTAGACTTACCTGGACTATCGTTATTTTCCGGCATTTCGTAATCACTGTCACTATCGAAATCCGAAACATCATCATCAGTAGGTTCAGCAAGTACTTCTTCAATCATTTTTCGAAGTTTTGCATCCTCAACACTCGCCATTGTGAGTAAGAAGAAGATAAACAAGCAAAAACCAAAATATTAGCGCCAAAATCAACGGTAAACAAACGACAGGACACCACAGAACACGTAACATACGCGTGAAAAAAAAACACGTGAATTCGTTCGGAAATATATACGGATATATCGCATTACCTCACTAGGTGCTGCGATCTAGCGCTAATATGATGAACTACAAGCATTACAGGACCTACAGGTTGTAGCGGGAACGCTAAAAATGCGTTTGAAACACTAAAACAATGTGAAATGCGGCGGGACGTAATATTACGGCGGCCGCATTTTCTTCGTTTCCGCCCGCGACGTAATATTACGGCAGCCGCACGGTAAATGTTTTAAAGGCGTTGCCGACCGCAGCGCCATATTCTGCCTCTTTACGTATCTCTGCATTTGAATACGCATGCGTATACTAGTTTCTTTGGCGCTTCAGTGTGTATGTATATACAGGGTGATTCGGCTGCTCATACGAAGTCGTTTTGTGCAGCCTGCACTACTTCTGTATCAGGAACGGTATCCAGACAGGCGACACTCACGTAATCGACATAAATTCCCTCTCATATATTTGTGTGAATGTTAGGGAATGGAATCATACTGTAAAAAATACAACTGAGGATTGGCCATGTGTTACACGGTTTTTTCGACCAAGATATACCTTACTTGTGACATACTTCTTCAAGTGTCTCAAACATTTCTTTGTGTAGTTAGTCATACAGGTTTTAGATGTTGCTGTAAGTTTATTCCGTTTATAGTACTTAATCTGTAGTGAATCGTTCAGAGATGTTGCTTTATAAATTGTGTTTCTCTGTCAGAAGTAACAAAATTAAGAGGAGCTATCAAAACGGGAAGTGCAGAAGTAACAGCTTTCTGCTATATAACCTAATGAAACGAGTAATGTATGACATGCTGGATTGATGTGCTACAGTAGTTTCATAAGCAAAATTTGTACAATAGGTCTAAGATATCTTCGTATGCTTTACCTTATTCTGCGACATTTTAGCAATGTGCTTCACGTCTCCAAAGCGAACTGGCTAACAACATTGTTATGTCATGTGAGGCAGCTAAAACACCCTCTATAAGTGGGAGATGAGGGATAATTTTTACCATGAACTGATTCGTTTTGGTGAACAAACGCTATGAGTCTAGGAACTGCACATGCATTAGAAAATCATTAATGTCTTCTCATCTAGAAAGAGCAGGAAAGCCTCTAAAATCTGTACAAAGTACCCTACAGCATGTACAAGATGGGTACACTGTTTGATGATTGACAAGTTGTGACGTAACAACTACAGAAAGACAACTGCTGACTACAATAAGCAAGCTGCATTTCAAAATCAGGAAACGAAATTTGCTGTATATTTCAAAGAGAATAATTTTAATGACAATAATATAGGGAAAGGCAGACTATTAGTACTCCAGAGCAACGATCAAAGATGCCTTGCTGCTACATCTCTAATTATACATATCTTAGTATAGCGATCTCAGATCTCAACCCCCAACCCTGGGTACAAACACCACCAATGGAAAAAATAAATCACTCCTCTAGCACAGTGTACCACAGGTGTATGCCGACTAAACGATTGTTCTGCTTCGGATCTTCTATTAATTCAGCTTGGTAAAGGTCCCAGGCCGACGAGCAATAACCTCCAGTCCACCACATTGATTTATGTTCAGATCCAATCGTCAATCCTCTTCATGTCTCTCTGTAAATCCCTCCAACTGAGAACAGTTTCGTCTGCAAACAGCATGCAACTACACACATATTCCAGGAGTCACTGTGCAGTGCATGGTAGGGGTTAAATCATAATAGTCTTGACTGTAGACTTCATACATAATAACTATGCTATTTTAAAGAGCCATCACCACCTTTTCAAATAATAATGAATTTGTTTTCATGAGCCATTAGCATGTTTTACAACATGATAATAATTTTAAAAACGACTTCGCTTAAAGAGCCTGAAGCTCACCAGAAACGTAGTGATGATTTCGTTTTACAGAACCTTCTGCTCTTATTAAATGGAACATTTGTTAAACGTCAGCATATAGCGAAAGGCGGATTAAGAGTCCTCTAGAGCAATGATCAAATAGTATTTGCTGCTGCAGCTCTAATTATAAACTGCACCATACAACAGTATCGACCAGCGTGGTGGTAACATACAATGAAGAACTGCTTTGAAAATGCGGAAAGGTTATGCAATTTAAGTATTTCATGTAGCGTAGTATTCCCTGTGACTCTATTGGAATCCGATCTTGGTGCAACAGTACCATTCTATTAGATAAAAAAGCTTTATCGACAACCAACCTGCGTGTACCAATATCACAGTGGAAAAAAAATAAACTACGATTCTTGTAGCACCTACCACAGGAGTAGCACCGACAAAACTACTGCATATGTTACATCTTTTATTAATCTAGACTGGTGGGGATCCCACAATTACGAGGTATACTCAAAAATCAGTCAAACAAGTGTTTTGTAAGTCAGTCCTTCATTCATGGATGTATTACACTCCCTCATTTAATCATGCTACTCTAGGTCAGTCTGCATCGTTACTCCTAGATACTATACAGTTGTTACTGTTCCAGCCAATAGTGTAATCGAACAGTAATGGACCTTCTCGCGTTTTACAAGTAGTTGTTACATTTACCTGCATCCAGGTTCCTGTAGCAGTACTCCATCCTCTGTGGTCCGTTATAGCATTCTGGCATTGCTATCTTCTTTAACACAGCCATCATGTCCCTCCTATATCGCCATATAATCGTGTTTGACAGATTTTGCTTATATAGTTCATTCGACCCATGCACTATGTAATTTTATGTATAACTTGGAATGCATCATCACCACTCTATTAAAGAACACATATTGGGTGTCATCTCCCTCTTATATGTGGTACTTCCATTAAAGCTCCCCAGTTGCTGATACAAATTCCGATTACTTCCTGCATATACTGCATAGCAGAGTGTACAAGCTGCCTCTGGCATGCTATTTCCAACAGTGTAAACCACACTTGATAACAGATGATACGGAATAGTGTAGTGCAGGCCATTTTCTTTCGAAGGAAGAGTTAAGATTATGGTGTAATCATATTAAGATTTGACTTATGTGGGTATTACTTATCTCAATAGTTTTCCATGCCTCCCATGTCCAAAATATAATGTAAACTAGTGTGTATTGTTATGTCACAGTAGTACCATGTTTTCTTGCCACAAAAAGACTGCATGCACTACATTTACTACTGTATGAATACTGACACCTATTACCCCACAGTGGCAGTATGTGAGCCATGAATATTTCTATACCGCTACGGAACTATTACGTTACAACAACAATACTACATACATGTTTCATACTCTAAATCTTTAATAGGGACTGTTTTAAGTGTATTCAACACATAGGTCTCTTTTCTTAAGGCCCATGGAATAACGTTGTTTGTAAGAACCAGTCCTAATTAAGTAATGTGTATTTGACAGTATTGTAGTCACCAACGTTCTGCATTGAGAAAAATAAATATTTCTCCTGCTTTAATGTAACACTTCCATATCGATGGGCCTGGGAGATGACCTGGGGGAGTCGCTGCCACAACCTTGCGACTCTGGCTAAAAAAAAAAATTGGGGTGAGATGCGAAAATAAGAACTCAACAAGAGAGTTCTCTTAGCCTCTCTCACCTCAGTTCTTTACAATACTACCTACACGTGGTGCCCCTGTTAAGCTGAGCAACCCAGTGGAAGGTTGGGTAACCAACCCCAGCGGGAAACTGGGTCAGCGAGCAGACAGGATGTGGAGGACAGTGGAAGGCAATGGGAAACCACCACTGGAATTACTTCCCTAGACGTTCATGGGATGGACCTCTTTGTAAAATATTCCTGAGGAAAAGCTTGCCCTCAATCGGATCTCCGGGAGAGGAGTACAATGACGACTCCAGAGGGTCTAAGAAGGAAAAGGAAAGAAGGAGAAGAAGAAGGAAGACTTATTGGGGTTGGGGCTTGGAGTGTTTTAACCCTTCTCCAGGAAGGGAAATTAGAAAAACCCAAATACGAAATGCAAGAAACAAATTGGATGTACTCGGAATGTGTGAGGTGAGATGGGATGGTTGTGGAAAACTAAAAAGTGCCGACTTCCAGTTTTACTATTCAGGTAAAGATAAAAATGGAATGTATGGTGTTGGAATTTTGATAGGTAAAAGACTGAAGGACAAGGTTATGAAGGTTGAATATGTCAGTGGAAGAATAATGATGATGAGACTGAAAGGGAGAAAGGAAGACTTAGTTACCATCCAAGTCTATACGCCAACATCTAATCATTCAGATGAAGAGGTAGCAGAATATTATGAGAAGAAACTTAGCAGAGAGAGAGAAAAGAAATGCGTGTATTGTTATAATTGGCGACTGGAATGCGGTAGTTGGTGAAGGACCAGATGGAAAAGCTCTGGGAAAATTTGGACTGGGAGAAAGAAATAAGAGAGGGTCAAGATTGTTGGAATACTGCAATGAAAATTTCATGTTAGTTGGAAATACTCTATTTGATAACCACAAAAGTCGACGGTATACTTGGATATCTCGATTTGACAACAAAAGATATCAAATTGATTACATAACGATACAACAAAGACACCTAAATTGCCTAAAGAGTGTCAAAAGTTATCCAGGGGCAGATATTTATTCAGATCATATGTTTGTAGTAGCTGATGTTCTAGTTAAATTGAAAAGAACCTGTAAAGGACAGAAGAGAGAGCACATTAACTTTGAGAAACTGAAAGATAAAGGCAATTGCGAAAAATTAGAGAATCCATATTGTGAAACCATGATGCTAGGACAGGAAACGGAATGCACAGAAGGAAGATAGGATCGTTTTAAAAATGGGATGAAATAGGTTGCTAAGGAAACGCTTGGAGTCAAGGAACGGAAAAAAGTAAAGGAAGAATTAGTAACTCCAGATATGATAACCAAGATGGATGATCGCAGTAAATGGAAAACTGTAAACACAGATGAAGGGAAGCTCAACCACAGGAAGTTAAATAATGAATTAGGAAGGGAGACAGGAAAAGTAAAGGAGAAATGGCTGACCGAAAAGTGTGACAAGATAGAGAAATTACAGAAAGAAGGAAAATATGATTTGATGTACAAAGAAGCAATGGATTTGACATTCAGGGAAAAGAGAAACAACGATGGACTAAAGGAAGTAGAGACAGGAGACGGTAAAATGGTGAGTGAACCCCAAGAAATAATGAGAAGATGGGAAGAATATATAGAATGGGTATACGCTGCAGACAGCCGACCAAGTGAAGAAGAGCTTGGAATAGAAGAAGAAGATTAAGTTGCAGATGATGACAAAGGAAATGCAATACCAATAAGTGAGATTGAAGTATCTATGAAGGAGATGAAAAATGGAAAGGCAATGAGAATTGATGAGATTCCTGCAGAACTGTTAAAGTCATTGGAGAAAGGGGAGAAAAGGGAGTTGATTGAATTGTGCAACCAAATATACATGACAGAAAAATGGCCAAAGGATTTTACAGAAAGCATCTAAATACCTATAGAAAAGGAAAGGAACAGCAAAAAGTGTGAGGGACATAGAACAATGAGCCTGATATCGCATACAGGTAAAGTCTTGCTGAGGACGCTCAACACAAGGCTATATGTAAAGTTGAATTGCATAATAGGGGATGAGCAATTTCGTTTCAGGTGAGGAGTGGGAACTAGAGATGCCACTGGGCTACTGAGAGTGATAGGAGAGAGGTACATGGAGAAGAAAAGAAAGGCGTATGTTGCGTTCATTGGTCCTGAGAAGGCTTTTGACTGTGTCAGGTGGGACAAACTGATGGAAATCCTAAAGAAACATGGAGCTGACTGGAGGGATAGACGGCTAATTTGAAATTCATATTTGAACCAGCGAGCAAGAGTAAGAATAGGTGGTGCGATGAGTGAAGAAATTGAACTGGGAAGAGGTGTAAGACAAGGTTATTGTTTATAACCAACACTGTTCAATATCTATCTGGAGGAAATTATTAATGAAAGTTTCGATGGAAGGAGAGTAGTTCGTGTAGAGTGTTGGAGAGTAGTGTGTATAAGATTTGCAGACGACACGGTTGTGATGGCAGAGAATGCAAGAGAGATGGAACAAATGTTAGATGATCTAAACACAAAATTAGAAGAATATGGAATGAAGATCAACAAGAAGAAAACGAAAAGCACGATAATTGGAGGAAAGGGGAGAAAATGACATATGAAAATAGGGGGAGAGGAAATAGAGCAAGCGAATAAGTTCAGTTACTTGGAAAGTGTAATAATGGAAGATATGTATTGCTCAACAGAAATTAGGAAAAGAAGTGCAATGGCAAAAGAAGGATTCAAGAGAAAACAGAAATTACTTTGCAGACCGCTAAACAAAGATCTGAGGAAAAGAGTTGCCAGATGTTACATCTGGAGTGTTGCACTGTATGGTGCAGAGACCTGGACATTGAGGAAGGAAGATGAAAAAAGATTGGGGGCACTAGAGATTTGGATATGGAGAAGAATGGAAAAGGTGAAATGGGAAGACCGAGTAAAGAATGAAGAAGTATTAGGAAGAGTTGGAGCAGCGAGAAACATGCTGAAAGTCATCAGAAAGAAAACGGAACTGGATTGGATATTGTTTGAGGAAGAACTGTTTATTGAAAGAAGGAATAGAGGGAATGGTGGAGGGGAAAAGGGGAAGAGTAAAACGAAGATATCAAATGCTGGACAATATCAAAGGAGACAAATATTCAGAAATGAAAAGACTGGCTATGGACAGACAAAGGTGGAAGAGGCTTAACCCAGGATAAGATTTGCCATAAGGCAGAATACCATACTAGTACGCCACATCGATAGAATTTAATACATTAGACAGTTCTCCACAAGATCAAATTTGAAAAATCAATTTCATTCTTATAAATTGTAGCTTAAAAGTATTTTTTCACGAAATAGCGTCCAATGTTTTTCCTTCAATATTTTCCAGTATGTTTCTTGCTGCTGTGTAGGAGAGTTGATAGTTTCGTCTTGACATCAAATGTCTAGATTGTATCGTCTTTCCTGCATTAAAGTTTATATATGCGACATTATCCCTTTCTTACATATCTAGTGCTCCCAATTTTTACCGAAAATGCTGACTGTCTGATTGTTTCCACTGTATAATGCAGCAATGGCAGCCGAAGACTTTTGGCATAAGAAGTCATCCTTATTCGACAACGGCCTTGTCAATGAGGCTGGAGGAGCGGTCAGAGGTCCAGGAGTCGCTCTTGTCCTTCGGGTGGGAAACTGACCCTTAAGGCCGAAGAAATAGCAATTATCAATGGCATGAGGATGCAGAAGTCAATGGAAACCACTGCATTAAAGACACATAAGTACAGGCTGTTTCAAAAAGGTCTTTACAACTTTGAAAATTCATATACACTCCTGGAAATGGAAAAAAGAACACATTGACACCGGTATGTCAGACCCACCATACTTGCTCCGGACACTGCGAGAGGGCTGTACAAGCAATGATCACACACACGGCACAGCGGACACACCAGGAACCGCGGTGTTGGCCATCGAATGGCGCTAGCTGCGCAGCATTTGTGCACCGCCGCCGTCAGTGTCAGCCAGTTTGCCGTGGCATACGGAGCTCCATCGCAGTCTTTAACACTGGTAGCATGCCGCGACAGCGTGGACGTGAACCGTATGTGCAGTTGACGGACTTTGAGCGAGGGCGTATAGTGGGCATGCGGGAGGCCGGGTGGACGTACCGCCGAATTGCTCAACACTTGGGGCGTTAGGTGTCCACAGTACATCGATGTTGTCGCCAGTGGTCGGCGGAAGGTGCACGTGCCCGTCGACCTGGGACCGGACCGCAGCAACGCACGGATGCACGCCAAGACCGTAGGATCCTACGCAGTGCCGTAGGGGACCGCACCGCCACTTCCCAGCAAATTAGGGACACTGTTGCTCCTGGGGTATCGGCGAGGACCATTCGCAACCGTCTCCATGAAGCTGGGCTACGGTCCCGCACACCGTTAGGCCGTCTTCCGCTCACGCCCCAACATCGTGCAGCCCGCCTCCAGTGGTGTCGCGACAGGCGTGAATGGAGGGACGAATGGAGACGTGTCGTCTTCAGCGATGAGAGTCGCTTCTGCCTTGGTGCCAATGATGGTCGTATGCGTGTTTGGCGCTGTGCAGGTGAGCGCCACAATCAGGACTGCATACGACCGAGGCACACAGGGCCAACACCCGGCATCATGGTGTGGGGAGCGATCTCCTACACTGGCCGTACACCACTGGTGATCGTCGAGGGGACACTGAATAGTGCACGGTACATCCAAACCGTCATCGAACCCATCGTTCTACCATTCCTAGACCGGCAAGGGAACTTGCTGTTCCAACAGGACAATGCACGTCCGCATGTATCCCGTGCCACCCAACGTGCTCTAGAAGGTGTAAGTCAACTACCCTGGCCAGCAAGATCTCCGGATCTGTCCCCCATTGAGCATGTTTGGGACTGGATGAAGCGTCGTCTCACGCGGTCTGCACGTCCAGCACGAACGCTGGTCCAACTGAGGCGCCAGGTGGAAATGGCATGGCAAGCCGTTCCACAGGACTACATCCAGCATCTCTACGATCGTCTCCATGGGAGAATAGCAGCCTGCATTGCTGCGAAAGGTGGATATACACTGTACTAGTGCCGACATTGTGCATGTTCTGTTGCCTGTGTCTATGTGCCTGTGTTCTGTCAGTGTGATCATGTGATGTATCTGACCCCAGGAATGTGTCAATAAAGTTTCCCCTTCCTGGGACAATGAATTCACGGTGTTCTTATTTCAATTTCCAGGAGTGTAAATTAATTCGTAGTACCTACAGAGGTGATTGTAGTGTCAATTTGTAGGGAAATACATCAAGTTTTGTCTCGCGTAGTTCTTTAGTGCTGAATGGCACGGTAAGGAACGCTAGAGGGAATTGCCTTAAAGATACCTGCCTTCACAGAACCCGAGTGTGGTAGCTGCGAGTTTTGGTTTGAAGAATCGAAGTCAGCGACAACAGTTCAGCGTAATTTCCGTACCAAGAATCGTCTAATTCTTTCTACAACCAGTAATTTGACAAACAGAAAGTAGTTATGTCTCGAATTCTAGTAGATATCAAATTTTTTATCTATATGCCTCTGTCCATATCCTAGTTTCTTTTATCGTATTTTTGTGATCACTATGACAGATATACGATGGTTGATGCTGGAGCTTGTAACACTATCCACTAGATCATTTACAAACAAAGTGGGAAGAATTGGCTCTGAGCACTACGGGACTTAACATCTGTGGTCATCAGTCCCCTAGAACTTAGAACTGCTTAAACCTAACTAAACTAAGGACATCACACACATCCATGCCCGAGGCAGGATTCGAACCTGCGACTGTAGCGGTCGCGCGGTTCCACACTGAAGCGCCTAGAACCGCTCGGCCACACCGGCCGGCTAACCCGTTGCCAGCGATGTGGAAGTCTTAGGATACTCTTAGCAGTGCTAGTTGTGTTGCCAGTTCGAGGGCGTGGTCTATTGCCCAACGAATTTGTAGCAGTTCTGAAGAAAATGCCGTAAAGTGTTTCCTTCAGTTTAGAAATCGAGTTGAACTCATGAGGGCTTAAGTCGGGGGAGTGCAATAGGTGGTATAGCACTTAGCAGCCCTATCAGTCAACTTTGAATCACGTATGTATTTTGTACGAGCTGTAAATAAATAGTTGCCACTATTAAAGTTCCAACCCTCGTATATTGCTGTGGTGTAATATTGAGTAAAACGAATTCTATTGGGTTGATTTGGGACTGCTCTATCGATTGGGTACATTAAGTTCTGAGAGGATCAATCTGACTCCCACCATTTACCCAGCACAATTTTGTGAAAACTGCTCTGTTCTTCCATGGAATCCTCATTTACTGCAGAGATGAGAAATCAGTCCAGGCAGTCTATATGCACATTTAAGAAGAACTATCAGGCTGGCCTGTGAAATAGACAAACATTCCCAAATCCTGCGTTGATGTCCCAGCTTTGCCAGTCACCATTTTCCTTTTTAAATGTCGTCTGTGTTTCGACTGAAAGACACACTCAGTATTAATGTCCACTAGTAGGTGTCTAGATACTTTTGTTCATATAGTGCATGCACAGTGTATAAGTGTACTAGGAGGGAGTAACTTCATCACTGCTGGAAGACTGGCTGATCTAGGTAGCGGAGGATTCTACTCGATGAAGCAAAATATAAATGTCCTCTTTCTGGCATAGGTTTATACACCAGAAACGTATTACACTTTGCTCACATAGGCAGCGTCTTCAGAAGGAAAAGTAAATAAGCGGCTTATTTATAAAGTATCTTTTATATTATTTTCTCTCACACACGTCAAACGAAATGATGACAGTGGGAAACTAGAGGTAATACAGTGCTGTACCGAAAATAATTCTTCCCATCCGGCCGGTGTGGCCGTGCGGTTCTAGGCGCTTCAGTCTGGAACCGCGTGACCGCTACGGTCGCAGGTTCGAATCCTGCCTCAGGCTTGGATGTCTGTGATGTCCTTAGTTTAGTTAGGTTTAAGCAGTTCTAAGTTCTAGGGGACTGATGGCCACAGATGTTAAGTCCCATAGTGCTCAGAGCCAATTCTTCCCACTCTGTTTGTAAATGATCTAGTGGATAGTGTTACAAGCTCCAGCTTCAACCATCGTATATCTGTCATAGTGATCACAAAAATACGATAAAAGAAACTAGGATATGGACAGAGGCATATAGATAAAAAATTTGATATCTACTAGAATTCGAGACATAACTACTTTCTGTTTGTCAAATTACTGGTTGTAGAAAGAATTAGACGATTCGGACGTAGGTTTCAAATATAGATTAAAAATTGAGCTTGATGTGATTAAAACTACTTCAGTCAAACATAGAAAATGAACTATTTTTCTTTGTGTCAAAGTATGTGGAAAAATTAATAAAGCTTTTGTACCTAGACATTTGTTTCCTTAGACTAACTTGGCATCACTCTATCGTGTAACCGCACAAAATTACACTTTAAAATCGTGTTGTTCGTTACAGAAAACAAACCAATGCGTGTAATATGATGACAGTGCACGTAGCATGGCGGGCGACAACGCTCAATCTGTTTGCCATCGTAGACTGAAGCGTTTTTTAGTATGTAGTGTTACTGACACAAAAACTGTTGTTGTATATGTCTTGATACAGAGACTATATGTCATGGTGACGGAATGTTTGTATCCTCCCATTTAATAATCTATCCCCAAGGACTAAGGGACAATCACATAAAAAATTCTTGGCGTGTGTGTATTAAGACTAGTGGCTCTGGTTGGTGCCTGCAACTTGTGTCATGACTCGAGACAGAGGCTCACTGTTCTCGCAGCTATGAGGTGGTAGTTAATTGTTTATGTTGGTGTCCACCTATACACATTTGTAACAGCAGCACAGTGATGGACCTGTGGGTGGGGCATGACCAGGAGCGTCCGGAAGAAGCACATCGTAGCAGCACACACCGTAGCAACACTGGCATAGGCATATGACCACGTGACTCCTCCTCACGTTCTTGCTTGTTTTAAATGAAGTTCACACTTGTCTTCTCCTGTCGCAGTATTGGCGGCAGCACACATGTGGCATGTAGTGTAATTTCGCGATGTTTTGTGTTTTTAGAAACGCTGCTACAGGTTTTTTTTTTTTTTAATTCCCACTGCTTTCACACATCCATAGCAATGTTGTGGTGTTAGACTCCTCTCATACGTGGCATGATAGTGACATCATTGGTAATTGTTAAACATTTAAAGTCTCCTATTTCCGAGTGTCTTTGGATGACGATCTAGAAAAGTGGATATTTGGAGTACTGGGGGAGGACGGAATTGCGGCACAATGCCCCGAAACTGTAAACATAGAAATGGAAGCAGAAAAAGCCATTTGACAACCATGGCATCATTAAATTATGGTAATTCAGCCAATAGGATAATGTCATGCCATTTTTTACACATTCACTGTACTATCAAAGTGTCTGATGCCATTTTTTCGGTCATAAATCGCAGTAATTTATATAGGAGTGACATAAATATAGAGGCACCCCTATTTCGATAGCGATTATGAATAATAAATATGTGAAAGTAACTGTTGTCATAAATCATAGTAATTCAGCTAATAGGATAACACCTATTTGAATTTCCCGGCATTTATTTCAATCAGTATGTAAAGAGGAGGAGGGACGTGGCAACTCGAAAGAAGATAGACAATCAGGACTTAAATAAATAAACCATGAGAGCAAAAGTGGCCATTTTGTTTACATAAATGATGTAATAGTTTATGCAACCGTCTCAGCCAACTGAGCAGTTTGCTTACATATCTGATGTAATTTTTTACGTTTGGAAAACAACACTATCAAGATTTGTGGCCAAGGTAAAATGACATAATTTTTATATAAGAAGGAAAATGGGCCCTGTGTCTCAGAAACTTCTGTTACAATTTGTGAGAACCTACAGCGTCATCGACATGTCAGTTTTCCATCGTAATTTGATTGTGGTGACTGCAGTTCTCCATGAATTGGTGTACCTATGGCGCATGCTTGATTCACTGGCATGTGATAATGTCAATGTTCCCTCAATCTAGGAGATGCAATGTCCCACGTATTGGGCATGCGCTATCTGGGCGTAATCAAATGCTCTGATATGGGTTTAGATTTTACTCTGAGAGGAAGAGATTGCCACAGGATAGAGAACAGCGATAGGCTGCATCAAACGCGCAAGACGAATCACGGAAAAAAATTCATTACATTTTACTCATGCTGAAGACAGTCATGCCGACGATCCTTACAATTCCAATCGTCGTCTCGGACATATTATACTGAACTATTTCATTTGCTGCTTCGACATGGAGTTGTGTCTAGATTCAGAACAACAGCTACCCATGACTTAATGATGTATGGTGTAAAGTAATTCGTAAGAGAAACTATAACGGTCGCAAGTTTTCTAAGGAATGGCACACACTCGTTCTTTTTGAACGTTTGTTACCTTACTCCTCCCGCCTGCTCCATAGATTGATGATAGTGGTTCCTAGTTACTTTAGTGTAGGGTACATAATCCACATCAACCCTGTCTTAGGAGATGGGGTTAGTTGCGATGTATCAGAATTCCTCAAGACAGACGTGGCACTCCTCTTCAAATCAACAAGAATTTTGTAATGACGTCATTTGGAGAGCTGAAATTCTTTTAAATGCATGAACTTTGTGGGTTTTCACAGATTATCCATGGTGCTTGCAATGTTAAGCATGAAGCCAGTTGTTCATTGATGAGCTGGTTCCCATATTATGAGAGATGTATTGTTCATTGAATCTTCAATTGATCTGTTACAAATCACATTTGCCAGTGATTAAGCTCATATGGCTCCTTGTGCGCCTGCAAACGGTAACACAGAAGTTGTAAGGCACCGTATGAATTGTATTTCATTTTTAGATATATTTGCCTATAGCTTTTAGATTCCCATAGGTCAATATTAGCTGCAGATCGTGGTGGTGCAGTGGTAATGACAGACTCAATTATTTTCAGGTTTCAACTGTGTTGTTCTACAAAGTTTGTTTTTCGTGGTTATCATAAGTCTGTTCACGCAAATGCCGAGATGTTTCCTTAAAAGAGCGCTGCTGACATCCAAACTTATCTTTATCCAATTAAATTTGTGCTACCCCTCTAAATAATTACTGAAAAAGGTGGCTTTGGTCAATATCGGGAAGGAGTGGAACTCGAATATTCCCTCTGGCCATTCAGATTTAGATTTCTGTTAAGGCAAATACTGGGATGATTTCTTTGCAAAGGTTTCCTTACTCATCCTTGTACTTGTCTTTATTCTTGTCTACTACCAGTTAGGGTTCGCTTTCGATGATTCTTCCTTTTTATCTACACTTTACTTTCTAAATGACAACTACAACAACTGTTTTCCAAACATATGGTACACTTCCATCTCAAGCGTATCCTTTTCGGCGTAGTTAGAAAAAGAAAATTGGCAGGGCACTTTGCCGCAGAAGTATGGTGTCGATGGCTTTTTGTTAAAGTGCCCTTTAGCGTTACAGTTTTACCAGTCCCTGCACAGTCACATCTTGCAGAAAAGGAAGAATGGCGGCATTTTTATTATGTTTCTCGGTATCAAGTTTCTGAGGTAGCTTTCAGCTACATTTTACTGTAACGTGTCAGCGGGATGTGAGTCAGTAAAACAGGGGGTTATTCAAAATAATCTAGACACTCTCAAGATGTTATAAAAATGTTTGTATTATGTTTAGGTAGTATATGATTACATGTATGGGAACATCAACTCAAGAAAATTTTTTTGCCATGTTCACAAATGCTCAATAAGTGACCCGTTTAGTCACATGACACGCGTCCAGTCTATAGTCCAATTTCGCCACACTTTCCCTAAATGTCCGCATCAGTGTCAGTCACAGCTGCTCTGATACGTATTCGTAATTCAGCGATGTTATGGGGAAGTGGAAGTGTGAAAACAGTTTTTTTTTATGTTACCTGACAGGTACAACACACAGTGCACGTCCAGAGGATGTGAGGGGCATGGCAGCAATTGAAAATTTCCACCTGTTGCGCAACCGGTCCATCACCACAGTAGTTCGGTATCCAAGAGTGCACGAACATCATGCCTTCTCCATTAGTCTGGCAGCCAAGTTGCTGAAATCACTGTAACAAAAAAAAACTTCTTGAGCTGCTCTTTCTATACATACAACCATATAATACCTTACAGCAATACAAACATTTTTACAATCATTTGAAAGTGTCTAGATCACTTTCAATAACCTTGTACAAACACAAATCCTGTTCTGCAGCTGTTCGAAAATGATGCCATGCCATAACATACTGACATCAATTAGAACTCTCAAGCAGTGGTACAATGGAAGAATGGGATACATCCCAATATTATCTTGACAACATGTTGCAACAGCAATAAGGTTAGAGTCAGTAAAGATAATTGCGAACAACTGCAGCTCTTGCAAAATCAATGAGATGAAAAAGAAAGCTTTATTTCCAGAATTTTGTGCATAGTTTGGTGTGACTTCCTCTGCCAACCTGTGAGACTATTCTGCAGCTTACATTGTATGTGTGTGAATGCGTGCAGGTGCACACTTGTTCTTAGGGTGTTAAACAAACTGTTTCTGTTTTCCTTTACAGTTAAAGTCTTAACCATTTTGTGCTCTTTAACCATACTCATCTCATGACATATTAAAACTGGCCCTAAAGAAGCTGTAGCCATGCAGCCACACCAACATATCATCATCATAACACATTTTCCCACGAAAATGACAATATCAGTATGTAGATCAGCCCCGTGAGGGGGCAAATATCTCTTTGGAAACTGAAAACTGAAATCGTCTCCAGCGCCATGACACACAGATGTATCAATTCAGCATCAGGGGAAAGAAAGTTAGAACACGTAATGGATATTGACTAGCAGGAAGTGCACCATAGATAATCGAAGGAGATAGTTAAAAGATAACATTACAGTGTCAGTCTATGATAACTAACACCTTGAAACTTCAGACAGCTGAAAGTAAGTAATGGTCCCTTAAAGCAAAAAACAGTAAATTAAAGCCTACTTCAGATGGGGAATTAAAGTGGAAATATTGAATCATTTGGAACATCAGGTACAATTTATGGTATGTTATCAACTGGATTAATAGGATTTATTGTATGAGCACACCAGATATTCACAGTGGGAATGGATGTTGATACACGAGCATATTTTACATCAGTAACAACAATTATTGCTGTACCAACAGGAATTATGGTTTTCAGATGACCAGCAACAGATGTAACAAAGTTCAAGTTAATCCCACCATTATTATGAGCACTAGGATTCATTTTGTTATTTTCTGTTCGGATATTAACTGGTTTAATATTAGGAAACTCATCATTTGGTATTTTTGTTGTTGTCTTCAGTCCTGAGACTGGATTGATGCAGCTTTCCATGCTACTCTAACCTGTGCAAGCTTCTTCATCTCCAAGTAAGTGCTGCAACCTACATCCTTCTGAGTCTGCTTAGTGTATTCATCTATTGGTCTCCCTCAACGATTTATACCCTCCACACTGCCCTCCAACACTAAATTGGTGATCCCTCGATGCCTCAGAACATGTCCTACCAAACGATCCCTTCTTCTAGTCAAGTTGTACCATAAACTTCTCTTCTCCCCAATCCTATTCAATACCTCCTCATTAGTTATATGATCTACCCAACTAATCTTCAGCATTCTTCTGTAGCACCACATTTCGAAAGCTTCTATTCTCTTCTTGTCCAAACCATTTATCGTCTATGTTTCACTTCCATACATGGCTACACTCCATACAAATACTTTCAGAAATGACTTCCTGACACTTAAATCTATACTCGATGTTAACAAATTCCTCTTCTTCAGAAACGCTTTCCTTGCCATTGCTAGTTTACATTTTATATCCTCTCTACTTCGACCATCATCAGTTATTTTTCGCCCCAAATAGCAAAACACCTATACTACTTTAAGTGTCTCATTTTCTAATCTAATTCCCTCAGCATCACCTGATTTAATTAGACAACATTCCATTATCCTCGTTTTGCTTTTGTTGATGTTCATCTTATATCCTTCTTTCAAGACAATTTCCATTCCGTTCAACCGCTCTTCCAGGTCATTTGCTTGTCTCTGAGAGAATTACAATGTCATCAGCAAATGTCAAGGTTTTTATTTCTTATCCATGGATTTTAATTCCCACTCCAAATTTTTCTTTTGTTTCCTTTACTGCTTGCTCAATATACAGATTGAATAACATTGGCGATAAAACCCTGTCTGACTCCTTTCCCAACCACTGCTTCCCTTTCATGCCCATCGAGTCTTATAACTGCCATCTGGTTTCTGTACAAATTGTAAATAGTGCTCCGCTCCCTGTATTTGACCCCTGCCTCCTTCAGAATTTGAAAGAAAGTATGCTAGCCAACATTGTCAAAAGCCTGTTCTAAGTCTACCTATGCTTGAAACATAGGTTTAAATTTCGTATAACTATTTTGTAAGATACGTTGTAGGGTCAGTATTGCCTCATATGTTGCTACATTTCTAAGGAATCCAAACTGATCTGTCCCAAGGTCGGGTTCTGCCAGTTTTTCCATTCGTCTGTAAATAATTCGTATTATTATTTTGCATCCATGATTTGTTAAACTGATAGTTCAGTAATTTTCACATCTGTCAACATCTGCTTACTTTGGGATTGGAATTATTATATTCCTCTTGAAGTCTGAGGGTATTTTGACTGTCGCATGATACCCTTTATTTACAGGAATAACTATAAACAATAAGTGACTAAAAATCCAATTCACAATTTTATTTATTGGAGTAAAACTCATTTTCTTCCCTCAACACTCCCTAGGATATAGTACGAATACAATGACATTATTTATTACCCAGATGCATATACGCCATGAAATATAATATACAGCATTCGATCAACAATCTCAATTGTTGGACTTATTATGTTCATTGCAATTATATGAGAAAGAATGATTACAAATCGAGTAATTATATTCAGAGCTAACATAAGTAGATCAGCTGAATGAGTACAAAATAATCCACCCACAGAACACAGTTGCTCAGAACTACCAGTGATTTCTAGTTTCTAATCTGACAGATTACTGCAGCAGATTTCATCTGTAAAAATAAAGGTATGACCTTTTATTGGAAATAATTAATGGCAATATTATCAAATATATCACTTCAAGAGGGAGCTTCATTATTAATCAAGCAATTATCCTTCTTCCATGACCACACTATAGTTTTATTATTATTAATTAAAGTAATTCTTGGTTATGGTGTTAGTTATGTATTACTTATTGTCGATGCAAACCAAGATATACTTCACGGGTACCTAAATGGAATCATCTGAACAGTATTACCAGCTATTATGCTAAACTTTATTGCATTACCATTATTACAACTATTATATTTACTTGATGACTAAGTAGGTGCAATAATTACAATCAAAACAATCAGACAACAACTATATTGAAGCTATGAATATTCAGATAGACGTAGAATTTGGTACTTACATAGCCCCAGAAGAAGACCTAGAGAACGGTGGTTTTCGATTACTGGATGTAAATAACCAAACAATTGTATCTACAAATACAGAAGTATGAGTACTAACAAGTGCTTCAAACGTTCTACACTGATGAGCAGTGCATGCGTTACGAGTAAAAACTAATGCTACACCTTGATGAATAAATCAAGGAACATTCACAATAAACTGACCTGCATTATTCTTTGGCCAATGTTCAAGAATTTGTGGAGCAAGCCATAGATTCATACCAATTGTAAGTGAACGACATTCAGTAAATTTATTTATCAACTGATTAACCAAGATAAATGAAGGTCGTACTTAAAACATAACATTATACTGTCAGTATAAAACAACTAACACCATGAAACCTCAGATGGCTGAAAGTAGCTAATGGTCCCTTAAACCAAAGAACAGTAAATTAACGCCTAGTTGTGATGGGGAATTATTAATCAAAATTCCTCAAATATAGCCACTCATATGATTTTCCATATTTAGAATATTCTCAGCTGTCCTAATAGTATTTAACTAAATAAATCGAACCTTATTGAAAGAGCAGAAAGGGGAACAATTGAAATAAAGAACTTAATCGGGATCCATCAATTAACATCTTTAATTTATCATTAAATTGAAGCAGAACATTGCTAGGATAACTATCAATCCCTTCACTACTTTGTCTCACACCATCACAAATCAGTATTATATTAAATAAATAAAATTTAACATTACACATCGAATTAAAATTCTGTTAGGCCCAAAATCATTTAATGGAACAATATCTGTCATCTCAATTTTTATTATAATACTATTCAACAATTTCATAATATCATTCCCATATGACTTTACCAGAACTATCCATTTAGCATTAACATTCACAGTTGCCTTACCTATATGACTAAGATCTACATTATTTGGATGAACTACTCACATGCTATATTTACACATTTAGTATCTCAAGTTACACAACCTGCACTAATATCATATATCATTTATAGTCCTAATTGAAACAGTTAGAAATGTCATCTGGCCAGGAATGCTACAAGGCGCATCTGATGATAATCGCTAGGCAGTGTCAAAATTTATCGGGCTGAGAGCAGGCAATACAAGTGTGCAGGAAGATGTTTATGGTTGGAGGAAAGCGGCACTCCTAGTGCCCCTGCTAGGAGCCACAGAAAGACCGTCCACATGTTCACTGTGGGCAATGACTGTGCTGACAGACGCTCCTGTGGTTAAATCTGAATTAAATCTCAGCAGTTTATTGTGTCGAGTTATGAATCAGAAGTTCTTATTTTCCCTGTTCTGATTTAATGGCAGCCAGTGCTGGATTCCAGGTGTCGCTTAACTGAGAACTGGCATCCCTGTTGATAAGATAGTCCTCTGTATGGATGTATGTGGCATTCTTAACAACACAACCCCAGAAAGATGACCCTGCGGATAAAATTTTAATATTTTCGTGAAATAGACGATGTCCTATGTTCAGGCAATGCTCTCCACTCCCACTGATTTATCAGATTGCCCCAGGTGTATATAATTATGATGACTGATGCAACGTTCTTGCATGATTCGGAATGTCTACACAGTATAAGATTTTCTACATTGGCGTGGGATCTTGTACATGCCACATCTCCTAAGTCCAAGGTCGTCTTTGACCGAGCGCAATAAATTCCTCATTTTTGGTGTTGGTCGAAAAAGATCCCATAATAATGTAAAAAATCTGTTATTGGGCAGACGTGCCGAACCATGTAAGAACTTTACGTCGAACACTATCCTCAGACACGTCTGGGACAACCCAATAAATCAGCGGTAGCAGAGCATTGCCTGAACACAGAGCATCGTATGTTTTACAAAAAGAAGGAAATTTTATCCCAGCATCATGTTTATCTTTTCAACAGAGGTGCAGGTTGTCAATTAAGCGCCCCCTGGAATCCAGCACTGATGGCCATTAAATCAAAACAGGGAAAACAAGAACTTCTGATTGACGACTTGATGCAAAGCGCTACTGAGATTTAATTCAACTTTTAACCATAGGAGCGTCTGGCAGCACAGTCATTGCCCACATTGCATGTGCAGAAAGCCTTTCGTTGGCTCCAGCAGGGGGCACTAGGAACTCTGCTTTCCTAAATGAGAACGTCATCTGACAGACACGTATTGCCTGCTCCCAGACTGATAAAGTTTGACGCCACTGCACGATTATCATCAGTTGGGCTTTGCAGCTGTGACAGCAGCAACTACCACCAACTGAAGATACCAAGCATTTGCATTGATGAAATGCTGTGTGATTTAAACAATACGATCCAGCAACAAACTCTAGAAGTGGATTTGCAACAGTTATAGTAAGAAACTCTGAAAAGTCAAATCAAGCTTCTATCTTTTCAATTTTAAGGACTCTGTTCTCCAGAAGTATACTAAACTTACGTTACCACCTCATTCAAACCACCCATTCCACCTAGCAGATTATAGACCTTAATCATTAACAGGAGCAGTTGGAGCAGTAGTTCTAGTAACAGGAAGAAAACGGATTAGCAAAGTGATTTCATTTATTTAACATTAACCTATTCATCATTAGATTTGGAATTCCATTACTTACAATGATGATGAGATGTACTCCAAGAAGATATATTCCAACGACTACAAACAGGATTTGTTTCAACTGGATTACATTGCGAAATAATTTTATTTATTGCATCAGAAATAATATACTTTTTATCACTCTTCTGAGGTTTTTTAGTAGAAAACTAGCACCAACCATTGAATCAGGAATATTGTTACCTCCAATAGGAACTCAGTCTTTTAACCCTATACAAATTCCACTTCTTAATACAGCAATTCCTCTTGCATAAGGAGTAACAGTAACATAAGCACACCACAGACTTATGAAATCCAATAACATTCTAGCATTACAATGATTAATCTTTACAATATTAGTACTACTGAAAAGCACCTTTTACCATTAGTTATGCAGTTTATGGATCAACATTTTTGTCAGCATAGCATTCCATTGACTTCATGTAATTATATGAACAATTTATCTAGTAACATGTTTACTTCATCATTCAATAACTCAATTTTCACCAAGACATCACTTTGGATTTGAAGCTTCAGCATGATACTATCACTTTGTAGATTAGTTTGATTGTTCCTATATATGATGAGGCAGATAATAGTTCTCCTAGTATAAATGGTACATTTGACTTCCAGTCACAAAGTTTTATTATTAATCAAGGAAAACAATCCTAGTATTATCTACAAAACCTGTTATCAGTAATAATGTTCCAATAATTGTTATAGTTCTTACAACAATCCTTTCAAACAAACTAATTAACAACTGAGGAAAAAAGATCACCATTTGAATGTGGATTTGATCCAAAATGATCAGCATGTATACCTTTCTTTCCACGATTTTTCTTAATTGCCATAATATATCTGACCTCTGACGTAGAAATTGAGTTAATTTTAGCGATTGTCATCATTACAAAAATATCAGATACATGTTTGACCAGTATCAACATTATTCTTCATGTTATTTCTAGGAGAACTATATCACAAATGAAATCAAGATGTTCTACATTGAGCAGAATAAAAGGTTGAAGTTAAAAATAATATTTTGGTAGCCTTCAAAAAGTATTGACATAATCACTCAAAAGTACATTGAATAAGAAACAAATCATTGCAGTCGATTTCGACCTGGAAGTTTGCTAAATATTACCGTTATTCTATATTAACTGAAGCAAAAATAGATATATTACTGTTAATGAACTATTAAGTTCCAATTAACGAAATGTAAAGGCAACATGAAAGCTGCTAAACTTGTTACAGTAGCGTTTAAATTCCGTAAAAACTTCTAACATATATTATATATATATATATATATATATACATATATATATATATATATATATATATATATATATATATATTAAATTTTCACTGTAAAAATAATAAGTTTATAAATACTACATAAAAATTAAAATATTTCCTTTACATCTTTGGTGTCACACTCTAATTATGAGCTATTTAGTAATTATAAAAAATAATATAGCTAGAATAAATACTCAAAAAATAAAAGTTAAAAGATAAATATTAAATTAGAATCATATCATCTTTGTATATAACCAGTTAAATAAGTAAATAATCTCTACAGGCCCTGGCTACCTAATAATTCCCCCCAACCATAACAGAAAGACTTTGCTGAATAACAACCCAACTTTAAAGGTAAATGTCTAACAAACTTAGTTGTGCAGACCTAAATAAAAATCTAAAAGAACAACAGTAATTGTTAAAAACTTCAAATAATAAGGTAAAGCAATCAAACAAGGAATAGAAAAAAAACAATCAAGATAAAAGTCTACAAAAAAAAGCAATGAACAACACACTAATTATACCAAAAGAAATATAATAACCCATATCGTCAAAAGAAAATCTTGATCAAAAATCAATATCACCAGATAAATAATAAAACAGCTGAAAAGAGTAAGAAACCGTTAAACCAGTAAAGAAAAAATTTATCAAAATCAAATATTAATTCCCCTTAAACAAGCCAGCTAAGGAATATATACCACATGCAGACAATCTAGAAATATTAAAATAAACAGAAGTTAAAGGCATAAAATTTACAACAGAACCACATAAAACTAATATCCTGAGAATCCTTTACATTATGAATTATTGAACCTACACATATAAATAAAAATGCTTTAAATAGTGGATGAGACAGCAAATGAAAAAAGTAAGCTCTAGATAGCACATTACAAAATTCTTATTATTAAACAAAGCTGGTCTAGGGCACAAAGAGCAATAATCTTTTCTAAATGAAATTATAAGTTAGCCTCTAAACCTACCATATACGAGGTATGTCCACAAAGTAAGTTCATTTGCTTATATAAAACAAACGTGTACAGATACAGAAAAATATTTATTGTAAAAAAAATCTACAACTGTTAAACTACTTTTCTACATAGCTTCTGAAATTTTGTAGGCACTTGTCTTAGCATGGCACAAGTTTTTGTATGCCTTATTCATAGAAGGTTTCCGCCTGTGTGTTCAACCATGTGGTAACATGTTCTTTCAGCTCAGCATCATCGTTGAAGTGTTGACCACCAAGGACAGATTTTAGGTGTACAAAGAGATGAAAGTCCCTAGGAGCGAGGTCCAGACTCTATGATGGATGATTAAACGTGACCCAGTGAAATTCCCGTAAGAGTTGTTTGGTCACATTTGCAGTGTGAGGTCGGGCATTATCGTGGAAAAAAACACCTTTTGACAGTAATCCTCGGCGCGTATTCTGTATTGCGCTGCGTAATTTCTTAATGGTCTCACTGTGACCATGTGCATTGATTGTTTGGCCTCGTGCTAAGAAATCAGCAAAATGCCTTTTCTGTCCCAAAAAACGCTGCACATGACTTTTCGAGGCGTCAAGATTTGCTTAGGCTTAACCTACGTTGGGGATAAAGTGTGCCTCCATTCCACTGATTTCCATTTTGTTTCAGGGGTGTTGTACGATACCCAAGTTTCATACTCCGCAACTATCCTAGAAAGAAATTCTAATACAATGTGGATTAATATTGAAAGAATGAATATCTAAATAATAATAATAAAACGATTTATATTTTTTTCACCAGCTATGTAATCCTCTCTATAATAAATCACTAAAGAAGATATATATATATATATATATATATATATATATATATATATATATATATATATATATAACAAAAGATATAAAAATAAGAAATATTCAATCTAAAATTAAAGTTATTACCACTATAGAACCATTTAAGTTAAAAAATTCCCACTCAATAAAATCGCTGTAATCAATTATTAAACAGTAAGTATCCAAAATAAAAATTACAGTTCCAGACAGAGTTCCAATCTAGCAATATTTTTAATTACAATATGTGAACAAATTTAGATAAACAAATAGTGACCATTTAAATAAAGGATGTTTAATGGCTACCAATGTAAAAATAAAAACTGATACACATGCAAATAACCAAGAGAGCAAGTATAATCACCAGAATAGTAAGAACCATGTTGAGAATAAGAATATATACATATTTAGTATAAACAGCTCTGAAAAGAAGATAAAAAATTTATATCAAAAATTCAAAAGAAGGTCAGACCATACTTCTATTCAACAATCTTAATTCACCTATTAAAATTAAAGATGGAGGAGCAGCCACATTCGATGATATCAAAAGAAATCATCACAAACCCATACTAGGTATTAAATTAAATGTACCCATGTTAATTGATAGTATACATCTACCTAATCGTTCATAAATAATATTTAACGAAAAAAAAACTAGAAGAACGTAAACCATGACCAACCATCAAAGAAACTGAACCTATACAAGCCCATTAATTTATTTTTATTAAACCACCAATTCTCACTTCGTGTATAATAAATTTTCTAGAGACCGAGAAGCTTATGTTCACAACTCAACACAGTTTTAGAAATTATCACTCGTGTAAAACTCAGCTTGGCCTTTTCTCACATGGCATACTGTGAACTATGGCCAAATGCCAACAAGCTGATTCCACATTTCTAAATTTCTGGAAAGCGTTTGACATGGTGCCCCCATTGCATGCTGTTAAAGAAGGTAAAAGCATAAGGAACAGGTTCATAGATATGTGAGTGGCTAGACAACTTCTTATGTTACAGAACCCAGTACGTTGCCCTCAACAGCTAGTGTTCATCAGAGTCAAGGATGTCCTCAGGAGTGCCCAAGGAAAATGTGATACAACTGCTATTACTCTCTACATACATAAACGATTTGGTGGATAGAGTGTGCAGCAACCTGCAGTTGTTTGCTGATGACACTGTGTTGTACAGTAAAGTGTTGAAGCTTAGTGACTGGAGGAGGATACAAGATGACTTATACAAAATTTCTAATTGGTGTGATGAATGGCAGTTAGCTCTAAAAGTAAAAAATTGTAAGTTAATGCGAATGAGTAGGGAAAACAAATAAATAATTTTCTGATGCAGCATTAGTAGTGTCCTGTTTGACACAGTCACATCGTTTAAATACCTGTGCTTAATGTTGAAAAGGAATATGAGATGAAACGAGCATGTAGGAATTGTAGAATGGAAGGAAAATGGTCGATTTCGGTTTGCTCAGACAGTATTAGGAAATTGTGGTTCATCTGTAAAAGAGACCACATATGGGGCCCTGACACGACCTGTCCTCGAGTACTGCTCGAGTATTTGGCAGCAACACCAGGTTGGATTAAGGGGAGAATTAAAGTAATTCAGAGACGGGCTGCTAGATTTGTTACTGGTAGGTTCGAACAATGTACAAGTGTTACTGAGATGCTTCAGGCATTCAAATTGGAATCCCTGGAGGGAAGGCCGACGCTCTTTCTCAGGAACACCATGAAGAAAATTTAGAGAGCTGGTATTTGAAGATGACTGCCGATGATTCTGCTGCCAGTACCATACATTGCACTAAGATACAAAAAATTAGGGCTCATTCAGACACATACAGAGTCACTTTTCCCTCATTCTGTTTGCGAGTTGAACAGGAAGGGAAATGACTACTAGTGATATAGGGTACACTCACAATGCACCATGAGATGGGTTGAGGAATATCGATGTAGAAGAAGATGAAGAACTATTCTTATATGAGCAACAGACAAATAAGCAATGAAAGACTGTATATCACTCCTGTGAAACCAATAAAATCTAACAACAGTACCATCTGATAAGCTTAAAGATAATCAAAAAATTAAACTTTAAACCCAAATAAGTAATAACCTTTATTGCAAGAAAAATACCATAACCATCTAACTTCAATAAAACGCCAGTGAGAATTATTCTAATACAAATAGGGATCTCCACATGAGCCTTTGGAAGTCAAAGATGAACAAAGAATGCTGACATCTTACCTAAAAAGCCAAAGTTATAAAATCATAAAAAAATAAAAGCATAAGAACCTGAAGCAATGAACAAAAGAAAATACAGAGTATTAGCAAAATCGTAAACCTTAAGTGAAACCAACAATAAAGGTTATCTAGCAAACTGAAGTATAAAAATTTAAGTAAACATCACCCTGTCAATACTCAGGTTGATAACCTCAACCCAAAATCAAAATTTAAAGTAGTAACAAATGTAGCCTCAAAGAAAATATAAAATGAAAGTAAACCCAATCTACGGTACAATATCATCATTAAAATTAGAACCAAAAAATAAAAAATAGAATGATATGAAGATAAATCAACTGAATCTTTAGCAGTAATTATTAAAGAACAAATTTTAAAACTTAACAAAAAACTAAAATAAACGTCATTAGTGTCAAAATAATATCTATAATTGTACTTATATCAGCATAAGAATAAAGGAAACTTATAATCATAAAACTTGACAGAAACATCAAAGAATAAAACAACCATCAAAAATTATTTAACAAACAATGAGGGATAAAAATTACTATAAATAAACATTTTGACATACATAAAATCCAACCCAATTAAAAAATCCTTACTATGAGAACGAATTATTGAAACTGAAATAAAGAGTCCCCTTGCAGCAGAAAAAATTAAAAAAAAATAATGATAATCAGTTTCAGTAAGAATATTAATAATTAATATAAATAAAGGAAAAGCAATATAGTCTAATCTCACTAAAACTATCAATAAAAGATTACATTTTATAGAAAAAACCGTACACACCAGCAAAATAAACTAGTAAAGAAGTAAAAATAGAAAATATAAACATCTTTTTTAATAGTTTAAAAAAACATTAGTCATGTAAATAAAACATAAGTCTAGGTCTGACTTTTAAAACTCCAGAGGTAGGAAAATTTTCCTGTCCTCAGTCTCCAAGATCGATATTTTATGCAACAAAACCTCAAATGATTATAATAACAATAATATCACTAACAAACATAATGAATATTAGTTTTATTAAATTAAGACATCCAATGTCAATAATATTTTTTTTATTTTTCTGCTAAAATTCCTTATCGCTGTTCTGACAGGAAGGATTGGATTATCATATATTTTATTTTTAACACTTCTTGGTGGTATATTACTTTCATTTATTTATATTACAAGAATTGTGTCAAACAAATACGCCAATCAAAATCAATTAATGTCATTTTTACTTCTAAACTATGAATTATCATTATATTAACACTAGTTTTTAAAAGTACTGAAACTATTTATATTAATAATTCAGTTAGTCACCAAGAAATAATAGTATCCTTACATAAACTATAGTATAATCCAATATCCATAAATACAATAATAATCCCCCCCCATGAACCATGGACCTTGCTGTTGGTGGGGAGGCTTGCGTGCCTCAGTGATACAGATGGCCATATCGTAGGTGCAACCACAACGGAGGGTTGTCTGTTGAGAGGCCAGACAAACATCTGGTTCCTGAAGAGGGACAGCAGCCTTTTCAGTAGTTGCAGGGGCAACAGTCTGAATGATTGACTGATCTGGCCTTGTAACACTAACCAAAACAGCCATGCTGTGCTGGTACTGCAAACGGCTGAAAGCAAGGGGAAACTACTGCCATAATTTTTCCTGAGGGCATGCAGCTTTACTGTATGGTTAAATGATGATGGCGTCCTCTTGAGTAAAATATTCTGGAGGTAAATTAGTCCCCCCTTCGGATCTCCAGGCGGCGACTACTAAGGAGGACGTCGTTATCAGGAGAAAGAAAACTGGCGTTCTACGGATTGGAGCGTGGAATGTCAGATCCCTTAATTGGGCAGGTAGGTTAGAAAATTTAAAAAGGGAAATGGATAGGTTAAAGTTAGATATAGTAGGAATTAGTGACGTTCGGTAGCAGGAGGAACAAGACTTTAGGTCAGGTGAATAAAGGGCTATAAATAAAAAATCAAATAGGGGTAATGCAGGAGTAGGTTTAATAATGACTAAAAACATAGGAGTGTGGGTAAGCTATTACAAACAGCATAGTGAAAGCATTATTGTGGCCAAGATAGACACGAAGCCCACGCCTACTACAGTAGTACTAGTTTATATGCCAACTAGCTCTGCAGATGATGAAGAAATTGATGAACTGTACGATGAGATAAAAGAAATTATTCAGATAATGAAGCGAGACGAAAATTTAATAGTCATGGGTGACCGGAATTCGACAGTAGGAAAAGGGAGACAAGGAAAAATAGCAGGTGAATATGGATTGGGGCTAAGAAATGAAAGAGGAAGCCGTCTGGTAGAAATTTGCACAGAGCATAACTTAATCATAGCCAACACTTGGTTTAAGAATCATGAAAGAAGGTTGTATACATGGAAGAATTGTGGCGATACTAGAAGGTATCAGATAGATTATATAATGGTAAGACAGAGATTTAGGTCCCAGGTTTTAAATTGTAAGACATTTCCAGGGGCAGATGTGGACTCCGACCACAATCTATTGGCTATGAACTGTAGATTAAAACTGAAGAAACTGCAAACAGGTGGGAATTTAAGGAGATGGGACCTGGGTAAACTAACAGAACCAGAGGTTGTACAGAGTTTCAGGGAGAGCATAAGTGAACAATTGACAGGATTAGAGGAAAGAAATACAGTAGAAGAAGAATGGGTAGCTCTGAGGGATGAAGTAGTGAAGGCAGCAGAGGATCAAGTAGGTAAAATTACGAGGGCTAGTAGAAATCCTTGGGTAACAGAAGAAATATTGAATTTAATTGATGAAAGGAGAAAATATAAAAATGCAATAAATAAGGCAGGCAAAAAGGGGTACAAATGTCTCAAAAATGAGATCGACGGGAAGTGCAAAATGGCTAATCAGAGATGGCTAGAGGACAAATGTAAGGATGTAGAGGCTTATCTCGCTAGGGGCTAGACAGATATTGCCTACACGAAAATTAAAGAGACCTCTAGAGAAAAGAGAGCCACTTGTATGAATATCAAGAGCTCAGATGGAAACCCAGTTCTAGGCAAGGAAGGAAAGGCAGAAAGGTGGAAGGAGTATATAGAGGGTCTATACATGGAGAAGTACTTGAGGACAATATTATCGAAATGGATGAGGATGTAGATGAAGATGAAATGGGAGATACGATACTGCGTGGAGAGTTTCACAGAGCACTGATATACCTCAGTTGAAACAAGTCCCCGGGAGTAGACAGCATTCCCTTAGAACTACTGACGGCCTTGGGAGAGCCAGTCATGTCAAAACTCTACCATCTGGTGAGCAAGATGTATGAGACCGGCGAAATACTATCAGACTTCAAGAAGAATATATTAATTCCAATCCCAAAGAAAGCAGGTGTTGAAAGATGTGAAAATTACCGAACTATCAGTTTAATAAATCACAGCTGCAAAATACTGACGCGAATTATTTACAGACGAAGGGAAAAAATGGTAAAAGCCGACCTCGGGGAAGATCAGTTTGGATTCCATAGAAATGTTGGAACACATGAGGCAATACTGACCTTAAGACTTACCTTAGAAGAAAGATTAAGGAAAGGTAAACCTACGTTTCTAGCATTTGTAGACTTAGAGAAAGCTTTTGACAATGTTGCCTGGAATACTCTCTTTCAAATTATAAAGGTGGCAGGGGTAAAATACAGTGAGCGGAAGGCTATTTACAATTTGTACAGAAACCAGATGGCAGTTATAAGAGTCGAAGGGCACGAAAGGGAAGCAGTGGTTGGGAAGGGAGTGAGACAGGGTTGTAGCCTCTCCTCGATGTTATTCAATCTGGATATAGAGCAAGCAGTGAAGAAAACAAAACAACAATTCGAAGTAGGTATTATAATCTATGGAGAAGAAATAAAAACATTGAGGTTCGCAGATGACATTGTAATTCTGTCAGAGACAGCAAATGACTTGGATGAGCAGGTGAACGGAATCGACAGTGTCTTGAAAGGACATCAACATCAACAAAAGCAAAACGAGGATAATGGAATGTAGACGAATTAAGTCTGGTGATGATGAGGGAATTAGATTAGGAAATGAGACACTTACGGTAGTAAAGGTGTTTTGCTATTTGGGGAGCAAAATAACTGATGATGGTCGAAGTAGAGAGGATACAAAATGTAAACTAACAATGGCAAGGAAAGCATTTCTGAAGAAGAGAAATTTATTAACATCGAGTATAGATTTCAGTGCCAGGAAGTCCTGTCTGAAAGTATTTGAATGGAGTGTAGCCAAGTATGAAAGTGAAACGTGGACGATAAACAGTTCGGACAAGAAAAGAATACAAGCTTTCAAAATGTGGTGCTACAGAAGAATGTTGAAGATTAGACGGGTAGATCATATAATTACTGAGGAGGTATTGAATAGAATTGGGGAGAAGAGAAGTTTGTGGTACAACTTGACAAGAAGAAGGGACCGTTTGGTAGGACACGTTCTGAGGCATCAGGGGATCACAAATTTAGTATTGGAGGGCAGCATGGAGGGAAAAAGTCGTAGAGGGAGACCAAGAGATGAATACACTAAGCAAATTCTGAAGGATGTAGGTTGCAGTAAGTACTGGGAGATGAAGAAGCTTGCACAGAATAGAGTAGCATGGAGAGCTGCATCAAACCAGTCTCAGGACTGAAGACCACACCAACAACAACATCAACAATAATAATTATTATTTACTTATTCCTAGCATTATTAGGAATGGTCAAAATTAGTAACATTAAGCAAGGATCTATTTATAAAATAATGTAACTGTACTAACAATAAACCCTTATGGTTATGACAGCCTTCAATTAAAATTATTAATAACTCTTTAATTGACTGACCAGTATTAACAAATATTTCATATTCATGAAATTTTCTATCAATACTGGGTCTATCTTTAATAAGTCAAATTCTAACAGGATTATTTTTAGCTACAAATTGCACCTCAAATATCAAAATAGCATTTAGAAGTGCAGTGCATATCTGTTGAGGTGTAAATAATGTTTGAATTATTCAAACATTACATGCAAAGGAGCTCCTATATTTTACGTTTGCATTTATCTACATGTAGGGTGAGGAATTTATTGTTGATAATATATGTACACACACACACATGACTAATTAAAACAGTAATTTTATTTTTAATTATACCATCTGCATTCATAGGATATCTTCTACCTTGAGGTCAAATATCCTTTTGAGGTGCAACAGTAATTACAAACCTATTATCAGCGATTCCATATTTAGAACCATACTATGAGGAGGGTTTGCTGTAGGTAACACAACTTTAAATCGAATTTTTTACATTTTATTTTGAATTAGTATTTATTATCACAGCTATAGTTGCAATTAATTTAATCTTTCTTCACCAAAGGGAATCTAATAATCCTTTACTGTTAAATGGCGATACTGAAGAAAGTTGATTCCCTCTCTATTTTGCATTGAAGTATTCTATTTCATTAGAAACGTCACTACTAATTATATTACACTTAATTAACGCTTATCTTCTAGGAGACCTACATAATTATGTTCCAAAAATGCTCTCATTACACTAGTTAATATTCAACAAGAACGATATTTCATATTTGCTTATACAATTTTTGGTCAAGTTCGATAAAGTTAGGAGGTAATACTACATTATTTTTACCAATTATAGCCTCAATAATATTACCATTTTATAACAGAACGCCATTCGAGGGGTATTCAGTTTTATCTCTCCAATCAAATCTTTGAGTTATAGCAGTTGTGGCACACTTATTAATATGAAGTGTTAAATAACCCAAGGAAGAACCTTATGCTATAACTGGGCAAATCTTAACAATCATTTACTTTGTCTACTTCATAATAAAAGTTCATGTAGCAAATGCATGAGATTAATTAATTAAGAAATAAACACCAAATATGTTAATTAGCTTAGGAAAAGTACATGTTGAGGTGCAACAGTAATTACAAACCGATTACTAGCAATTTCATATTTTGACTTAGTTCTTTTCCCTTCAGCTACTGAACTGATTTTGCTGAATGACAATGCGACTTAGTTCAGGAAGTGTGAGGAGGGTTTGCTCTCCATAACATAACTTTAAATAGAACTACACATTTAATTTTTTACTACTATTTATTGTTTTGAAAATATAAAACTAAAAATTTAATTGTTCCATTAACTTTTCCTAAAAAACTTCATTAAATAAGTGAAATGAATAAAATTTTTGGATCAGTAAATGAAATAAAATATTTAAAGCTACAGAAAAAACTCTTTCAAGCAAATATATTAATTTATCTGAACAAAAACATAGTACAGTTCCTCAAATCTAAATAAATGAAAAAGATATAACAGTGAGCATAACAAAAATATGAAAGAGTGAAAGCCACCACCTATGAAAGTAAGCCAATAACATAAATACAACTCGAATATACTCTGCCAAAAAATCAAAGTAAAAGCACCTGCACCATATTCAATATGAAATCCTGAAATTAATTAAGATTCTCCTTCAGTAAAATCAAAAGCTGTTCAGTAGCTGAAGGGAAAGTAAATAACAATAAATAAAAAATATAGCTGATAACTTATAAAATCAAACATTTCAAAACGACCAATTAAAATAATTAAAGATAACAAAATCATAGCTAATATATGTGAAGTAGTCTGGGCAACAAAATAAAAAGAACCTAGCAAAGAATAATAAGATTTGATGACAAAACCAGCAATTATTACAGTATACACACCTAGTCTAGTACTACATGAAAAGTAACAAATCACAAACAACGAATGCATACTATTTGTAGAAAAAAATCTACTTGAATGAATTCTAAATTCAATGCATTAGTTTCTCAAAATAGTATTCAATTAATGTTAATCAATAATATAAAAGTATTTTACCCATATGATCCTTTCATATCAAGGTAGACAAGTGAACATAAAATAGAAATCTGAACTTAGAGTGTGTAAGCATTTAAGGGGCGAGCACACCTACTCACTGGGCTCTGGTACCTAAAATTTTTCTTGATACAACATCAAGATCGCAATCTGCTTTTGTCCATATGAGCTCTCATAAACAATTTTGCTGGTTGCCATAAGGTAACTTAATCACATGACCATAAATTATGGATCATGATAGACATAAATTAATGACTTAGTAATTAAGAGTTTAATTATTTTTCATGTCACCCCAACAAAACTTTATCAATAAATATAGAAAGATTAACTAAAAACTATAAAAAACTAAAATGTGAAGCTCTGTAGGGTCATCTCGTCCTAAAGATAAATTTAAGCCCTCTGACTGAAAAGTTAAATCCAAAAAAGAGGTAGCTAATTTCCTTTCAAGCCATTCATTCCAGCCACTAATTAAGAGACAACCAGTGCATGGTCGAAATACCATGGGTCTTCAAAATTTTTCCTCAGTAAGCAGAAGCAGACGTCAAAATATTCTCAAGAGAATATGTTATTGATAAATAGGTGGAAATCATTTTGTCTAGTCCCTTATACCAAATTAACAACTGCAAATATTAAAAACAAAATACAAAAACTAATGTCATCTTCATTATACAGAATATTAAATTAAATCCAACGTCTTAAGAAAATTCCTACGATAATTACAAAATCAAATTATAAAGTAATGAACTAAAATGTAATCTTAGAGATATGTGGATGAAAGATTTCTATTGTATTTTAAAATGAACAGATTATAGTTTAATGACTTTCAAACTACTCCTTCTGAGAATAAATAAGTTTATATTTATATTTAAAAAGTTCAATATAGACATATTAATTTTAAAAAATAAAATTTTTTCTTAAAAAACTGCACGTCTTAGGAAACGATTAACAGTTTATTTCTACAAATAATTCAAAAACTATTATGATACATTAACTTAAAATTATTTGTAAATCAACATAAATCATGACAGGTAAATAAATACCGAAATTTTGATAAAACATAATACAAAAAGTACAAAAAATTAAGGTTACTTTAACAAATTTAAATTAATATTTCATAAATCAGTTCCATTAAAACAGAACTATAATATAAAAAGCAGTTCTACAAAATATATTAAGACAATATAATGCAATAAAGTTATTTCTATTAAATAATTAAACAAATAAAATCTAGTATAATGTAATTAATCATCAAGACTTCCTCATTTGCACAAAAAAATTTTCACTGTAAGTGAAATACACTCCTGGAAATGGAAAAAAGAACACATTGACACCGGTGTGTCAGACCCACCATACTTGCTCCGGACACTGCGAGAGGGCTGTACAAGCAATGATCACACGCACGGCACAGCGGACACACCAGGAACCGCGGTGTTAGCCGTCGAATGGCGCTAGCTGCGCAGCATTTGTGCACCGCCGCCGTCAGTGTCAGCCAGTTTGCCGTGGCATACGGAGCTCCATCGCAGTCTTTAACACTGGTAGCATGCCGCGACAGCGTGGACGTGAACCGTATGTGCAGTTGACGGACTTTGAGCGAGGGCGTATAGTGGGCATGCGGGAGGCCGGGTGGACGTACCGCCGAATTGCTCAACACGTGGGGCGTGAGGTCTCCACAGTACATCGATGTTGTCGCCAGTGGTCGGCGGAAGGTGCACGTGTCCATCGACCTGGGACCGGACCGCAGCGACGCACGGATGCACGCCAAGACCGTAGGATCCTATGCAGTGCCGTAGGGGACCGCACCGCCACTTCCCAGCAAATTAGGGACACTGTTGCTCCTGGGGTATCGGCGAGGACCATTCGCAACCGTCTCCATGAAGCTGGGCTACGGTCCCGCACACCGTTAGGCCGTCTTCCGCTCACGCCCCAACATCGTGCAGCCCGCCTCCAGTGGTGTCGCGACAGGCGTGAATGGAGGGACGAATGGAGACGTGTCGTCTTCAGCGATGAGAGTCGCTTCTGCCTTGGTGCCAATGATGGTCGTATGCGTGTTTGGCGCCGTGCAGGTGAGCGCCACAATCAGGACTGCATACGACCGAGGCACACAGGGCCAACACCCGGCATCATGGTGTGGGGAGCGATCTCCTACACTGGCCGTACACCACTGGTGATCGTCGAGGGGACACTGAATAGTGCACGGTACATCCAAACCGTCATCGAACCCATCGTTCTACCATTCCTAGACCGGCAAGGGAACTTGCTGTTCCAATAGGACAATGCACGTCCGCATGTATCCCGTGCCACCCAACGTGCTCTAGAAGGTGTAAGTCAACTACCCTGGCCAGCAAGATCTCCGGATCTGTCCCCCATTGAGCATGTTTGGGACTGGATGTAGCGTCGTCTCACGCGGTCTGCACGTCCAGCACGAATGCTGCTCTAACTGAGGCACCAGGTGGAAATGGCATGGCAAGCCGTTCCACAGGACTACATCCAGCATCTCTACGATCGTCTCCATGGGAGAATAGCAGCCTGCATTGCTGTGAAAGGTGGATATACACTGTACTAGTGCCGACATTGTGCATGCTCTGTTGCCTGTGTCTATGTGCCTGTGGTTCTGTCAGTGTGATCATGTGATGTATCTGACCCCAGGAATGTGTCAATAAAGTTTCCCCTTCCTGGGACAATAAATTCACGGTGTTCTTATTTCAATTTCCAGGAGTGTACTTTACTAATAAGTTATATCTTGAGCATCTTCCTAGATCCACTTTCCAGTACTTCTACTATGTTATGAGTTTTCTTATCTAAATTGAAACTAGCTTACAAAAAAATTACAGAATAATCAATAATAAGAGCGATGGGCGATGTGTAACACCTCAGAGCCAATTTCAGTTACATTAACTAAATTCAATTACAATCAAATCCATCTTCAGTACAGTTTTTCACCATCAAATCCATTTTAAACAAAGATATTTTGTAATCCCCCTCCTTTTAATTATAAGCTGCATCTTGACCTGAAATACTTTATAATTATAAGATTCTCCAATAACAAAGATATACAAACACATAAATTAAGTAGAGTTAATCGTGTATTATCAATCACAGGGTAGGTTTCTCTGAATGGAATGAGATATCGCCAAATTCTTGGGGTTTAAAGACCTTAACTAATAGTATCCTGGTAAATATAATTAACATTTAAAATAATATGGTACCTACTGCTAGATAATATTTAAGTTTCACTTATTCATAAAAAGAGCCTCAAAACCTTTAACACTACCCTTTACAAATTTATAATTTAACTCTTAAATTATAAATAAGTGTTTCAACGAATGATATTCACTTGTATCAAATGTATAACTGCAGCTGCTGGCACGAATTATGCTGAAACTAAATCAATTGCTAACTCCAAGATCACTTGATAATTAAATCAATTTACTGCAAAACGAACATTTAGTTTGAAAACTTCTAAATGTAAAATCTCCTTCAATTCAGAGGAACCTACCCTGTGATTGGTTATACACAATTAACTCTACTTAATTTATTCATTTGTAAATCTCTGTTATCAGAGAATCTTTTTAGAACTATAATTCTCTTGATTTATAATTATAAAGTATTTTAGGTCAAGTGCAGCTTATATTTAAGAGGAGGTGGGTTACAATATATTTTTGTTCATGTCAGGTTTGATGGTGAAACACTGTTCATTTAACTTATATAGGCTCTGAGCTGTGTACACATTGCCTGTTGCTGTCATTATTTATTAATCTATCAATTTAGTTTTTTCGGTTAGTTTCAATTTAGATAAGTCAGAACATAGTAGCTGTACTGGAAAGTGTATTTAGAAAGAGGTTCAAGATATAAAATGTGAATACAGAAAGTTTCATTATGTATGTGAACGAAATCTGCTTGACAGCGAAATTATAAAATGATATCGCCTCAGTAACACACATCATAGGTAACAGGTACCTATAAAAGTGGTAGGATTATTATTGTATATGATACTTAATAAATGCAATACCCTCCCTCCCCTCAGATCCTTGTCACTTTCTTGACAGGAGATGAAAGCATAGATTCCCATGCAGCATAATGCTATCCAAGAGAATGGATGCATGGGCAACCCATATGACATGTAAACGTGAGGTAGTGTGCGGGCAAACTTTGGAGTCCATATATTCATGTGTAGGATGTCACAACCTACCACGACAAGGGTAGTTGTAAGGGTTATATCAACTGCTATGTGGTTATCTGGTTTTACTTTTTGGGTAGGATAAAGTTAATGAAATCACACAAACTTTGTTATAGTTATTACACATAACATACACTGTCTACTTGCATCACTACAATCATAATCTAGATGTAATATGCACTGCCGGCCAGGGTAACCGAGCGGTTCTAGGCGCTACAGTCTGGAACCGCATGATCGCTACGGTGGCAGGTTCGAATCCTGCCTTGGGCATGGATGTGTGTGTTGTCCTTCGGTTAGTTAGGTTTAAGTAGTTCTAAGTTCTAGGGGACTGATGACCTTAGAAGCTAAGTTCCATAGTGCTCAGAGCCATTTTTTGTTGTTCTAATATGCACTAGTGAATTAGGCCAACCTCCAATCAAAATCATAGACACGAGAGGATCCTAAACTCAGTACTTTGAGATGATGAACTTATGACTAAAATTTAAAATTTAGTTTTTTATTTATCTATACAATTTAAACATTATAGCAATATACAACTTCATAAAAAACTGTAAAAAGTGACGTCACTATCAATAGATGCCTTACAACCGCCATACAAAATTTTCTTGCACTGTCCCCAATGCCCCTGTGTCTTAATACAATGAGAGAGAAAGCTCCAATCTACGATCCAGTTCCTCTTCAGATTCTTGCGAGATTTCCTAAGACTTTTCATGTAATACCACAGTAAACAATTCATAGGAGTGAGTTGAGGCCATCGAACTGGCAGTGGGACAGGATCTCCCAACCAAATTATAAGTGTACCTTTCTTCTGTTGTTCAAGGACATTAATATCAAAGTGCGATGCTGCTCTGTTGGTGTTTAAATCACATCAGCTTACAGACAAGACGTATGGTCTCCAACATCTGTACAGTCGATGAATGCTATGACACGTTCGTATACAACAATGCCAGTGATTCCTGTCAGTGGATTACTCAGCTTTATACCCATATTCAGGAATATCAAGGCAAATCATGATCAAAAACTTAAAAAAAAAACTTTTTACTTGTAAAAATCTTTTGATCGACATAGCAAAATCTGGAAAAATGGGAGAGAATAAATATTTGGGTCACATCCTAAACGTCTTTTTATCGTTTGCTGAAAATAATTCATTGCTTTTGTTCGACTCTTGGCCTGAACTTAACAATGCTTCTTTAGGAGGACGACGAAAAGGCTGTTAATATAATTCGGATTCCATCTAGGGATTACCTGCATGATTCAGCCTCTCGATAAAAAAAATAGTCATTAGTGTAAAACATTTTTCAGAAAATTACTGGACAATATAGTATCCGGTAGCTCTTCGTCAGTTCAAGTTTATCAGCGAAACTATTATTAAACTTTAGTCATTTCTGAATCGTCAGTCCGCATTTTACGAATTTGATCAAGTATGCCTGGTACGCAACACAATGTACAGAACAACAGCCACGACCATTTCTTGCTCCAGGCCAGTTCTGTCTAAACAAAACTAATAATCTCTGAGAAGTCCCTGAATGCATTAATTTTTCTTTTATCAGGTGTGCCTGGTGCAAGGAAAAGGTCTATTTTCGTCATTTAGCAGACATCTCACATTTTTGTGAGAGCTATGGGGAATAAACAAGAACTGCTTCATTGTTAGCAAAATATACATTATTCAGAAATGTTCATAATAACTGTGCTACAGGAATTGTTATAAAATATTTAATGTCAACAAATTAAGGTCTCGACTGATGGAAGTCATCTGCAATCTAACACCATACACTAGCCTTATTTTCTTTCGTCTGCTAGTCATTTATGTACATAACATTTTAGCTGTCGATATGGACTGCAGTTATCTGAGAAACTAACGATTTTAGGCATTACTGGTATGGTTTCAGTGCTTAAAATTCACGTTTCTGCACTTTGGACTTTACTTCAGTTTATTGGATTATGGGTCGTGCCCATACAGCCATCTCAACAATGGAAAGACTATACGACAATGTGTTTGAAGCGACTATCGTATCAGTACTGACGAAACGAATGTAAGGACAGCACAACACTCAGTCCTCGGGCAGAGAAACTAGTCGAACAGGCCAGGAATTGAAACCTGACCCCCTCAGCCATCTGCTTCACTGATGCCACAGCTACCGCAGCGGACGCACGTTGAACTTCACTCTACGCGCCACTACAGTCGCTAGTCACTCTGCGTCTTCTTCTTCACTAGTTCGCACGTTAGAGCTGCACAAACCGCTGTCATGAGCTGGTCTTCGTGCAGCTAAAAACGAGAAACTTTAACATGAAAAAAATACTTACAATGTGCCTCAGCAGCGAAAATTTTTGTAGCGCACTCCTTTCGGTGGTTTCTTCTCGCGTTTAAAATTTCAGCGGAGTTTTCGGCACATGGGGTTGGGCCATTCTCTTGTGAGAAAATGTTCGATACCATTTGCTCAGACCAATTGTTCTTCAGAAGAGGTCTAATGGATAAAGGCATCTAGAACGTCGGCAAAAAACTCTACCTCTTGCACCTGAGGATGTCACCTGCATATCACAGTTCATGTGACTAATGAGTCATTGAGAATGATTCCAATTCCTCTCATGGGTTGTATTTAGGATGAGGTCTCATTGTATGGCATGCTCAGTCAACAGAGATTAATCCCCCTGAAAATTACTTCTATGGGCAACTGGGACAACCCACTCGTGTTTGCCAATTTCTTCAAACGTGAACACTTACGTGGCCATATAGCCTTTGACAATCAAAGAAACAGAAACTTAGCATTTTTTGCTCAACCATTCGGGAATGGCGTGCACGAAGCGGACAGGTTGTGGCCGAACGAGACTCTGTGATCAGGACAGAGGCCGCCCGATCTGGTGCGCTGGCCACGCTACTGTTTTCACCGTTATAGTTGTAGCTCTGTGTCTGCAGACGTGTTGATTCTGACATGCTCCCACCAGTTGACAGAACTACACTCAGCTCAACTTAGTTACCCTGTAAAGATATACTGCTGAATGGTAGTGTCTAATTGTGGCCTCATTATGATCCATCAGAGAAAATATGTTGCTTTATACATTAACGAAGATTTGGAAACAGTTTAAAGTTTCACAGGAAAACTAAATAGCACTAACTTTTATAATGATGGTCAGTCTTGGAGTGAAAAATCACAGTGGTGCTTCTTGTGATGCGACCTGATTCATTGATTCAAATTTACATATGCGAATTTTATCAGCTAAGAAATTATAAAATTTAACAGGAACAAAATTGTAGCCAACATATTTTCTGTTAGTATTGTGATTACAACGAATGGTTAAGATATCATCAACCCATTTCGGATCAAGTCCGCTTCCTGTGTCTGAGATAAGTTTCCTTGTCCACTTCACTGAAATTTCTTTTGCTTCCCACGTTTGAGATTGGAACACAAATCATTCTGCTCGCTAAATTCGATAGCTTTGGAAACAGACTACTGTTACACTTCCTCCTCTCGAGAGGGTTGTCATCGACATCACTATCCATTTGGGATTAATAACAGTTGTTTTAAAACGAATATCGGTGTTTTAAGGCTTTGTAGCATTTATTACATACAACTTGCCGTTGTAAATAATACATTAAATGAAAGAACAGCTCAATCAGTTTTGTTTGTGTACCTGTGTGCTGGTTCATGCACTGTTTGTTGTGTACCAGACGATGAATAATGACTGAAGAAATATTGAACTAGTGAGAGAGTTTTCGCACGTAGCTTCAAGAAATGATTTCGGAAGGCTAGTCATCAATAAGTAATCCCAGCGACGTCTGTGTGGAGACTTCGAGGGAGATGCTTACAACTACGTCCCTACCGTTTGCAGTTGTTACAAGCTCTAAAGCCTACAGACTACAGTTTACGTGCCACCTTTGCAAAACTAAATGTTGGTGCATCACAATTAAGATTTTATGGACTGTGTCGTCTTCAGTGATTAATCGATATTTTACCTAAGTGGAAATGTGAACACACATTATGTGCCCATATGGGGGTCAGCATATCTCCACGAGACGGTACAACTGCAACGAGACTTCCCCAAATTGAATGTTTTTTGTGCCATCTCAGGGCGGAAAGTTTATTGGCCTTTCTTTTTCGGTGAAACAACTGTAACAGATGTTTCTTATCGTGATGCGCTAGAGCTATAGATCTTTTCTTATCTGAAAGAAGCTGAACCACGTAACTTTGTTTGGCAACTACATGGTGCAACACTTCACTGGCATAACTTAGTACGCGACTGGTTAAATTACGTTGTACCCGACCGCTGGATTGGTTTCAAGGGGTGGATGACAGCGCTTGTTTTGCATGGCCTCCACGTTTACCCGATCTAGCGTCATTCGATTTGTACCTTTGAAGTTCCATGGAGGATAATCTGCATGTACCTCCGCTACCAGCTGATCTGCCTGGCTTAAGAAACAGAATTGAAGCAATTGTTGCAAAATGGCTCTGAGCACTATGGGACTTAACATCTGTGGTCTTCAGTCCCCTAGAACTTAGAACTACTTAAACCTAACTATCCTAAGGACATCACACACATCCATGCCCGAGGCAGGTTTTGAACCTGCGACCGTAGCGGTCACGCGGTTACAGACTGAAGCGCCTAGAACCGCACGGCCACACAGGCCGGCCCAATTGTTGCAACAATTACTCCAGACACACTGATTAAGGTTTGGGAAGAAATCGCCAATCGGCTTGATGTGTGCCATGTCGTGAGTGGTGGTCAAATTAAACACTTGTAAGTAAAACTGTTTGAATTGCTGTTTGATTTGACGTATTAATTATAATTGTAAGTTGAACATAATAAACGTTACAAAGCCTTAAAACCTCGATATTCATTTCGAAACGCCAGGTACAAGTCAATGTGGTCGGCAGATTAAGTGTGGCGTGGCCCATAGTCTAGACAGTCCAAACACAGATACTTCCTTTTTTTGAATTGTGAATGAGGCTGAAATTCTCTCAGTGGCCCTCGATAACTATGTAAAAAAATCACAAAAACAGAGTAAGATATTACAGTCCCGCAATAATTTTGTTCTAGACTATCTGGAACTGATATTTTATCACAAATTTAACGCACAGTATTTAACGTCGCACATCTATCAGATACGGACACCATTTTTAATAATCGGAAGTGCAGAATTGTAAATGTTACTATACCGTGCAACATCACAATTTCGACTTTCTCGCCTGCGATGCAGACAGCGCTCGTACAATGCTCGTGATACTTACAGTAAATGGACAGTAGTATGATAGTTGTACTGTACTGCCACATCTTCAGTGATATTGAAACTAGCGTTTTGTCATTAAATATCATTTTCATTTGCTAGACACACTGCATGTATTAAACAAGAAATCTGGGTCTATTATAATTTACGCGAATCTCCGTATCTTCGGGCCCTCCATTACAATGACTTTTCACGTTACACACCAATAACAAAACAAACTGATTTTTAAGCTACTTCTCACTTTCGAGCACTTATTTCGCATCTTTGAATGGCTCTAAAAATGTCAAGACTTCTATTGAAATGTTGTTGTCATAACCAGTAATTTCTTGCTTCAAAGTCAGTAGAAGGACAGCACCGGCATCAGCGCAGTTTGTTAGCATGGGTTGCCTACATTGAGAGAAACCATACATTCAGCGACAGACCTGTTGTTCTCTTTTGATTGACAGGTCCATAACCTATTATTCCCCCACCCATTCCCCTCCCCCTCCTCCTCACCACCACACTTCTCATCCCGTATCCCTCTGGGAACTTCCCTCACTAATATACACACACTTTTGATATCAGTTTGATTGACTAATTAATTAAATCGATCAATTAATTAAACCCTCCTTCAGCCTTCAGGAAACCCCCCAACCGTCACCCAACCGGAAATTGGCGGGAAAAAGACTCAGTTGACTGGCCATTTGGAGGTAAATCGATCGCAGTGTATGGCATACTGTTTAAACAATTTAAACTATGCATAGAACATTGCTTATTTAAACAATTTATAGATGCACAAGATTGTGTATGAAAATAGTTATTTTTATTTGTTTATTGGATCACATCTCTGACCCTGTGCAGGATTGTTTACGTGTTTTAAACCCTAATAAATAGTATTTACAAGGTGCTTCTTGTAATCTCTGCCAATCACAACCTTGAGGTGTCAGCTAACAAACAGTTACTGTTGAGGTAACAGTGATAAATGCAGCTTGACTGCTGTATTTGATGCTTTCCTGGAAAAGAGAGCAATATGCCTCTAAAGTGACATGGATCCATGTTAAAGGGCTATAGAAACTAAATGGAGTGATCAGTTGATAGGGAGAAGGATATGCTGCTTCTGGTCATTTATCACACATTTAACAATTTTTTTCCATTCTCCTATTGGGGTGTATCGGTTGTGTAGTATAACCTGCGATCAACTTATGTACAACTGGGTGTTCTGTGTGTGACTTAGGGCACTATCCACCCGCGATCACTAACAGAAAACCTCTCCAAACCACAGTCATCAGATAACTTCAACTCATGTGTGACGAAACATGTCCACTGGTGGAAAACCTCTTTTAGATGAATGAAGATGTGTGTGAAGTAATCCATTTCCCTGCCCATCTTGAAAGTATGTTGAGTCTTCAGTTTCATATAGGTTTGAAGCGGCTGTTACTACACTTTTCATGTCCATCATATCATAAATGGATGCAATTGGATCATTGGGGAGTGATTACCACATAATGGATGGCCTGCACCAAAACAGTGATCGCAGACATGACTGTGATATGGGGGATCAGTCGAAATAGGACACCCAGACATGTACTACCATGACACTGCGAAAAATAACTTTAAATGTACGGGTCATCAATTACCTTCGGATAGCTGTTTGGTAATGCCCCACAACATTGCAAAACTCTTCCAGCTTCTATGTGTCACGAAGTCTTCCACACTTTTTTTTGGTCAATAAGAAACACTGCCCCTGTCTTTCATTTCAATCATCCTGTGTATTGTGGAAGCAGCAGCTGCGTAATTTACCAGATTTCTGTGAGAGCCAGTGGATCAAAACGTGTTAATGGTGGTTTAGCACCTGACACAGACCTCGAAGTCATTGTGGTTAAGCAAAATGATGGCAGTGTATGTAGCTGTAGTCATACACTGCCTGGATGTGTTGCACCATGGAAAAAAACATTTATCGAACAAAAGCACAGGGGCCCTCTCTTGTGACTGATAGTCCGGGGGATATGATCCTTCTACAGTACAGATGACGAAACTGTACACTGTCTGTGGAAGCAACTTGAATCACCTGTTCCAATGTACCAAACCTGTATATTGAATACGCTTGATGCCAGTACACAGATGGTATTTGTTTTCGATATTCCTGAAGAGGGGGTCTGGTAATATACTATCGATTTCTCTATTTGGTGACGATAGTGGAGTTTTTATAGCTCATAGTTTATCTCTGATTGACAGTATAAAATAACAATGATAGAGAGAATGTTTGAGTGACAGACATGAATGCACCCTGAGGGGCGCAGATCTTCTTCGGCCTGCAGTACCTGTATGTAGTTTGGAGATGCATCACAATGCAGTAGCAAAATCCTTGTCCTTCTTCTAGTTCCTGCATGATGTGGAGTCTTTCTAATTTTCCTGATAAGAAACACCACCATAACTGTTTGTACTGTCTTTCCTACTACTTCATGTTGCAGGAGGAAGGTTCGTTTGGCGCTGACCTTACACACTTACACAGTTGGCAGAGTGGTCAAAACACGGTCATGTTGCATTAACTCAGCTCACATTGTTTCCCTGCGGATTGCAGAAGGTGTCAGATACAGCGCTTTCCGACTTCTGCTCAGTTCTGACTTAAATTGGAATAATCACATGCATAAAGCTGCAGTGAGGGCGAGGCAGAGACTGAGGAACAGTTACAAGATTCAGAGGGACTGTCTAAAAACCCGCGCTGGTGTTTTGTTGTAGCGGCCAGGTAGGAGAAATGATGACTCATTTTGAGATATGAGCGTGTCGGAAATATGATTCATCAGTGGCCGTTATCATTAAAAGACGTCTCCATAATATCCAACGCAAATATGTGGTTGAATGGATGGACTTGATTCCAAACCAACAGTTCTACCAGAAAGCGGAAAACTATCAGCGACTCATGTGTGTGCCTGCAGAACGAAGACGGCTTTTTACGCAAGGTGACAGCAACATAGTTGTTGTGATAGTGTTTTTAACTGCATAGTCTTTACGCAAAATGTATGTTTCCAGCAGTAGAATCCTTCTGCACTCCTCTTCAAATGTCGGTTCTCAATAGTGTTCCTCGAAAGGAACATAGTCTTCCATGTAGGGATTTCCATTTGATCTGCCTGGTTAGTGTAATACGACCGCTGGAAAAAAATTACTCACCATTGAAAGTGACTCTCACGATCAGCTTCATTAATTAGCTTATCAATTTGATTTTTTCTTTTTTTGCGTCGATATCTTTTAAGCTATTTGAATCTCTCACCTATACAGGGAGAGACGACCATCGTAATAAAATCAGATGTATTACCGAATTTATAAAGTGATAAATAGTATAGATCTGATATAACATCTCTGTGCTGTTACCTTAAGAGACTTCGTATGTTGCAAGCCATTTGGTTGTTCTAAGGGGGTTCTAAAGTGAGGAGGTATCCTGTAATAGGTTTTGATCTTGAACCCCTGTCATGAGTCAAAAATAAGTTTATTTTTCTTGTCGTGTGATGCATGACATAACACATAAGAAAAGATTCTGTTGTACCTGATGATAAAATACTTAGAGGAAATGTAGCCTATGCCATACTGTTACAGGATTTTCAGAACAAGTAATAATACTTCAGTGATGTGAGAATGCATGTATGCTTCAATGTTGTTTGTCTTCAAAAATAACTCGTATGAAAGGTAGAACTCTACATTTTATGTGATAAATTCGAGGTGTACGGTCAACAAACATCGCTGCCTCAGATTGGGTATACACTCCTGGAAATGGAAAAAAGAACACATTGACACCGGTGTGTCAGACCCACCATACTTGCTCCGGACACTGCGAGAGGGCTGTACAAGCAATGATCACACGCACGGCACGGCGGACACACCAGGAACCGCGGTGTTGGCCGTCGAATGGCGCTAGCTGCGCAGCGTTTGTGCACCGCCGCCGTCAGTGTCAGCCAGTTTGCCGTGGCATACGGAGCTCCATCGCAGTCTTTAACACTGGTAGCATGCCGCGACAGCGTGGACGTGAACCGTATGTGCAGTTGACGGACTTTGAGCGAGGGCGTATAGTGGGCATGCGGGAGGCCGGGTGGATGTACCGCCGAATTGCTCAACACGTGGGGCGTGAGGTCTCCACAGTACATCGATGTTGTCGCCAGTGGTCGGCGGAAGGTGCACGTGCCCGTCGACCTGGGACCGGACCGCAGCGACGCACGGATGCACGCCAAGACCGTAGGATCCTACGCAGTGCCGTAGGGGACCGCACCGCCACTTCCCAGCAAATTAGGGACACTGTTGCTCCTGGGGTATCGGCGAGGACCATTCGCAACCGTCTCCATGAAGCTGGGCTACGGTCCCGCACACCGTTAGGCCATCTTCCGCTCACGCCCCAACATCGTGCAGCCCGCCTCCAGTGGTGTCGCGACAGGCGTGAATGGAGGGACGAATGGAGACGTGTCGCCTTCAGCGATGAGAGTCGCTTCTGCCTCGGTGCCAATGATGGTCGTATGCGTGTTTGGCGCCGTGCAGGTGAGCGCCACAATCAGGACTGCATACGACCGAGGCACACAGGGCCAACACCCGGCATCATGGTGTGGGGAGCGATCTCCTACACTGGCCGTACACCACTGGTGATCGTCGAGGGGACACTGAATAGTGCACGGTACATCCAAACCGTCATCGAACCCATCGTTCTACCATTCCTAGACCGGCAAGGGAACTTGCTGTTCCAACAGGACAATGCCCGTCCGCATGTATCCCGTGCCACCCAACGTGCTCTAGAAGGTGTAAGTCAACTACCCTGGCCAGCAAGATCTCCGGATCTGTCCCCCATTGAGCATGTTTGGGACTGGATGAAGCGTCGTCTCACGCGGTCTGCACGTCCAGCACGAACGCTGGTCCAACTGAGGCCCCAGGTGGAAATGGCATAGCAAGCCGTTCCACAGGACTACATCCAGCATCTCTACGATCGTCTCCATGGGAGAATAGCAGCCTGCATTGCTGCGAAAGGTGGATATACACTGTACTAGTGCCGACATTGTGCATGCTCTGTTGCCTGTGTCTATGTGCCTGTGGTTCTGTCAGTGTGATCATGTGATGTATCTGACCCCAGGAATGTGTCAATAAAGTTTCCCCTTCCTGGGCCAATGAATTCACGGTGTTCTTATTTCAATTTCCAGGAGTGTAGAAGATTCTTTAACTGGTGGGCCTATGTTGGGATGAATATGTCTAAAACTACTGTACACACCCAAGCTGCAGCTGCTTGTTTCGCAGTGCACCGCGGCTGGCAGCAAGGGAGGTGATGAGACTTCAGCGACCAGAACTTGCAGATTAGCTCAGCCTATGACAGGTACAAAGAATGTGCCGAGCTGTCTGATCTTGCCCATGCCAGCGAGGGCTGGAAAGTGAGCAATGTGCTGGATGAGCGCGACAGGAGCGGACGTGTCTGTTATACAAGAGAAGAATCAGTATTGGCATGTGTTTCTGCTGGACATAGTGATAACATCTGAGTTCATACCACTGCAATCAACCCTGGATGCCTTCCATCACCGGGGGTGGTGCACACTGGCATACACGCACATTCGAGACTGCAGCTGCAGCCGCACCAGTAGTTTTCAGTGACCTCTGAGCACTGACGCTAACGGCGCAGTTTGTGTGGACATTGGGACATGAGTGCGCGGGATGTGCGATCTCCAACGTCTAGTCATGACTGCTACTACTACAGACTGGATGGTGGTTTAAGTGTGTCGTGTTTACATCACAGTGGACTCTGTCTTGCAGTCGTTTTTGCTGTTGTCTATCTTCTGTTATGCAGTTGGTCTTCCTCCTTCCAAATATAGTGGAGAGAACCGATTTAGGAATTCTATAGTGCTTTACAAACCCAATAGCGACGTAAATTCCCAACAGATAGTGATCTCCGACATCTGAGTATGATAACTTATTACTATGGATTGGACCATGGTTTAAGTGTGTATTGTGTTTAGTGCTTTTCAATACATCGCAGTCTTGTATACGTATTTGCTGTCGTTGTTGCTGCTATCCCATTGCATGGTAGACCCTTTCCTCCCTCCTTCTTCGTCCTGATGTAATGGAGAGAAACAGTCAACTTAGTAATGCTATAGCGGTTTAAAAAAGAAAATGCACTTAGCAGACCTGTAGTGGTTGGGAACTCTATAACCGTAACCATATAAATTTGAAATTCCAACTATCATTTCACACATCACTGTTCCAAATGGTGGCATCAGATAATAATAGTTTGGATTATCTAATGAAATCTCTTGTCAAAAATATAGCACTGTTGTTCATGAACACAGACTACTGTTTAGTGTCGATCTTTTTCTATTTTGGGTAGTTTTAAACTGTGTGAAACAAATTCTTCGAATGGTATATTAACGATTTAATTAATATTTCCCATGGCACATCTTCTGAAGCTAGATTTGTGACATCTTCAAGAAGTGATATTCCTTACCAGATTTAATAATCATTGAAGCAGCTCATGAAATGTACCATAAGGAAGTATGCCAGGAAGGCTGGGGCACTTTAGTGCCTATGGTGGGGTTTAATTAATTCGTCAATTGAATTAATTAGTCAATGAAAAGTATGTTTGCATTAGTGAGGGGAGTTCCCAGAGGGATGAGGCAGGAGAAGGGGGAGGGGGAGGATAAGAGGGAGGAGGAGGGGAAGGAGGAGGGGGAGGGTGGGGAACAATGGGTTAAGAACATGTCAGTCAAAAGAGAACAATAGATTTGCCCCTGAATGTATGCTTTCTCTTGAATGTTGGCAACCTACACAAAAAAATTGCGCTGATACCATTGTTGCCCTACTGCAGTCATCTGCATCGAATTCCCATCATCAGTTTTCCTTGTGAATCGAGCAGTATCTTTGGAAGCGTAATTCGTGGACTGTAGGCTCATTTTTCAAATGATCCTCATCGAAAATGTGTTTCAGGTTTGTGTTCAAACACGTGTAACGCATGCATAATGTCAAAGGGATTGCAATGCCTTGCATCTATTATGGAATCTTGTAAAAACGTCCACATGTCTCAATTCTAAACATACGTTTAACTTGAGACTTCAAGCAACAAAATTGTCTATCGGATATTAATGTAAAGGAGATTTCTGGCAAACATTTTGATGTACCTTCACTCATGATGCGCGCGATTTCACGTAGCGCGCGTCCCTGCAGTTCACAAGCCCACTTATGGAGGCCGTTTGTGTCGGCCCCCTAGCACGCTCTGGTGAGCTGCCAAAGAAACAGCATTAGATAAGGGAACGTAAACGAGTAGTCGGCCTATTTTTGGCACTGTATTATTGTTTTCCAGTCAATGTGTTCAGTGTTACGTATAACCTGTATCTTACATGTTGAGCTATAAAGTACAATAGTCCACAAATCATGTTTGTTCTTGCTATAACAAACTTGGCAATGAGTGAGAGTTATGTTTCCTCCACGTGTTACTGTCAGTGCTAAGTCATCTGACAAACATCTCAATGGAAGATGTACTCCAACGTCTCATTGCCTAGCAGCAATCTTTTGTGGAACAATTGCAAGCTCTCGCCACCGCCCTCAATCAAGTGGCATCTGCATGTTTGACGCAGGTTACTCTCCTGTTAATGCAACCATCGCCCTTTCCAGCATATGGTGAACTGGATGAAGACTGGGACTCCTACGAGACACGGTTACACCAAAATTTCCAGGTTTCTCGAGTGGGCGATGCAAACCTGTGAAGGGCTTTCTTTCGTTCTTTCTTTCCTGGCTTTCACTGCACATATATTAGTTATTGTGCCAACTTTTGCCTTCGCAAGAACTGGCCAGTTTATCATTTGACGACATCAGCAAGCTTCTCTCAACCTATTAATGTGGCAGAATGTAAGTGTGATGCTTGTAGAATTTTACTATTGTCAGAAACACCCAAACCACTCTTCAAAAGCCTGGGCTACAGAATTACAGGGGTTGAGCCATCATTGTAAATTTGTGACTAGTGCCCATCACGAATCCTGCACTGATTACATGGTGTGTGAAGTTATTATTCGTCCAGCTCCAGATAGGGAAGTCCACAGAAAAGCACTTTCGTGTGAGAATCCGATGCTTATGGATGTGCTCAATATAGCACAGTCCTTTGAAGTGTCATGGGCTGCAGGCAATCAGATTGCTGTCTGGGGAGAGGTATCTGACGTTGCTCACTCAACCCCTGTTAGGCATGCTACAAATGTTCCTGATGATGTGGAAGCCAATACAGCAGTACAGCTTGGGGTTGTTTGGGGGAAGAGACCAAACAGCGAGGTCATCGGTCTCATCGGATTACGGAAGGACAGGGGAGGAAGTCGGCCGTACCCTTTCAGAGGAACCATCCTTGCATTTGCCTGGAGCGATTTAGGGAAATCGCGGAAAACCAAAATCAGGATGGCTGGACGTGGGATTGAACCGTCGTCCTCCCGAAGGCGAGTCCAGTGTGCTCACCACTGGGCCACCTCGCTCAGTAGTACAGGTTGGTCATTATTAAGAAGCCGACGGCTAATCTTCGTCTCTGTGGCGACTTCAGTGTCACGCTTAACACACAGTTCGTGATAGATACATACCCTTTGCCTCGCCCTGACGAGTTGCTCGCAAGATTGTCGGGCAGCCACTACTTTTCCAAGACTGATTTGCTGGAAGCGTACCTCCTGCTCCCCTTGGATGAGGCCATTATGTGCCTCTCATAGTCAATACACCTTTCGGCCTATACCAATATCAACATTTGCCTTTTGGCGTTGCTAGCGCGCCCACGAGTTATCAGCATTTTTTAGAACAGCTGGCAGCCTCTGTTCCTGGCTGCATCAATTACGTCAACGGTATTGTTGTTTCGGGTTCTTCTACTGAAGACCAACTAAGCGATCTCCGATTGTTGTTTCCTGTTCTGCAGTCTGCCAGTCACAAATTCAGTCTTGACAAATCTCAATTTTTTCGGTGCTCAATTGTACCTAGGTTTCGAGGTTCTGAAGTTTCCCACCCAGGAGTAAAGCCATTGCGTCACCGTGTTAACACAATTGCAGCTTTGCCATGGGCGATCTGTGTTAGGGAACTGCAGGCGTTTCTAGGTAAAGTTGCGTACTACCATAAGCTTTTACCAGACGCTCAGCCACAGCACGTACTTTCGCATAAAAATGTGACTTTTTTCCTGTCTCATGCTTGTAACCGAGTGTTTGCTTTACTTAAATCTAAGCGTCAATCTGCCCAATGTCTGGCCACTTTTCAGCCAGGTCAGCATCTCGTGTTAGCTACAGATACCTCTCAGCACTGTCTTGGTATGGTGTCAGTGCACAAATATGGGGACAGGTCTGAAAGACCCATTGCTTATGCTTCTAAGACCATAAGTACCACTCAGCAGCAGTATTGTCAGATTGAAATGGAGGCTTTAGCGATTGTGTTCACCCTCAAGAAACTTAACATTTTCTTGTATGGTTCTAAGTTCCGTTTAATCACAGATCACAAGCCTTTGGCTACTCTTTTTAACCCTTCACTTTCTGTGCCAGACAAGGCAGCACATCATTTGCAGCAGTGGGCTTTCTTCCTCTCCCATTATCAGATCCATTACTGGCCAACAGCACAATATGCCAGTGCCGATGCCTTATCTCGCCTACCGATCAGGCTGGACCTGGCGTTCGATCAGGATGAGTTGCTTTGTTTCTATTTCGATACTGAGAACCAGAACCCAGTCGATGGTTTTCCCATCACTAGTGCCATGATAGCATGAGCCGTCACCATAGATCCTCCACTTAGTCGTGTCCTCTCTTTTGTGCAGCACAGTTGACCAGAAAAATCCCCAGGCTGTTCTTCGGATCCCTTGTGTAATAACTTTTCCCTGCAGCACCGCCTTTCTATGATTGATGGGGTTCTTTTGTTAGCTACAGAGTATGCTGTTCCCCATATTGTGTTTCCTGCTTCCTTACACCATAATGTACTGCAGCTTCTGCATGTTGGTCATTGGGAGACCTTTTGCACCAAAGCTTTGGCTGACCAGCATGTGTATTGGTCAGGCATAAGTGCAGACATTACACAGCTTATCACCTCTTGCACTCACTGCGTTTCACAACAGGCGGCCTCTGGGTGGTCCCCCACCCACCCTCCTCTGCTGATGCTCCAGTGCCTGTGTGAGGGTCTACATGTCAATTTTGCTGGGCCCTCCCTACATCAGTATTGGCTCATTATAGTGGACGCCCAGTTTCCCTATGTGGCATGCTGCCTGTCCACGTCCACAGCTGCAACTCTCTTGGTCCTGACAAACATTTTTATAACTGAGGGATCTTTTTGTCACGCTAGTGGTGTTCGCCATCTCACAGCTCCCCCATTTCATTCTCAATCTAATGGTCAGGCTGGATGCATTGGTTTGGACATTGGAAGCTCAGATGCCGAAGTATGTACCTGGCAGGTCCACGGAACCTGCTTTAGACCATTTTTTGGGTTCATACCGTTTCACTAAAAAAAATGGTCTAAAGCATGGCGTCCTCTTGGGTAAAATACTCTGGAGTTAAAATAGTCCCCCATTCGGATCTTCAGGTGGGGACTACCCAGGAGGACGTCGTTATCAGGAGAAAGAAAACTGGTGTTCTACAGTTCGGAGCGTGGAATGTCAGAACCCTCAATCGAGCAGGTAGGTTAGAAAATTTAAAAAGGGAAATGAATAGGTTAAAGTTAGATATAGTAGGAATTAGCGAAGTTCGCTGGCAGGAGGAACAAGGCATTTGGTCAGGCGAATACAGGGTTATAAATACAAAATCAAATAGGGATAATGCAAGAGTCAGTTTAATAATAAATAAAAAAATAAGAGTGCGAGGAAGCTACTACAAACAGCATTGTAAACACATTATTGTGGCCAAGATAGACATGAAGCCCACGCCTACTACAGTAGTACAAGTTTATATACCAACTAGCTCTGCAGATGATGAAGAAATTGAAGAAATGTATGATGAAATAAAAGATATTATTCAGATAGTGAAGTGAGACGAAAATTTAATAGTCATGGGTGACCGGAATTCGAGAATGGGAAAAGGGAGAGAAGGAAATGTAGTAGGTGAATATGGACTGGGGCTAAGAAATGAAAGAGGAAGCCTGGAGATACTGACAGGTTTCAGATAGATTATATAATGGTAAGACAGAGATTTAGGAACCAGGCTTTAAATTGTAAGACATTTCCAGGGCCAGATGTGGACTCTGACCACAATCTATTGGTTATGAACTGTAGATTAAAACTGAAGAAACTGCAAAAAGGTGGGAATTTAAGGAGATGGGACCTAGATAAACTGACAGAACCAGAGGTTGTACAGAGTTTCAGGGAGAGCATAAGGGAACAATTGACAGGAATGGGGGAAAGAAATACAGGAGAAGAACAAAGGGTAGCTTTGAGAGATGAAGTAGTGAAGGCAGCGGCGGATCTAGTAGGTAAAAAGACGAGAGCTAATAGAAATCCTTGGGTAACAGAAGAAATATTGAAATTTAATTGATGAAAGGAGAAAATATAAAAATGCAGTAAATGAAGCAGGCAAAAAGGAATGCAAATGTCTCAAAAATGAGATCGACAAGAAGTGCAAAATGGCTAAGCGGGGATGGCTAGAGGACAAATGTAAGGATGTAGAGGCTTATCTCACTAGGGGTAAGATACATACTGCCTACAGGAAAATTAAAGAGACCTTTGGAGATAAGAGAACCACTTGCATGAACATCAAGAGCTTTAATGGAAACCCAGTTCTAAGCAAAGAAGGGAAAGCAGAAGGTTGGAAGGAGTATATAGAGGGTCTATACACGGGCAATGTACTTGAGGACAATATTATGGAAATGGATGAGGATGTAGATGAAGGTGAAATGGGAGATGCAATATTGCGTGAAGAGTTTGACAGAGCACTGAAAGACCTGAGTCGAAACAAGGGCCCTGGAGTAGACAACATTCCATTGGAACTACTGACGGCCTTGGGAGAGCCAGTCCTGACAAAACTCTACCATCTGGTGAGCAAGATGTACGAGACAGGCAAAATTCTCTCAGACTTCAAGAAGAATATAATAATTCCAATCCCAAAGAAAGCAGGTGTTAACAGATGTGAAAATTACCGAACAATCAGTTTAATAAGTCACGGATGCAAAATACTAACACGAATTCTTTACAGACGAATGGAAAAACTGGTAGGAGCCGACCTTGGGGAAGATCAGTTTGGATTCCGTAGAAATGATGGAACACGTGAGGCAATACTGACCCTAAGACTTATCTTAGAAGCTAGATTACGGAAAGGCAAACCTATGTTTCTAGCATTTGTAGACTTAGAGAAAGCTTTTGACAATGTTGACTGGAATACTCTCTTTCAAATTCTGAAGGTGGCAGGGGTAAAATATAGGGAGCGAAAAGCTATTTAGAATTTGTACAGAAACCAGGTGGCAGTTATAAGAGTCAAGGGGCATGAATGGGAAGCAGTGGTTGGGAAGGGAGTGAGACAGTGTTGTAGCCTCTCTCCAATGTTGTTCAATCTGTATATTGAGCAAGCAGTGAAGGAAACAAATGAAAAGTTCAGAGTAGGTATTAAAATCTATGGAGAAGAAATAAAAACTTTGAGGTTCGCCAATGACATTGTAATTCTGTCAGAGACAGCAAAGGACTTGGAAGAGCAGTTGAACGGAATGGACAGTGTCATGAAAGGAGGGTATAAGATGAACATCAACAAAAGCAAAACGAGGATAATGGAATGTAGTCGAATTAAGTCTGGTGATGCTGAGGGAATTAGATTAGGAAATGAGACACTTAAAGTAGTAAAGGTGTTTTCCTATTTGGGGAGCAAAATAACTGATGATGGTCGAAGTAGAGAGGATATAAAATGTAAACTAGCAATGGCAAGGAAAGCGTTTCTGAAGAAGAGGAATTTGTGAACATCGAGTATAGATTTAAGTGTCTGGAAGTCATTTCTGAAAGTATTTGTATGCAGTGTAGCCATGTATGGAAGTGAAACATAGACGATAAATGGTTTGGACAAGAAGAGAATAGAAGCTTTTGAAATGTGGTGCTACAGAAGAATGCTGAAGATTTGTTGGGTAGATCATATAACTAATGAGGAGGTATTGAATAGGATTGGGGAGAAGAGAAGTTTGTGGCACAACTTGACTAGAAGAAGGGATCGTTTGGTAGGACATATTCTGAGGCATCAAGGGATCACCAATTTAGTATTGGATGGCAGCGTGGAGGGTAAAAATCGTAGAGGGAGACCAAGAGATGAATACACTAAACAGATTCAGAAGGAGAAAAGGTAGGTACTGGGAGATGAAGAAGCTTGCACAGGATAGAGTAGCATGGAGAGCTGCATCAAACCAGTCTCAGGACTGAAGACCACAACAACAACAACAACCGTTTACTCCAGTGGGAGACAAATGTCTGGTGGAGATGCTACATGGATGCCAAACACGGACCCTCCATCACTTGCTGCATCAGTCATCATGTCTGCCAATATTGCCAGCTCTGCAACGATTCCAGCTGGGTGCCTCTGTCTGGGTTCATTGTTTTGGCCGATGACTGGACTGGGTTCCTGCCATCATCAAGCATCAGTGGGACTGCTACCTGTGCATGTGCATAGTCTGCACTTCTGATGGATTGACGTCCCATCACTTCGACCAGCTGCAACCGCACACAGTGGGGCCTGTTCCAGAAGGCCCATTGCCTCCCTGACCCCCACCTCCTCGGATGCCTATTAGTACCTGGCAAATTGCTGTCTGGGGTTAGTGCCTCCGCCCCCACTCCTTGACTGCCATTGTCGGTGCAGCCTCTCCGCACACGATGCCACACCTGCCTCCACCACCACTTCTGTTGCTGAGTCCTGTGTGACCATCATCTCAGGCACCCCCACTGACACCACCGATGCTGGTGGCAGACCTCAGTGAAGACGTTGCCATGGAGACACCATCCTTGATCCTACCCCATGGCCTCTCATGAGGGGGGAGATGGTATTGCTACCCCCTCATCACTTCCTCTCCAACTCATTGGTGCCTGTCTGCCACATATAGGGTTGCCAACTTCTTTTTTGTTACAATAAGGGAAACTTCGAGCTGACAAAACTGATAGCCCTAACGCAATTTATTTAGATATTAAAACAGGTTTATTGCATGGACCAACCAGAAAACGCCTTCATAACAATTATAAGCTGAAGGTCAACAGAATTTTTTACTTAACAGAATTTTTTACTTAAAACTATATTTGTTTACACTTTTGGCAGCAGTCTGAAGACTGCAATCATTCTTTACAAATTGGACAAAGTCATCACATGTGTAACAAAAATTAACCCTTATTTGTAGTTCAGCTTTGATTAAATCTAGATTGCAACAGTTCCTATCATCAGACCATTTGCTGTTCATCAAAGAAAAACTTCCTTCAGTGTGAGCATTAGATGCCAGTATACTGAGAACAAAGCCAAGAATTTTATTTATCTCCTTGGCTTTCATTCCTTTGGCCTCTGCCTCAATCATCACTGATACCCACTTTTCGCCTGTGCTACCATCGACAGCAATTTTTGTATTTATTATATTTTTCAAAGAACAAAATCCATTGTATAGGTTATCTTCATTTATGTCTACCTGAATATGAATTAGCATTTTCTGAAAAATCATTAAAATTAACCGAATTCCTTAAGGACACTGGGAGCAAGGACTGAAATGTAGCATTGTCAGAAATGTTTACAGTTTTTGCAATGTAAGTATGAAAGGTATCACAAAATTCAACAAGACTATTTTGAATTCTCTTCTGATTGACAGGATCTAACCTATTTAAAATCTTGTGTGTATTGCTTCCAAAAAACGAGTCATCTTTTCTTTGCACAATTTTCTTTGACAAAGCTTCAATAGCACTACAGGACTCCATTATAGTTAAACCTGAAATCTCTAGATATTTTGAGGTTTCCAAAATAGTATTTCCAATGTAATAAAAAATTGAAGACATGCTTTGAGAATTAACATTTTGCTTGGATCATCACTAAAATCCAATTTCAAGCTTTAGATGTTTCATTTGTGCTCTGAAAATAACTTATTACTGGCTCCCAGTTCTTTATTAGCCTATCATTGGCTGGTGTGAGGGACAGCCATATAGTAGGCAAATGCCTTAAAATTTCACACCTTCAGTACCAACAAAATTAAAAAAAGATCTTAATTCTTCCCTGCATTTCGCTGACACTGAAAAGTGTCCAAAAATCTTAACAACTATCATTTCTATGTCTACATCAGAAGCATATTTAGTGCCATTATGGATTATGTGCAGTTCGCTTTAAATATTTTGTTATTTTTATCACTCGAAAAATTTCATCATGGGTTTAATTTTTGCCATAATTGACACTGGCATTATCGTTACTATAAGACGAAATGGTATTTACATTTAATGAATGAGATTCAAGACTGTTTTCCATCAGAGCACGAATACCACTAACAGTCTCATCTGCTTGTTCGACAAAATCTGATAATTTATTTCTGATGCCAACACAAGATTCAAAGTACCTGATTACTACAGGATACATTTTCCTGTTCTGGAAATTCGTCACATCTGAAGCCACAGAAGAAAGGTGCTACACTTATCTGGAGCATTAAGCACAGCTAGGAAGTCACGTACACTTGTAGGCGCTAATACGCTTTTTGCAACAGATTCTACTTTTGTCCTACCTCAACGTATTTTTTTGGTCACATCCGGTTCCATAAATACGTTCTTTGCAAGTTTATTTGTACAGTCCATGCTAATATAACTTAGGTTGTGTTTCACTGTATGATACACAAACGATAACTCACCCACTGCAACTTTGTCGGATTCACCACTAGTGGGACTATCACTTAGGCACTGAAACTAGCTGGATATCTCAGATGTGTTACTTCCCCTAACTCTGATTTGTGCCCTTCAGTGTTGGTGTGCTACTGACAGTCTGTATTACCACCATGCGCTATGCTGAATTCATGTTTGCAAATGGTGCAATATGCTTTAGAATTGTTTCCTTCTACAGAATTAACCCATAAATGAGTTTCTTCCCATTTCTTCTGATATGCACAGAAGTACTTTACTCTCTTTTTATGCAGAGTTTTGGATTCTTCCATTTCGTGGAACTTGGATTCGGCGGAACAACAAAGAAACAAGATAACCGCAACGCGACTCGCGACACCCTGCTATGTTTTGTTTTAACTACATATCGATGTTGTAACTGTAAAGATAATACAGGGTGATTCAAAAAGAATACCACAACTTTAGGAATTTAAAACTCTGCAACGACAAAAGGCAGAGCTAAGCACTATCTGTCGGCGAATTAAGGGAGCTATAAAGTTTCATTTAGTTATACATTTGTTCGCTTGAGGCGCTGTTGACTAGGCGTCAGCGTCAGTTGATGCTAAGATGGCGACCTCTCAACAGAAAGCTTTTTGTGTTATTGAGTATGGCAGAAGTGAATCGACGACAGTTGTTCAGCGTGCATTTCGAACGAAGTATGGTGTTAAACCTCCTGATAGGTGGTGTATTAAACATTGGTATAAACAGTTTACAGAGAATGGGTGTTTGTGCAAAGGGAAAAGTTCTGGATGGCCGAGAACGAGTGATGAAAATGTAGCACGCATCCAGCAAGCATTTGTTTGCAGCCCAGGAAAATCGACTCGCAGAGCTAGCAGAGAGCTGCAAATTCCACAATCAACTGTATGGAGAGTCCTACGAAAAAGGTTAGTTATGAAACCTGAACGTCAACTACCCAAGGCGATGGATCGGCCGCCAGACAGCCCGTGACAGAGCACTTCATCACTGGCCTCCAAGAAGCCCTGATCTTACCCCCTGAGATTTTTTCTTATGGGGGTATGTTAAGGATATGGTGTTTCGGCCACCTCTCCCAGCCACCATTGATGATTTGAAACGAGAAATAACAGCAGCTATCCAAACTGTTACGCCTGATATGCTACAGAGAGTGTGGAACGAGTTGGAGTATCGGGTTGATATTGCTCGAGTGTCTGGAGGGGGCCATATTGAACATCTCTGAACTTGTTTTTGAGTGAAAGAAAAACCTTTTTAAATACTCTTTGTAATGATGTACAACAGAAGGTTATATTATGTTTCCTTCATTAAATACACATTTTTAAAGTTGTGGTATTCTTTTTGAATCACCCTGTATTATGCCTTATCGATTAATCGATGTTGTAACGATCGTTCAGCAACGAGAGTTGAAAAATATGTGGCAGGTTTAAATCTTAATCGGTGTCATTTTCTCAACTACCGGAGATTGTATCTCCGGCTTAAAAATTCAGAAGCATACGGGAGTTCCTGTATAATATGTGAGAGTTGGCAACCTTAGCCACATGCTGCAGCAGTCGCGGTCGTCGGGTGTTGAAATGGACATCAGCACTGCAATTGGTGTTTTCAGTGACTCATAATCTCAGTGACTTGTGAGATCAGTTGTTTTTTTTTTTTTTGTTTTTCTTTTCAGGGTACCAGTGCTTTTTTGGTACCAGTGCTTTCCTTTCTGCACCATGTTTTTTTCTGTGCCTAGTGTTTTTATGTGTATGTATGACTTTATGTATGCGGTTTTCCCACCCTCTAGAAGGAAGTGGTGATGCATCTTTATTCATGATGCGTGCAATTTCAGATAGTGCACTTCCAAACATTTCATGGGCCTGCTTATAGAGGTCACCTGGTTCGGCCCCCTGACGCACTCTGGTGAAGCACCCAAGAAAAAGCATTATTTAAGCGATTACAAACGAGTGCTTGGCATGTTCTTGACACTGTGTTACTGTTGTCCAATCAGTGTGTTCAGTGCTTGACAGAACCTGTATTTTACATGTTGCTCTATAAAGTACGATACTATGTTCCATCAGTTGTGTATGTTTTTGCTGTAATACATTTTTACGCAGTTTTAGTTACCTATAGCTTTAACTGAAACTGTTATGTTTTGTTGCGTTCTGTAGACGTGTGCCTTCAGATGTGTGGCGGTAAATCTGTAAGACAGGAGAGCTCCTGCCCAGTACGCATAGCTGACATGTTTTCTTTCCTTATTGGTTGCTAATGAAAATCTCTCCCAAAGATTGCTGTGACCATCGATTTTCGAACTAAGGATATGTTCTATGGATTCTTTCATGGTCCCCTGCGCCTAACATGCATGCATCATAATACAGCAGCTGCTGATTGAGTGGCGAAAGGACAAAAGAGTAAATGGTAGAGCCAGTCGAGCATGAAATGCTCGAATGAGTGCCAAGCAAGCCCAATGAATTTGCTTCCCATGTCCAAAAGATTGTATTGATGTCTGATGGACTTTTGCAGAACTATATGCACCAAGCAATATGCGTGAGCATAAACGCCATATGCAGTTATCTACTACAGATATCCCCCCTACAAAATTATGATTGCGCCATAAGTATACATGTAGTTGTCAACTTTTCTATTTTGTAAAGCATTTTAAATTCTTATCATGGTATAATTTATTCAAACCTGAACAATGTGATGGCTCTGAGCACTATGGGACTTAACATCTGAGGTCATCAGTCCCCTAGAACTTAGAACTACTTAAACCTAACTAACCTAAGGACATCACACACATCCATGCCTAAGGCAAGATTCGAACCTGCGACCGTAGCAGTCACATGATTCCGGAGTGAAGCGCCTAGAACTGCTGGGCCACCCAGGCTGGCAAACATTGTAATGCATTTGGTTTTACTTAAAGTTAATTAGCTCAGGAGATATCGTGATTTGAAGATATCATAAATTCATTAGTTTGCAAAAATAAATGTGTCATAATTGAAAACTGAGAACCAACAACCGAGTCAGTTTTGTAGTCTACTTGTTACTGATTCACAGAAAGTAATTAGTTTACCTTAAAATTCCATAGTTCAACAGCTATTAATAAAGATCTCATTTCAAGCCACGATCAAGTTTTCTACCATGGCATGTTTTTGAAATCTGCCTCAATACTGTAGCACAAAATTTTCTGAACAAATTTATTTTCTTAAATTTCTAATACTTTGGATTTCACTGGGATCTCCCAGTCTCAGACCCATATTTTATACTTATGTTCAACAATTTTTTGCGCAAAAAAATTAATTTTCATAAAAATATTAACAAACGAAAGTACTTGTCTTAAATACTATGTAAACAGTTTTTGCCAGTAGTTTGGGCCTATTCAGCACAAAATGGCCGCCAAAATACCTCTGCATGGACTGCGCAACTAAATGGTTCACATGTTTGACGGTAAAGTTCAGGTATGCAATCAAAATTAAACATATTTACACTATCAGAACTAAATTCTATGTGGAATGAACCTCCTAAATAAACTTTTCTGAAGTGTATTTCAAAATGTAAACACAGAAACTGAAAATCGACCTATTTTCTTGCCTTTAAATGAGAATAAATAACAAGCATTACCAAAAATGTATTGTTTTTTAGGTCCACGCCAACATTACGAATGACTGTTTTATGATATCCAAGATGACATTAAGTTTTACCGATTAGTTTTTTCTTAATAACACAAACCAATTTAAGAAATGTCTCGAGAAATAAAAAGTTCCTAGTTCGATTTTTTTGTGTATAACTTTAAAATTTTTCAACTTACCATCAATCTGCTATTCCTGGGCCGTATAGTAAACCTCCCTGTCCTTCGATGATCTCATTTTCTAAAGTGCATGTCTCTCTAGACACAATTCTAGCCCCGAAGCTGGTCTGGAATGAGCGCCAGTCTGAACACTTGAGGCGTTTTTCGTCCCTTTTCATGGTGAATGAGTAAGCCATGGTGCTAATAACGACCCCACGACTTTCATGTTGTCTGGGACACCCTTAAATCCATCGTTAAGAATGACACACACCTAATTGTTAGCAATCTGAGCGACTTATACACTCGGAAACGTGTTTTGAAGAGGAAGTCCAAATTAATGAATTCAGTACAACATTGTTGTTCTGCATACAAGTTTTAAGGCATCTCTCCACCAAACTGTCGTCAGTCAGGTATTCGCACCAGTCAGCAGTATCTTCAATAACTTCACGCCTCAGTAGTATCTTATGATTAAAACTATCCATTATCCCTTTCATCTTAGTTTAGTTTACTTCCATTTACGTCAACTTTCAGAACATTAATTGTGCGGTGGATTGTCATTCGTTGAACTCCTGTGATAAAGCGCCGCCGTAATGGATTTTTCATCTCACTTGAGATATCTGGTGGGAAAGCACAGCACCTACATCGATATTTTCGTCGATCTAGAATGTTACAATAGATTTACAGAGAAAGAGATACTACTAATTGCTGAGAGCACCTAGAGTCGGCAGATAGGCACCTCCATTGAAACGTGATTTTGAGGTATAAAGGATAATTTCCCAACAAAATCCTTTGGATCGCATATTCGTAAGACTATAAGGAGTAAAATATAAAATGAAACAAAATAAACGATTTTTTGAAGCCTAGAGATCTTAAGGGAGATATTTCACATTTAAAGTTTTACCGAATTTATTTTACATGATGGCTCCATTGAACGATGCAAAACACAAGGATACAAATCTTTTTATTCGTGAAAACATTAGTCACAGATATCTGCTGTATTTAACTCCATAATGTTCTCTCTTAAATGTTATTGTTCTATTTGCCATTTTCTTGTAATTGTCCTAAAATGTGGAAGATGTGAATTGTTGCCAGAAGGTCAGAATTGAGGGCAGACAAGGCAGCACCTGCTTCAAGACTTTCAAGACTAAGTCATGCCATGTACACACATCAAAAAAAGTTTTGCATCACCCCAGTTCCCAGAACTCCTGAAGATAGACGTTGACTGTCGATATTGTATCACAGACGCAGTCCCTTCGACTGTTCAGAGATGTCACTAAACCCACCCAAAGATGTAAATAACAATGCATGAGCAGCGCATATTAGACGGAGGGGATCCAACAGCCGATCAGTTCCAGTCATTCTACCGGGAAGGAGGTACACGACTCATATTGTCTGTAGTTCAACCATGCTTAGATGGTCAATACCATACTTCGATCACATCCACATTGTTACTTTGTGTCAGGAAGGGCTCTCAACAAGGGAAGTGCCCAGGCGTCTTAGAGTGAACCAAGTGATGTTGTTCGGACATGAAAGAGATACAGAGAGACAGGAACTGTCGATGTCATGCCTCGCTCATGCTGCTCAAGGGCTACTACTGTAGTGGATGACCGCTACCTATGGATTATGGCTCGTAGGAAACCTGACAGCAACGCCACCATGTTGAATAATGCTTTTCATGCAGCCACAGGACGTCGTGTTATGACTCAATCTGTGCGCAATAGGCTGCATGACTTCACTCCCGACGTCCATGGTGAAGTCCATCTTTGCAACCACGACACCATGCAGCGTGGTACAGATGGGCCCAACAACATGCTAAATGGAGTGCTCAGGATTGGCATCACATTCTCTTCACCGATGAGTGTCGCATATGTCTTCAACCAGACAATCGTCGGAGACATGTTTGGAGGCAACCCGGTCAGGCTGACCGCCTTTGACAGACTGCCCAGCGAGCGCAGCAAGGTGGAGGTTCCCTAATGATGTGGGGTGGCATTATGTGGGGCTGACGTACACCACTGGTGGTCATGGAAGGCGTCGTAATTGCTGTACAAATCATGAATGCCATCCTCTGACTGATAGTGCAACCATATCATCAGCATATTGGCGAGGCATTTGTCTTCATAGATGACAATTTGGGCCCGCATCATGCATATCTTGTGAATGACTTCCTTCAGGATAATGACATTGCTCGACTAGAGTGGCTGGCATGTTCTCCAGACATGAACCCTATCAAATATGCCTGAGATAGATTGAAAAGGGCTGTTTATGGATGACGTGGCCCACTAACCACTCTGAGGGATCTACGATGAATCACTGTTGAAGACTGGGGCAATCTGGACTAACAGTGCCTCGATGAACTTGTGGATAGTATGCCATGATGAATACAGACATGCATCAGTGCAAGAGGATGTGCTACTGGGTATTAGAGGTACAGGTATGTACAGCAATCTGGATCACCACCTCTGAAGGCGTCGCTGTATGGTGGTACAAGATGCAATGTGTGGTTTTCATGAGCAATAAAAAGGGCGGAAATGATGTTTATGTTGATCTCTATTCCAATTTTCTGTACAGGTTCCGGAACTCTCGGAACTGAGGTGATGCAAAACTTTTTTTGATGTGTATATCAACAGGATTCAAACAAACAACTAACAACAAGATGATGAACCAACGCAGAGATGTCACACAACATCCTACCAGAGGCTGATGTAGGAATGGCAGGCAATGTTTAACGTGCAACAAAGCCTTGCAAAAGTTACAAATATGCAAGTAGATGAGGCAATTTATTCCAAAACGTATGGACTATGTCACTCGCAATGGTGAATTCTTATCTGAACTGTGTAATGTGTGGCATGTGTGGGTACTATGGAAATACTGTAAATGAAGGCTGTGTTAATATGAAGTCAATGGAGGATGAGTATAGAGTATTGAAGGATTGTCATTATGCTTTTATGTAAGCAAGCACTAGGTAATTATCATTGAGAGTGTATTGTAAAACACTATTTGTAAATCACATCTCTATCCTCTCATGAACCACGGACACTGCCATGGTGGGGTGGGTTGTGTGCCTTAATGATACAGGTGCAACCACAACAGAGCGGTTTCTTTTGAGAGACCAGACAAATATGTGTTTCCTTAAGAGGAACAGCAACCTTTTCGGTAGTTGCAGGGGTGAAAGTGTGAATGACTGACTGATCTGGGTTTGTGGCATCAGCCAACATGACCTTGTTATGCCTGTACTGTGAACAGCTCAAAGCAAAAGAAACTACACCTGTTACTTTTCCTGAGAGGATGCAGCTCTACTGTATGGTTAAATGATGATGACATCCTCTTGGGTAAAATATTCCAGAGGTGAAATAATCCCCCATTTGGCTCTCCAGGTGGGACTACTCAGGAGCATGTTGTCACCTTGAAAAACAAAACTGGTGAGCTACAAGCAAGAGCATGTCATGTTAGATACCTTAATGGCCAGGTAGGTAAGAAACCTCAAAAAGGAAAATGGATAGGTTGAAGTTAGATATATTGATGTGGTTCAGTGGTAGGATGAACAGGATTTCTGGTCAGGTGAGTACATGGTTATAAATACAAAATAAAATAGGGGTAATGCAAGAGTAGGTCTAATAATGAACAAAGAAACAGGAATGCAGGTAATCTGGTATGTACTGCAAAGTGAACACATTATTGGAGCCAAAAGAAACATGAAGCTAACACCCACCACAGTAGTACAAGTTAATATGCAAACTAGCTCCACAGATGATGAAGAGATTGAAAGAATGTATGATGAGACAAAAGAAATCATTCAGAAAGGTAAGGGAGTAGAATTTGGTAGTAGGAAGGGGAAGAGAAGGAAAAATTGTGGGTGAATATAGGATGGGGGAGAGGAATAGAAGAGACAGCCACCTGGTAGAATTTTCTACAGAACACAATTTAGCCATTACTAATACTTGCATTAAGAATCATCAAAGAACATGATATATGTGGAAGAGACCTTGAGATACCAGAAGGTTTCAGATCCTTTATACAGATTGTATCAAAAAGAATCATCAGATTTTAAACAAATCATAACTATTATGCTATTTGAGATATGTGTGTGAACAATGTACAGTTGGAAAGAGCAGACTCTCGAGTTTTACATGGTTCCCGCTAGGTAGCAGCAGTGTGACCCCACTTTGGTTCTAGTAAAAATGGTGTCGGGGACAACAGAAAATGTTTTGTTTCCTACATTTTGCGCAGTGCAGGTCAGTAATAACTGTTCAGTGTAACTTTTGTACTAGGTATGGTGTGGATTCTCCTACAGCACAGAGCATTATACAATGGCATGAACAATTCTGAGGAACAGGTTGTTTGTGTAAAGACAAATTACCAGACCATCCCCGAGTGTCTGACACAGACATCAAACATATCTGCTGTAGTTTCACAAGGAGTCGACAGACATCGATTTGCCATGCGGCTTGACAACCCAGGATGTCCCTGAAGATAGTCTGGCATGTGTTGCATCAGTGGTTACGCATGAAACCATACAAGATTCAGCTACTGCAAGTTCTTTGTAAAGATGATGAACAACAATGTGTGGAGTTTTGTAATTTCGTTCTTGGTAAGATGGAGGATGACAGTTTTCTTCCACACTAAGTGTTTAGTGACTAGGCAACATTCCATTTAAATGGAAAGATGAACAGTCATAATGTGAGAATATGGGTAAGGACCAGTCACATGAAATTGTAGAACATGAGAGGGACTCTACAAAATTTAATGTTTTTTGTGCAGTTTTATGGGAAAAGGTAAATGGTCGTTTTTTCTTTGCTGAGGACACTGTTACAGGAAGCACATATCTCGATGTGCTTGAGAACTTTCTTTTCCCACAGTTGGAGACTGATCCAAATGACTTCATTTACTAACAAGATGGGGCATTGCCACACTGGAATATGGAAGTGCGGGAATTTCTAAATCGAAGAATTACTGAACGATGGATCGGTCACACTGGACCAAATGATTAAGCCTTACATTACTGGCCTCCACGGTACTGATCCTGATTGTATGTGATTATTTCTTGTGGGGGTTATATAAGGCTCTGTTTATGTGCCTCCATTACCAACAACAATGAATGAACTGAGACATCGCATAACAACAGCTGTGAAAGCTATAACTCAAAACATGCTTGCTGCAGTGTGGGAACAATTTGAATGTTGCATTGACATATGCCACGCACCTCAAGGGTGGGCTCTTGAACACTTATGAAAAGCTATGAAAAACAACTTTTTGAGTTTCCCGTTCATCAAAAAACAAAATTCATTGTATATGTTTATTAGTTTCAGAAATATAGACGTGCCAAATCAGATGATTCTTTTTTGTACAGCCTGTATAATGAAGATAATGAGGTTTGAGAACCAGATTTTAAACTGCAAGACATTTTCAGTGGTAGATGAGGACTCTGACCACCAATTATTGGATATAAAATGTAGATTAAAACTGAAGAATTTGCAAAAAGGTAGGAAATTAAGGAGATGGGATCTGGATAAGTTTAAAGAAAGAGAGGTTTTTGAGAGTTTCAGATGGAGTCTTAGGCAAAGGTTGGCTAGAGGAGGGGAAAGGAATACCATAGAAGAGGAACGAGTAGCTTTGAGAGATGAAATAGCAAGGCAGCAGATGATCAAATAGGTAAAAAGACAAGGCCTAGTACAAATCCTTGGATACCACAGGAGATCTTGAATTTAATTGTTGAAAGGAGAAAGTATAAAACTGTAGCAAATGAAGCATATGAAAGGCAATACAAATGTCTAAAATATGAGATTGACAGGAAGTGCAAACTGGCTGAGCATGAAAGGCTCGAGGACATGTATATCTACAGAAGTGTGTATAAGTAGGGGAAAAGTATGTACCCCCTACAGGAGAGAGAAGCAGCTGTGTGATCATCAATAACTCAGATGGAAAACCAGTACTAGGGAAAGCTGAAAGGCAGAAGGAATACATTGACAGGTTATACATGGGAAATAAACTTAAGGCAATATTATAGAGGAAAAGGAAGTAAATGAAGATGAGATAGGAGATACAATACTGCAAGAAGAATTTGACAGAGCACTGAAAGACCTAAGCTGAAACAAGGCCACTGGAGTAGACGTCATTCCCTCAGGACTGCTGATATCATTTAGAAAGCCTGTTGTAACAGAACTATTTCACCTAGAGCGCAAGATGTATGAGGCAGGCGAAATACTCTCAGACTTCATGAAGAATGTAATAATCCCAATTCCAAAGGAAGCAGGTGCTGACAACTGTGAATAATACTGAACTATCACTTTAATAATTCATGGCTGCAAAACTGTAACACAATTTATTTACAGAAGATTGGAGAAACTGGTAGAAGCCTATCTCAGGAAAGATCTATTTGGATACTGGAGAAATGTAGGAACACACAAGGCATTACTGACCCTATGACCTATCTTAGAAGATAGGCTACAGGAAGTCAAATCTTCATTTAAGTATTTGTACATTTGGAGAGCGTTTTTGACAACTTTTTCAGTTTCAACATTTTGTTGACTGGGAACCAGCAATGTTATTAAATTTCATAAAGCATTTGTTAATGAATCTGTCAATAATTGCAGCACTTATTCTGGTGACTAGTTTCAAACCTTACAGGTTCATAACCAAGCCTGGCCTACTGGGGCTGTGCTGACAATGCCCGATCTTAGTAGTAAACATCAAAGTGGCAACATATGCTGTATAAAATATTTGCAGAATGAATGTTACAATCAATACAAGTCAAAATCAAGTTTGCCTAAGTAGGTCAGGCTTGAAAATGAAACTTTAAGGTTTGAAACTTGTCACCAAAATGAATACTGCAAATTTTACTGATTTGTTAATAAGTGCTTTTGACAACATTGACTGGAATACCCTCTTTGGAATTCTGAAGGTAGAAGGAGTAAAATACAGGGAGAAAAAGATTATTCACAACTTTTACAAAAACCAGACAGCAGTTATACATGTCTAGGGGCATAAAATGAAACCTGTGATTGGGAAGAGACTGAGACAGTGTTGTAGCCATTCACCAATATTTTTCAGTCAGCAGACTGAGCAAACAGTAAAAGAAACCAAAGAAAGCTTTGGCAAAGAAATTGAAGTTTTGGGTGAAAAAAAAAAAAACTTTATGGTTTGCTGATGACAGTGTAATTCTACAAGAGACAGCAAATGACTTCAGAAAGCAGTTGAATGGAATGGGCAACGTCTTGAATGGAGGATGCAGGATGACCATTAACAATAGCAAAACAAAGGTAAGGAACTGTTGTCAAATTAAATCAGGTAATGCTAATGGAATTGGATAAAGGAAGGAGACACTACAAGTAGTAGATGGATTTTGCTATTTGGGCAGCAAAATAACTGATGATGGCCAAAGTAGAGAAGATTTAAAATGTAGAGTGGCAATGGCAAGAAAAGTGTTTCTGAAGAAGAGTAATTTGTTAACATCAAATATACATTTAAATGTTAGGAAGTCTTTTCTGAAAGTATTTGCCTGGAGTGTAGCCTTATATCAGCTTCAGTTCCAATTACATATTAAAAGTACAAGTGAGCTACTGTTGTGTTATCATGTTGCTTTACTACAAAAAAAGTCATATGCATTACATATATTCCTCATATTTGCTTCAGATTTCAAGATTGGTCAGAATACACACTTGGTGTAAACAACTTGAAATACTTAAACAAAATTACCACATCAAAATTTTTCAAAGTATTTTTGCTTTTCCTGCCATTACGATGTGGATCAGTATATGTTAACATTACTTGTCCTAATTTAATTTTATTTATTGTGGACTGTGCTGAGCTATTCCTGTCAGTAGCAAAGCAAAGGAACACTTTGTGCTGCTCACACCATACAAAGGTAAGACCTCTGCAGCCTTCTGCCTGGCACTCTGACACATTCTTCTGAACATTGCAATCAAGCTTGGTAATCAAGATAAAAATCCCCAATTCCACTGACATAAACAAAGTTGGCATTGAGTCCCCAGGTATCATATATGGTACCCAATAGTTATAAGTTTTAAATCCCACTATGACATTTATTTACAGTTAGCAAGTACCTGAGAAATATCTCTACAGCTTTAGTGAGTTATTAAAGCATGTGAAAATGCTTGTCAATAGAAAAGATATGTCTTTACTTTTATTTCGCTGAGACATGGTGCAGTTGTAGAATCAGAATTTTGCAGTCAGTGCTGCCACCTTAAAGTACTCGCAGAAGGAGGAACACACGAGCTGTGGCAAGTGCGACATGTATCGTACATGATACTGCAAGCAAGAAAAGGTTCAGCTATGTACGCGCCCGAAAAAAAACTAAAATGTGGAGGCATCATATATGCTACCCTGGTACTGAGGAAGGTATGAAAGTGAAATGTGAGTGATAAAGAGTTCAGAAAAAACTATAATAGCAACTTTTGAAATTTCATTTAGTTATTTATGTATTTATTTATTTATTAATTTAGTCTTTGCCGATCGACTTTAGCTGAGAATTTTCACTTGAGAGTATGGGGTGTGTCATACATTTTTGTATATACACTGCTGGCCACCGTAAATGCAACACCAAGAAAGACAAGAGGTAGCACAACAAAATTTATTTTGTAGATAACATGTTGACCAAGTATCAAATGATTACGTTTACAGACGTCTGTGACATGTGGTTCCTGCCAGAATCAGTAGCCAGAGTAGCCGCCATTGTTGGAGATCACCGCTGCCACACGTCTCGGCATTGAGTCAAAGAGACGTTGGATGTGTTCCTGGGGTACAGCAGCCCAAGCAGCTTCCACACGTTGCCAAAGATCATTTGGGTCACTCGTTGAGCAACCATGGACCACATGTTTTCTATCGGCGAAAGATCCGGAGAGCAAGCTGGCCAGGGAAGCACTTCAATCTGGTTATTGACGAAGAACCTTTGCACAATGCGTGCCACGTGTGGTCGTGCATTATCCTGTTGAAATATGGCTGTGGCTGAGCCCTGAAGGTAAGGAAGGACAACTGGCTCCAGCACCTCGGATATGTAGCGCCGGCTATTTAAAGTACTGGCAATGCGTACTAGAGGCATGCGAGAGTAATATCCAATACCGCCCCATACCACAATGCCCGGTGCAAGACCAGTGTGGTGGTGCATAATGCAGCTGTCCAGCATCCTCTCTCCACGGTGTCTCCACACTCGAATCCAACCATCGTGGTGCTGCAGACAGAAGCGTGCCTCGTCAGTAAAGACAACGTCATTCCATTCTGCCGTCCACATCTGTCTGTCATCACACCACTGGCGACGGAGACATCTGTGGTTCTGCGTCAATGGTAGACGAAGCAATGGACGTCTTGCGGACAGACCACTCTGCTGTAAACGGCATCGAATGGTATGCGCAGACACTGGATGATGCGTTACAGACGCAATGTGCTGTGCTATGGTTCAGGATGTCACTGAGCGATCCGTCACTGCCATGCGCACAATTTGCCTATCAGCACGTGCAGTGGTGCACCGAGGTGAATGCGATCGACCATGTCAGTCCGTCGTACCCTCCTGCATCCAACGGTCACATATCCGCATTACAGTTGTTTGATTTCGTCCAACACGACTAGCGATTTCTCTGTATGATAATCCACAATCTCAGTAAGCCACTATCCTTCCTCTGTCAAACTCGGATACTTGATCAAACGATGTTTGCTGTTGTCTACGAGGCATAACTGATCGTCTTGTGAAACAACCACAAGGTAAACACACGTGCCAAACGTACACTCGTCGAAATCGCCAAGCCTTAAATGGCGCTATGAGGTGGTGCCACAGGTGCGCGTGATGTGCGTCTCTGCTGAAATTCTAATCAGTTGCATATCTCATCGCTGCAAACCCATGGTGTAAATTTCACTTGATTCGGATGCTTCCTTCAGGGTGTTGCATTTACGGTGGCCAGCAGTGTACAATAAGTATATAATAAAAAACAGGATTACATTTTATAGGCACATATGAGGTTATTAGATATTTTCTGCAACAATATAACAGCTAATATTTAATTTGTTATTTGATACTCACTCATACTGTATGTACCAGGAGGTGTGCTGTAATTATCAAATGGCAGTGAAACTTGGTAATACACTAATGCATTAATGTGGAACCGATTTATACTTGAAAACAAATTAGTTTCAGTTGCGGACACCAGGTGCAAATCTGGCACTTTATATTGTTTGCACGATGGTATGACATCCACGCTGTCATTTGACAAGCGATAACATGAGTGAATAGTATGGCTATCGAGAACAGAGACCATGTGCTCTTTAGCAAAACTGTTTTACGGGAATGGCAGCAGCTAGACTGCTGGACTGAGACAGTATCGCCTACTGAAAGGTCTAAGGAGAGACCCGATGTCATTAAATGGTTTACAGAAGAGGATAATTTGAAAACATGCATGAGCCTGGTGTGGCACTAGAAGAGGAAGGCATCTTATCCTGTAGGTGTAACTGACCATGCAGCATGTGCCCTGGTTAATGTTAGTGTTCATGTTCATGTTCATACTCATGCAGTGTCATGAGAATTGTCCACCCCATGGTCAACAGTTTAGTAAGTTTTGTGGTCTATTTTACGCTAGTATCCACACAAGACCCAGATGGTGCAGCAGCTGAAACCTAATGGTCCATGGCAAAGTTCTGAATTTTCTCTTTGGTTTCTCGCATGGATTGTAGTTGATGACAGGTACTTCACAAGCACCTTTATGCTCAGCCAGTTCTTCTTTCAAAACAATACACCTACAGGATCTTCAGATATACTGTGATGTGTGCATGTTATCAAGACCTTGTACAGCATATGATTCCTGTTTTGTAAGAGCATAACTGTGTGGAAGCCACTGTTTTCATGCCATATAGGGCACAACACATCATGTTGTTCACCCAGTGAAAGATCTAGTTAATGCAACCTTCCATGAACATGTTATCTGCAAAGGTTTTCCAGATGCATGGTGTATAAGATCACCTGTTCTGAATCCATGTGACTTTTGGCTCTGAGAATATCTAAAAGGATGCATATACCATGGACTCTTTTGGTCATTATCTGATCTGAAGGCCAGAATAAAGGAATATGTTTCTCAGAGTCCACTGGAACTGCTGCAAACAACTGTTGATTGGATCATTTTATAGATGCAGCATCTAGTCGACATCTCCAGTGGTCATTTTGAACAAACTGTGTAAGCAGCAGTAAATAATAAAATCAACATTATGCCTTTCTCACTTGCTTGACCATTTCTGCCCATGTCCTATTCCTAAACCATTACATATGGAAACATTTTTATATGTCTTCCTTACAGTCACCACACCAGATTTGCACCTGATGCCCAAAATTTGAACTAATTTTTGCCTAGTGTAAGTTGACTGCACATTAATGCATAAGAATACCTACTGAGTTTTGCTGACATACATAATTATAGCCTACACTGGACCTCTATGGCTAGCTGCACTTTAATTAAAACCACCCAGTATACCGTTTATTTTGATGTCTTGTTAAAAAAGCTTTTACCTGCTCCATCAGAAGCACTCAGTGCCACATTTTGCTGTCTTCTGTAATAATTTTCATTTCCATTTGTTGAGCAGTCATGTACGTCTTTATTTAGGAGGTGGTTACCACTTACTCTCACTGCCATAATATTCTGATATTTGAAATATTCTTTTTAATGGCTATCTTGAGCACTTCTCCATATATAGGTATGTGCGGTTGGATATGGGTGTGTGTGTGTGTGTGTATACCTGTCCTTTTTCCCCCCTAAGGTAAGTCTTTCCGCTCCCGGGATTGGAATGACTCCTTACCCTCTCCCTTAAAACCCACATCTTTTCATCTTTCCCTCTCCTTCCCTCTTTCCTGATGAAGCAACCATTGGTTGCGAAAGCTTGAATTTTGTGTGTATGTTTGTGTGTCTATCGACCTGCCAGCGCTTTCGTTTGGTAAGTCACATCATCTTTTTATATATATATATATATATATATATATATATATATATATATAAAAAAAAATCGAGCAAGTCAGACATGGGGAAAGAAGTGTGGTGCTACAGAAGAATGCAGAAGATAGAAAATGTAACCAATGAGGAGGTTATGAATAAAAATTGGGGAGAAAAGAAATTTGTTGCATAATTTTACTAAAAGAAGGGATCTGTTGACAAGAGCACACTCTGAGACATCAACAGATCATCAACTGGAGGGAAGTGTGGTGGGTGGAAATTGTAGAGGGAGACTAAGACTTGAGTACAGTAAGCAGACTCAAAAGGATGTAGGCCGCAGCAGTTATTCAAAGATGAAGAGGCTTGCACAGAGTAGAGCAGCATGAAGAGCTGTATCAAACCAGTCTTAGGACTGAAGATAATGATAAAAACAACAACAACAAATTGTATATCACATCATCATCTTTATATTTGTTTTGTGGGAATATATTGACCAGAAGCAGTTATTTCGTTTGCCAGTTTATCCTATTAATGTTAATACAATTCCATATCCAAATGCATCACTACTGTTAATACACTCAAAATAAATAAATAAATAAAAATAAAAAACCAACGAAAACTGCAAAGAAATTATCCAAATGGGACAGAAATCTGTAGATGTGATGTACATGTACATGCACAGGCAAATAAATTATCACAATTTCAGGAAAAAATGGATGATTTATTCAAGAGAAAGAGCTTCACAAACTAAGCAACTCAATAACACGTTGGTCCACCTCTGGTCCTTATGCAAGCAATTATTCATCTTGACATTGATTGATAGAGTTGTTGAATATCCTCCTGAGGGATATTGTGCCAAATTCAGTCAAACTGGCACATTAGATAATCAAAAACCCATGCTGGTTCAAGGGCCCTGCCAATAATGCTCCAAACGTTCTCAACTGAAGAAAGATCTAGTGACGTTGCTGGCCAAGAGGTAGAGTTTGACAGGCATGAAGATAAGCAGGAGGAATTTTTGCCATGTGTGGGCTGGCATTATCATGCTGAAATATAAGCTCAGGATGTCTTGCCATGAAGGGCAACAAAGAATATCATTGATGTACCACTGTGGTGTAATGGTGCTGTGGATGAGAACCAAACGAGTCCTGTTATGAAATGAAATGGCACCCCAGACCATCTCAAATTGAAATTTGTGATAAGTTCCTATGGGATCAAACTGCTAAGGTCATCGGTTCCTAGGCTTACACACTACTTAATCGAACTTAAACTAACTTACGCTAATGACATCACACACCCATGCCCGAGGGAGGACTCGAAACTCTAATGGGGGGGTAGCTGCACGAGCCATGGCAAAGGCCATCTCACCTTACTGTCAGACCATATGGTGGACGACAGTCAGGTTGTTACCCCCCTGGTGTCCATGACATCTCCAGACATGTCTTCTGCCAGGAATATGAATGGCTGCAGTAGAATTGTCTACAGTGATGAGTCCTGCTTTAAACTGAGCCACGATGGCCATTCTAATAAGTCGCCATTATTCTATGCTTCGTTTTGTTACCCTTCATGGCAAATCATTCTGGGCTTACATTTCAGCAAAATAATGCCAGCCCACACATGTTGTTGTTGTTGTTGTTGTTGTGGTCTTCAGTCCTGAGACTGGTTTGATGCAGCTCTCCATGCTACTCTATCCTGTGCAAGCTTCTTCATCTCCCAGTACCTACCTTTTCTCCTTCTGAATCTGTTTAGTGTATTCATCTCTTGGTCTCCCTCTACGATTTTTACCCTCCACGCTACCCTCCAATACTAAATTGGTGATCCCTTGATGCCTCAGAATATATCCCACCAACCGATCCCTTCTTCTAGTCAAGTTGTGCCACAAACTTCTCTTCTCCCCAATCCTATTCAATACCTCCTCATTAGTTATATGATCTACCCATCTAATCTTCAGCATTCTTCTGTAGCACCACATTTCGAAAGCTTCTATTCTCTTCTTGTCCAAACTATTTATCGTCTATGTTTCACTTCCATACATGGCTACACTCCATACAAATACTTTCAGAAATGAGTTCCTGACACTTAAATCTATACTCGATGTTCACAAATTCCTCTTCTTCAGAAACGCTTTCCTTGCCATTGCGAGTCTACTTTTTATATCCTCTCTACTTTGACCATCATCAGTTATTTTGCTCCCCAAATAGGAAAACACCTTTACTACTTTAAGTGTCTCATTTCCTATCTAATTCCCTCAGCATCAACAGACTTAATTCGACTACATTCCATTATCCTCGTTTTGCTTTTGTTGATGTTCATCTTATACCCTCCTTTCATGACACTGTCCATTCCGTTCAACTGCTCTTCCAAGTCCTTTGCTGTCTCTGACAGAATTACAATGTCATCGGCGAACCTCAAAGTTTTTATTTCTTCTCCATGGATTTTAATACCTACTCTGAACTTTTCTTTTGTTTCCTTTATTGCTTGTTCAATATACAGACTGAATAACATCGGGGATAGGTTACAACCCTGTCTCACTCCCTTCCCAACCACTGCTTCCCTTTCATACCCCTCGACTCGTATGACTGCCATCTGCTTTCTGTACAAATTCTAAATAGCCTTTCACTCCCTTTATTTTACCCCTACCACCTTCAGAATTTGAAAGAGAGTATTCCAATCAACATTGTCAAAAGCTTTCTCTAAGTCTACAAATGCTAGAAACGTAGGTTTGCCTTTCCTTAATCTAGCTTCTAAGATAAGTTCAAAATGGTTCAAATGGCTCTGAGCACTATGGGACTTAACAGCTGTGGTCATCAGTCCCCTAGAACTTAGAACTACTTAAACCTAACTAACCTAAGGACATCACACACATCCATGCCCGAGGCAGGATTCGAACCTGCGACCGTAGCAGTTGCGCGGTTCCGGACTGCGCGCCTAGAAACGCGAGACCACCATGGCCGGCTCTAAGATAAGTCTTAGGGTCAGTATTGCCTCACGTGTTCCAACATTTCTACGGAATCCAAACTGATCTTCCCCGAGGTTGGCTTCTATCAGTTTTTCCATTCATCTGTAAAGAATTCGCGTTAGTATTTTGCAGCTGTGACTTATTAAACTGATAGTTCGGTAATTTTCACATCTGTCAACACCTGCTTTCTTTTGGATTGGAATTATTATATTCTTCTTGAAGTCTGAGGGAATTTTGCCTGTCTCGTACATCTTGCTCACCAGATGGTAGAGTTTTGTCAGGACTGGCTCTCCCAAGGCTGTCAGTAGCTCTAATGGAATGTTGTCTACTCCAGGGGCCTTGTTTCGACTCAAGTCTTACAGTGCTCCGTCAAACTCTTCACGCACTATCATATCTCCCGTTTTATCTTCATCTACATCCTCTTCCATTTCCATAATATTGTCCTCAAGTACATCGCCCTTGTATAGACCTTCTATATACTCCTTCCACCTTTCTGCTTTCCCTTCTTTGCTTAGAACTGGGTTTCCATTAAAGCTCTTGATATTCATGCAAGTGGTTCTCCTTTCTCCAAAGGTCTCTTTAATTTTCCTGTAGGCAGTATCTATCTTACCCCTAGTGAGATAAGCCTCTACATCCTTACATTTGTCCTCTAGCCATCCCTGCTTAGCCATTTTGCACTTCCTGCCGATCTCATTTTTGAGACGTTTGTATTCCTTTTTGCCTGCTTCATTTACTGCATTTTTATATTTTCTCCTTTCATCAATTAAATTCAACATTTCTTCTGTTACCCAAGGGTTTCTACTTGCCCTCGTCTTTTTATCTATTTGATCCTTTGCTGCCTTTACTATTGCATCCCTCAAAGCTACCCATTCTTCTTCTACTGTATTTCTTTCCCCCATTCCTGTCAATTGTTCCCTTATGCTCTCCCTGAAACTCTGTACAACCTCTGGTTTAGTCAGTTTATCCAGGTCCCATCTCCTTAAATTCCCACCTTTTTGCAGTTTCTTCAGTTTTAATCTACAGCCCACAAATGGTGAGAGCTTTTACTGTTGTCTTCTTGTTTGCCAAACTACATCGAACAGAAAGGTCATTGGATATCTCCCAAATTGAGAACATTTGGAGAATTATGGGCAGGCCCTTTGAAACAGCTCAGGATTTTGACAATTTAATGCTTCAATTTGACGGAATTTGGCATGATATCCCTCAGGAGGACATCCAACAACTCTATCAGTCAATGTCAAGACAAATAACTGTTTGCACAAGGGCCAGAGGTGAACCAATGTGTTACTGACTTGTTCAATTTGTGAAGCTCTTTCTCTTGTATAAATCATTCAATTTTTCTGAAATCGTAATAATTTGTTTGTCTGTACATGCACATCACATCCACAAATTTCTGTCACCCCCCACCCCCCTCTCTGTCTCTCTCTCTCTCTCTTTCAGACTTAAGTTCACAGTGATAACAGAGGGAGAAGCTCTGGACATGGTGAGGAGCTAGGCCAGGCACAAACATTTCAAAATGCTGAAGTATTCTATGGCTTGAACCAGTCCAATATACCGGGTGATCAAAAAGTCAATATAAATTTGAAAACTGAATAAGTCACAGAATAATGTAGATAGAGAGGTACAAATTGACACACATGCTTGGAATGACTTGGGGTTTTATTAGAAAAAAAAAAAAAAAAAAAAAAAATTATACAAAAGTTCAAAAAATGGCCAACAGATGGTGCTTCATCTGATCAGAATAGCAATAATTAGCATAACAAAGTAAGACAAAGCAAAGATGATGTTCTTTACAGGAAATGCTCAATATGTCCACCATCATTCCTCAACAATAGCTGTAGTCGAGGAATAATGTTGTGAACAGCACTGTAAAGCATGTCCGGAGTTATGGTGAGGCACTGGTGTCGGATGTTGTCTTTCAGCATCCCTAGAGATGTCGGTCGATCACGATACACTTGCGACATCAAGTAACCCCAAAGCCAATAATCGCACGGACTGAGGTCTGGGGACCTGGGAGGCCGAGCATGACAAAAGTGGCAGCTGAGCACATGATCATCACCAAACGACGCGCGCAAGAGATCTTCACGCGTCTAGGAATATGGGGTGGAGCACCATCCTGCATAAACATCGTACCTTCCAGCAGGTGTCTATCAGCCAGGCTGGGGATGATGCAATTCTGTAACATATCAGCGTACCTCTCACCCATCACAGTAGCAGTTACAAAACCAGAATCACACATTTCCTCGAAGAAAAAAGGCCCGATAACGGTAGATATGGTAAATCCAACCCATATCGTGACTTTCTCGTCATGCAATGGAGTTCCCACGACAGTTCTAGGATTTTTGGTAACCCAAATTCCCTCGGAGCATGAAATGAGCTTTGTTGGTCCACAACACATTACTCAACCAATCGTTATCTTCCACCATCTTTTGAAACGCCCACACCGCAAATGCCCTCCGCTTCACTAAATCGCCAGGTAACAGTTCATGATGCTGATGTTTGTATGGATAGCATCGGAGGGTACGCCTAAGTGCCAACCAAACAGTAGTGTATGGAAAGCCGGTGCGACATGCGACTGCACGAGCACTGACTTCCCCGTGCATAGACAAACCTGTTACAGTCTCCATTTCTTCCTGAACTGTCTCAGCAGCATTACACCTTGTGCTCGGTCGGCCACTACGAGTTCTATTGTCTAAACAACCAGTGGCTTCGAACTTCGAAATCATTCTCGCCACAGCTGCATTTGTCAGCGGAGCTTTACCCATTCGAATCCCCTTCCTATGGCGATAGGATCATAACACTGAACTAGCACATTCCCCATTCAAATAATACAGCTTCACTAAAAGCGCCTTTTCAGGTAATGTCAACATGCTGCAACTGCTGGCACATCTGATTCTGTCTCTCATTACAGCTACTTTTATACACAATTGTCATGCACAGTCACTGACGTTTCGCTGTCCAGTGCCATCTGTCAGACATTTTGTGAACTTTGGTTTTTTTTGGCTCTAATAAAACCCCATGTCATTCCCAGCATATGTGTTAATTTTTACCTCTCTATCTACATTATTCCTTGGTTTATTAAGTTTTCAAATTTATACTGACTTTTTGATCACCTGGTATATCACATGTAATTTCTTCCAATGTACACCACATAGTTTACTTGTAACATCTGGTGTAAATTTTTTGCAACTCCAGTTGTGAAGTAGGATGCAGTGTGGCATGTTTAGGAAATGAACCATTATTGCCTCACACTCAATTTTGAGACTACTTTGCCACTCATCGATGTGAATGTAGGTAGTTTCTAAAACTAAATGATGTAAAATGCTAAGAAATCAACCACCACCTCAAAATCGATACATTAAAATGAATAAAAATGCAGTAATGAGAATATGTCAATAATCTAGGTTTTTATATACAAAACCAGCAAAAGAAATAATTGTTGTAGACTTTTACAAGAACCAATGGTGAAAATTACTAATGAAAATTGGCCATACCATAACTGTGGAAAAAGCACAATGTAAAGAAAAAGTTCATGGGTAGTCAGTACAGCATAGAATAGTACATTAATTACTGGCATGCAATGCAGCACAAAGCACATATAGCATCTGTGATTGTATCACCTGGGATGGAAAAACTAGCTAGTGGCTGTTAAGACAGATGAATATAGCTCACAACATGCTACAACTGCCTGAAATCAAGAGCAAACAGCATTATTAAAATGTGGAGGGAGTTGTTTCTTATTTACTGCAGAAAGAGGGATACCATACTGTTATTGCACAAAATACTGCTTGCGCCTCATCCAACTGTGGCCAATGGACAGACATTCTGACTAAGTTACGTAGACAAGTATAACGTTTGCTCTTGATCTGGGATTGTGAAAATTTTTTGCAAAAACTTTTTGTGCAAGCCAATGTATGAGCTTTGTTTGTCTGATTCCATAAATCATCATTGTCCTGTAGCAAAAATGTCTATATAATGTATTAAGATAATATCTGTGAGTCAGTTGAATGAATGTACGAGGGACAGTCAAATGAAAACGAGACAGGTCAAAGAAAAATAAGTAAACTGTTTTTCATTTCAAAAATAACTAGCATAACTGGTAATACATTTATCCCATTATGAGACATGCTGGTCAGTGTCTTCATGGAAAAATGCTTACAGTTGCCTGTGGAAGCATGATTGTACCTAGGCACGCACTTCTTTGTCCATAGCAAATCAATGGGCACAAATGTCTTTCATCACAGTTCCAACAATATGGAAATCACATGGGGAGAAATCGGGACTGTATTGATGGTGTGTAAGGACTTCCCAGCAAAACTTCTGCAATGTTGTCTAAACAACCTTAGTAACATGTGCGCAGGCATTATCCTGCAACAGAATGATGCGGTCCATCAATATTTCAGAGCATTTGACCTGATGATCCACTTAAAGTTTTACAAAGTGTCCATGTACAGCTGTGTGTTAATTGTGGCACTGTGTTCCAGAAAGTCAATGAGCAGCAGGCCTTTGCTGTCAAAGAAAAAGGTCATCATGACTTTCTCGGGGAAGGCGTACCTGTTGTTTTTATTACGCTGCAGAAGTTTCACAGGGAAGCCCTTACACATCATCGACGCAGTCCCAATCTCGCCCCATGCAGATTCCATATTTTTGGGGCCCCATTGTAAGATATTTGTGGTCACTGATTTTTTTCAGGTGAAAAGGTACATTCCTCCTGGTTCCAGAGGTCTCTGCAAACATTTTTCCATGAATGCACTGACCCTCTTGCCTCACACAGAGATAAATGTATTAACAGTTATGGTGATTACTTTTGCAATAATAAACAGTTACTTACTTTTTGAGGTTCCGTACCTCAGTCAGTAAACTCAGAACCCGTACAGGATCACACTGTTGCCATCTGTCTGTCCAACTCTTAAGACCCATTTTTGTCAGAAATGGGTAGTGGAATCAAGCTGAAATTGATGTCATACTATCATCTATGTCCCTTGGCAGCATGAATAATGCAAGCTTCTAAGTCAGTGCAATCAAAAGATATTGCCATTTATGTCACGTATTTTGATACTCACAAACTGGTTCATCAAAACCTATGGGCTACTTCCTGTTGACCTAGAATCATGAAATATGAGAAGAAGCAAGGTTTCGCGGTACAAGTAAGGGGAAAAAATCTGAAAATTGTTAATTAGTTGCTACATCGCACAAAAAATATTTTTTCCATTTGATGTGCATCTCCCTGTCTGTCTGGTAATCTGTTAAGACCCCCTTTATCAGAAATTAATAGAGGTCTCAAAGTGAAATTTATGTCATATACAGTCTACAATCCCTTGAAGGGGAAAAAATTTAAGCTGCTAAGTCAACTACATCTACATCATACTCAGCAAGCCACCTAAGGGTGTGTGGTGGAGGATACTTCTGGAACTGCTAACTGATCCACCCTTCTCTCTTCAACTCGCGAATGACGAATAGGAAGAATTATTGTTGTTAGGCCTCTGCATTAGTTCCAATTTCTTGAATTTTCTCATCGTGGTCATTTGGTGAGATGTATGTGGAGGATGTAATATGAAGTCTGACTCTTCCTGGAAAGCACTCTCAAAATTTCAATAGTAAACTTCTTCGTGATGCACAATGCCTGTCTTGTAGCGTCTGCCACCAAAGTTTGTTGAGCATCTCCCTAATGCTCTCGCGCCGACCAAACGATCCCTTGACAAAATGTGCCACTCTTCATTGGGTCCTCACTCTACACCCCCCTCCCCCACCCCCCTCTCTTCACTCCTATCAATCCTGACTTGTAAGGATCCCATATTGATGAACAACGCTCAAGAATTGGTTAATCAAGTGCCTTGTAAACCACTTCCTTTGTGGGTTAGTAACATTCTCTTAAGATTCTTCCTATGAATTAGTCTGGCATCTGCTTTTCGTATATTTTTTTATGAGGTCATTCCATTTAAGATCACTCCATAGATACTGTTTCCAGCAATTTGTCATCAATAATATACTCATGCAGTAGTGGATTTTTTTTTTTTTTTTTTTTTTTTTTTTTTTTTTTTTTTTTTTTTTTTTTTTTTTTGCAATGTGATACATTCATATACATTCCGGGGCAACTCAAATAATTTACCTCATTAAGAAAGCCAATATAACTAAATTTCACTTGTCAAGTTCAACAAAGTTGTTAAACTTGTGATCTGATGCATGCGCTTAAATAGCATAAATTCCATTTGTCTGCATAACTGAACTTAAACTTTCAGACCTAGAAAGAGTGACAATGAGCTCAAAGAACCTAGGTTCAATGAACATATTTACACAAATCAATACATTGTTGAGATATGGGTCATCTATCCTATGGCAGCCATCTGTCTATTGACACTACAGTGGATACTCAGTGTGGTTAGCACTGATTCATACACAGTCTTCCGTTATTCATCTTAATGAATTACAAACATGTACAAACATACCTGGCAGCCCACAGATTTGGTCACATGCATGGGATACATTCTTTTGTAATGTGTGCACATTCTCAATGTATGTGGAATAACCAATGCCTTTAAATGTCTCCAGTCGGAAAACTAAGCAATGAAAGGTCAGTTGGACTAAAGGGCATGCTGGTAGACCTCCTCATTGAATGTTTGTATTAAATGCTCTAATATGAGGCATAGAAAATGGGCTAGCGCCCAGCCATGCATAAACTACATAGCAGAATATCTATCTCCAATTTCCTACATGGAATATCAGGACTCCAGTTCACTGTTTACATTGTTCATATGGACCGCAGAGTTGCTAAGCTTGTTTTCATCTCATCACAACCTCAAAACAATATGAGGAGTAACTACAAACACAACCGATAAGAACTGAGCAATGAATGCAAAGAGGACGAAAGCTTACTCCACTAAGTACTGAACGTTCTTGAGAAGTAAAATGGCTCTTATCCCAGCAAATGTTAGTTTCGGGACATATGTTTATAGGACAGTACCATTACTCACAAGACACAGGATCTAAAGCACCTGTATATTAGAAATACTAATGAATAATCTGGGATATCACTGAGATTGTGCCAGGATGCAAATCTGAGCTCCTCATTACAAGTTCGCTTGAAAATTGAAATTATAATAAATCATACAATGAAGGCTTTCACGACCGGATGTTTCAGCTGCCATGAATTCTTCCTGGTTGTATGGCCGCTGCCAAGAATTCTTCCTGGTTGTATGGCCGTGGTCCATGGAACTCTTCTATCGCTGACATTTCGTCCAAAGCTATGTTGGACATCTTCGGAGGTGCTCCTGGTTGTGCTGAGACTCGCCGACTGACGAGTTGGACACTGAAGAACGGCCTAAATACCGTGGAAAGTGGGTGTGGTCTGGATTTCACGTGATAGCAGGTATAAACCTTGTCACGGATAAAATGTAACTATTGATCATAGTACGTCAAAGATAAAAACTTCTCATTGATTCTGTAGTGTCACTGTCCATATATTGCTGAGTTTAATGGCTTCTTCTTTTCTGTTAAAATTATCCCCATGTTTATATATTTTGATGGTTTCTCTATATAGCCATGGATAATAGTTCTTCATAGTAAGTAAAACTTCAGTTTCTGAAAATTTCACTATGCGATCACCCAACTGAAGAGCATGTTCTACCACGGCTGACTTAACAACTTTCCGACCAACTAAGAAAACAGGTCAAGCACTTCGTTCCGTTAAGGATAAACGTCCTCTTCTGTCTGCAGGTGGTATATGCAATATTCCGTGTACCTGTGGTAGGGTATACATTGGAACTACAAAGAGTAGTGTGAATACACGGTTGAAGGAACATAAAAGTCTTTGCCAACTAGGGAAAACAGACAAGATGTCCAACATAGCTCTGGACGAAATGTCAGGGATAGAAGAGTTCCATGGACCATGGCCATACAACCCGGAAGAATTCTCGGCAGCTATAATAAATCACATGGCATATGAATGAAAAAGACGTCTGTTCTTGTTTTATTTTTTGGTCTCTTTTTAAATTTTTTGTACACAGTTCAATTACAAAAATTCTGAATATTCAACATTATTCAATTTTGTATATGGTGTGATAATAGTATGAACTCGTTTTCTGAACTACCAGTTCATGATACCACGTGAAAAATTTGACTCCTCTTTTAAATATCCAGCTATTGTTATTAAAACTGACTCTGGGGAAGAACACAAGACAGCACACCTATATTACACTGAAGTTGGAGAATGCTGACTATTTTGTGAATGTTGTCACATACCCAACAGTTTGGTGAAAAACCAAGTATTTGGTTATAACATTGCACAGTACATTCAGACCATCACCTGTGTATGTGGACCAGCACAGATTTGCTTTGGTGGAGGTCGGAACAAAAAGCCAATGTCAACAGAGTGGAAACAGTCTGTCGCCAAATCCTGTGTTCTGCCATCATTCGAGGTCACATGGCATCTATTTCTTACACTCGGGAACACTGCTGACCGTCAGTCTTATGCAAGGTTTTGCTGGTCGTACATTTCCCTGAATTTTATGTTTTGTTTTTTAACCAGTAGCACAATTTATATAGAATGGCTACACAGTAAATCATCATTGTTTTAAAAAAGTGCCAGGAAATGAGAATACAACAGTTTTCATTTTTCTCAAGAAAAGTACTCTGTAATACTTTCTGAAGTGATTTATGCTAAAAGCAAGTGCAATACACATTTCAGTCAGAGATGATTAATGCGTTTTGACATTTTAAAAGTTAATGCTGAAGATAAATTAATTGTATCATTAAAACCAGGAGAAACGAATATACAGTATTATGTCAACAACAATGAATTTTTCAGTACACTATCTGAAACTCCAATCAGAAGGAATGATATGTATGGTTAAAGAATTGCAAATTGAATACAAAAATATTACATATGAACCTGTAATGTTATATTTAATTTTATGTAAATGATGTGAAGTGAACCGTAGTGCACCTGAAAAGATATTGTTGTGAAAGTAATGATCAGTTTGGAGTTAAACTCAAGATGTCAAATCGATCTGGTATACCTGCAGTCACGCAGGGATGGCAAATGTCAATTCATAATGGTGCCAATACCATGCAATGAAGTTTGTCCAGCTATTACCTTTGCAAAATAAGACAGTTGGAGAAGCAATGTATCATATTCTTCAAATATATTTAACATTTGGTGCTCCAGCCATATTGAAATCAGATTATGACAGGGAATTAGGTAATCAAGTCATACCCAAACTATGTGCTATGCGTAAAGATGTTAAAATAGTTTATGGAAAGCCTTATCATAGTCAAACACAAGGATCAGTTGAAACAGCCAATCAGGATATACAGAACATGTTAACTGCATGGATGAATGATGACAATACAAATACATCGTAAGATGCTTTGCCCTTTGTTCAGTTCGCCACAAATCATACATGACACGAAAGAATATGCTGAAGTCCTTATGAAGCTGTGATTCGCTTTAAACCAAAAAGAGGCATTGCATCGTGATCTTTGCCTGGAGAACAAATTGCAAACACTGAAACTGAACAACAGCTCGAAGAAATAGTTACTGCTTTTGAAAAAAAATTAGGCAGTGACCATACCGAAAACAATACTGAGAATGAAAATATTGCAGAGGAGCTGCAGCCCATCACATATTCATATCAAGCTCTGACTTAACAACATGAGTGTATTTCTATAGAGCTGCACAAAAAAGATCTACTACAAGCAACAAATATGTTATGAATCTCAAAAAGAAAATTTCCTTTTACTCAAATTGATGATACCGTATGAATCGAAGTCTCTGATTTCAGCTATGACCATACAGATGCCCAAAACATGTTTGCAGTTGTTGTTGGAACAGAGCCCTCCAACTTTCATGAATTAGCAAACAAAAAAGGTATCCTCAAACAGTTTTATAACGTCATCACAATAGTGAGTTGTTGCAATAAATAAGACTGACATTATACAATTATGAAATTAAATAAGTTTATTATTGGTCTTATTTTCTTTTCTCATTTAGAATGTACTGCTCTTTTTAAGTTGAACCGTTCATTTACATGTGCTGTTACTTTAGCATTCTCCTATTTTGGCATATACAGGGTGTAAATTTTAAGCTGACAAACCAGAATAACTCAAAAAATAAGCTTCACACGAAAAAATAAGTAGAATCTAAAGTTGATTATTTTCGAGGGGGACATCTGCAGCTACTAAAATTAGCCCACCATCCCAGCCCCCTGGGGGTGGGACGGGAGGCAACTTTAAAATTTCAAATGGGAACCCCCATTTTTTATTGCAGAATCAGATTCTACATAAAAAACTATGTACATTTTGTCTTAAACATTTGTTTTGATTCTTGGTAGTTGGTGCTGTAATTCAAAAAAATCTATGTTCTCATTTTTGTGTGGAAAATGATTACGGATAAATAAAAAATACTTATTTACTTCGTAAATTTTGATTCCCTAAAACTAAAACTCTTCCTCTCTCCCCATAGGGTGGCGTCTGAGAGAGAGGAATTAGAGTTTTACAAGTGTTAACCCAACTACTGAATTAATTTTTTCTGCAGATTTGGATAAGTTTTGTTTGTTTTGTGGTCAGGAGGCCACACAACTTTTAATTATCAAACAAATCATCTGACTAGCTAACTAACTAACCAGACATCCTACTTACTAACGAGTGAACTTATTTTTTATTTAATTATCCGTAACCATTTTCCATGCAAAAATTAGAACATGGATTTTCTTGAATTACAGTGCCAACTACCAAGAATCAAAACAAATGTTTAAGACAAAATGTACATAGTTTTTTATGTAGAATCTGATTCTGCAATAAAAAATGGGAGTTCCCGTTTGAAATTTTAAAGTTGCCTCCCATCTCACCCCCAGGGGGTGGCGGGCTAATTTTAGCACCAGTAGCTGTCCCCCTCGAAAATAATCAACTTTGGATTCTACACATTTTTTCATGTGAAGCTTACTTTTTGAGTTATTCTAGTTTGTCAATTTCAAATTTACACCCTGTATTTTGATAATAAGGTATGATTTAAAAACACAGCAAAATATTTTTATTCAACAATCATCATGGTGAATGTTGACATTTACTGGTGTAACTGAGAAATAAGGAAATTTGGCAAATATTTTGGACATACAATAAGAGTCTATGTGACTCTTGACATTCTCCAATTTTGGTCTTTCACAGTAATATATAATGTTGTGCATAGAGCTCTTTAAAAAATACACTATTCAGTCACATTAATGTGACCACCTATTGGAAGAATGAATAACCACTTTTTGCAGTGCAAGATGTGAAGGATGAGAGTCCCTGAGATTATGGAAGGTACTGACAGGAATGTGGAGCTATGTCAACTCCAAGGGCATGACCAGCTACCCTAGGTTCCTTGGGTGAGGGTCCATGACACAAACAGCCAAATCGAGGTGGTCCCACAGATTCTTGATTGGGTTTAAATCTGGGTAGTTCGGTGGCCGGGGGAGTACAGTACACTCATCCTGGCGCTGTATGAACCACGCACATACACTGTGAGCTGTATGAAATGTTGCATTGTGGTGCTGGTGGATGCCATAATGCCGAGGAAAAGCAAACTGCATGTAGGGGTGGACATAGTACCTAAGGAGGGATGCATATTTATACTGATCCACTGTCCCTTCCAGAATAACAATATCATCCAGGAAATACCACGAAAATGTTTCTCAGATCCTAACGCTCCCTCCCAGGTCTGGATCCATAGCTTTCAGCCATACATACTAAAGGACACCTGTAAAATGGATCATATAAAGTGATTCATCTGAAAAGGCCACTGTTGCCACTCAATGGAAGACAAGCTGTTGTACTGCCATGCAAATTCCAGCTATCGTCAGCAATGAATAGCAGTCTGCATGGATGCATGAACCAGGCAACTTCTGCAGAGACCCACATGCAGCAACATACAATTAATGGTCAAGGGGATACTGTTGGTAGCCCCTTGTTTCTCATCTGGGCAATCAGTTGTTCAACAGTTGCATGTCTATTCACCCATACACATCTCCGCAGCTGTCGTTCATCTTCCCCCTCCCTGTCACCTATGGCTGCTGGTGCACCAAAGGTGCCTCAGCATGTTTTGGACAGAGCCATTTTGCCAAGGACAGTATACTTTAACCATGGCCGCATGTGAACAGTTTAAAAACTTTGGCATTTTGTAAAAGTGTCCTGCTTTGGCCCAAAAGCCAATGATCATGCCCTTTTGGACTTCAGATAAAGCGCTCTGTTTCCACATTACAACAATGATGTCCTAATGGTATAGTGTATAGTTTTAGTTTTTGGGATATTGTGTGATAAGAGTTAATGAAAGGATACATACAGTTGACCATGGTAAAAACACATTGTGGATTGTAAATCAATTACAACAGATATGGATGTCTGACTGTGAGCCTCCTTTAGCATTACTACAAATGAAATCTTGTTTTGCTACAGCTCAATGGACAAATCTGTTGAGGTAATTGGTATATGGGACATGTGAGAGGCCTCTCCAGATTCTGGATCTGTGAAGACAGTCGCCAGAATGCAATTATTTTACGTTGTTTTAATCTGTGAACGGGTAGTATTAAAAAGTTTCTGACAATTAAGACTGCATGGTACACTGGTTTGAAAAACTTAAGGTGAGAGTAACTTTCACATGGTATATTACTGCCAAGTAATGTGGTTCAATGAAAAAACAGAAATTATGCTTTCCTTCAAAGAGAAGAATTATGGCAAAGTTACTACAATTTTTGATGGCCCTTTGCACATTACAAAAGGTGGGACAGGGTTTTCAAAGGGTGTGTGATCACCACGGATGGCAATGCATGCTTGGCAATGTGCTCCCATGCCAACCACAAGGTTGGTGAGGAGTTCTGCTAAGACTTCCATTCCTCCACCAGTGGGGTTGACAACTGATGGATGATTGTTGGTGCATGTGAACATGACACAATATGTCTGCCTAATGCATTCCACATGTGCTCGATCAGATTTAAGTCATGGGAAACAGGTAGGCTAGTCCATTCATTAAACATCCTCTCATTCCCAGAGCTGCTCCACCTGCACGTATAAATGTGGACATGTATTATCAGCCATAACAATGAAGTCATGGCCAAATGCATCACTCAAAAGATGCACATGGAGAAGGAGTACAGCAGCACAAGATTCTTGACCAGTGAATGTACTGTGTTCAAAGAGGTCAGCACGTCCATTATGCCTCCCCACACCATAATACCTGGACCAATAAAACCATCATGTTTGACATATTCCCACTTGTCACCATATGACGGTACATATAGCATTGTCAAACATCATTGTTTTGGTGGTCCAAATGTTATGGTGTATGAGGTATAATGTTGCGTGGTCATACTAACCTTCCAATACAATGACGGGGAAAAAAATGTAACACCTACAAGGAGTTGTGTGACATAAATGAAAGTTGGTAGGCATATTACACATCTGAAAGATTATGTCCATTCAAATTTCATGCCAGTCGAATAAGAGTGGCACTAGTAGCACCACTATGAGGATACAAATTAGGTTTGTTTTAAATACACACTGTAATGTTTGTAAATGTTAGGTAGTCAAGAATGCCTTAAGGCACCGAGTTTGAACGAGGTCGCATACCAGGGCTACAAGAAGCTGGAGGTTCCTTCTGCCATACTGTAGAAAGACTTGGCAGTGATGTAGCCACTGTACACGATTGCTAGAAGTAGTGGTCACAAGAATGTAGTCACTAGAAGACTGGGCTCTGGACGGCCACATGGCACTACTACGAGGGAAGGCCACTGTGTTTAGCCTATGGCTCTAGTGCATCATACTGCACCTGCAGCAGCAATTTGAGAAGCAGTTGGCATCACAGTCATACAATGAACTGTTACTAATCAGTTACTTCAATGACAGCCCCAAGACAGAAGCCCTGTAACATGCATTCCACTGACCCCAAACCATTGCCATTTGCGAATTCAGTGGTGTAAAGTGAAAGCCCACTGGAGTGCAGGGTGGAAGTCTGTTGTGTTTTCTGATGAAAGCTGGTTCTGCCTTGGTGCCAGTGATGGCCGTGTTTTGGTTATAAGGAGACTAGGTGAGCACCTGCAACCAGCCTGTCAGCAGCCTACACACATTGGACCTACAGCTGGAGTTATGGTATGGAATGGGATTTTGTACGACATCAGGAGCAATCTCACAGTTATCCCACATATCCCAACTGCAAATTAGCATGTCAATCACTGCTACCATTCGTGGTCAACATTCCAAAGGTGCTTTTCAATAGGATAACACTCACCCTCATACCACTGCTGTAATCCAACATGCTCTACAGAGTGCTGACATGTTGCCTTGGCCTGCTTGATTATCAGATCTGTCTCCAATCAAGCACATACGGGACATCGTTGGACGACAACTGCAGCATCATCCACAAACAGCATTAACCATCCCTTTATTGAAAACCAAGTGCAACAGACATCGATCTCCATCCTACAAACTGACATCTGGCACCCATATGACACAATTTATGCACTTTTGCATCCGACATTCTGGTAGTTACACAAGTTGTTAACATACCCACATTTCACATTTGCAATGGCTTATTTTACACTTACAGTAACCTGTGATCTTGCAATGTTAATAACTTAAACATGTTACCTAGACAATGTATTCCCTGAAATTTCATTACTGCACAGTAATTATTTTTTGGTGTTTTAATTTTTTTTCTGTCAGTGTATTTCAAAACAGAACACTCACTGCTCATTGTTATTGTGACATTGTACTCCTTCCCTATCTGCATCATTCCAGGGGTGTATGTCCAATCACATGTTTATTAGAGTATCATGTAAAAATCTGAATTAAATAGGCCAAAACTGAACATTTTTGGAAATGTTTTCCCTTTACACATCAGTATAGATTTTACGCAACATATTTGAGGCACACGAAAAGATACGCACATTCACACATAGTGGCTCACAGATATTAAGTCATGTTGGATTCCGAGTGATCTTGCTGATAGCTACACTACAGGCTAAAATATGGCACTAAAGGGTAGAATGCTACAGCCAGAATTTTTTGTTGTTAGCAACTACCACCGGAAAAATAATTTTGATCAGATTGAGCAGAATGTTTATGATAAATGTTTTTGGATTTCGTCTTCAACATTACATATGACATCCTGATCATTCATGTCTGAACTTATCTCAACTCAACAACGTGATGTTCAATGAATGAAACTGCTCATAGCACAATAAATGTGTAATAATACAGCTGAGCTGGTTTTCATTAATCATTAATATGACAAATAACTGAGGCACACATTACCACTCATAAGCCATATAAATTGCAATGGAATGCAAGAGGCTGGACCAAAATTTGGCTTTAACAACAAACCCAAGTTATATTACAGATTGACAACAGCACTTTGAATGTCTGAAAGCTCACAGTACGAGCCTTAAAGCTGCTTTTCTTGTGATAAAAAGCCCGTACACTCATTTGCTGGTCTGTGAGGGTACTACATGAGATTCCTATCAACAATATAACAGATGATGACATTGCAGTAAAGTGATATGTTGTGATATCCTGTTTTTTCTCATGGTAGGTTTTTTATGAGGCCGCACATTCAGAGAATGGTTTCTCATTGCCCCCTCTCCTCCTGAACTCTCGCAATACCAATGTATCTTCAATACCGTGTATTACCGAGGGTGGGTACTTTACGCTGAGGTGATAAAAGTCACAGGATAGTGATATGCACATATACAGACAGCAGTAGTATCACGTGCACAAAGTATAAAGGGGTACTGCACTGGCAGTGCCGTCATTTGCACTCACGTGATTCATATGAAAAGCTGTCCAACATAATTATGACCACACAGCAGGAATTAACAGACTTTGAACATGGAACGGTAGTTGGAGCCAGATACATGGGACATTCAGTTTCAGAAATCATTAGGGAATTCAATATTCTGCAATTCACAGTGTCAAAAGTGCATTGAGACTACCAAATTTCAGGTATTATCTCTCACCATGGAGAAGGTGGTGGCTGACGACCTTCACTTAACAACAAAGAGCAGTGGTGTTTGCATAGAGCTGTCAATGCTAACACACACAATTTTCACTGTATGAAGCAACAACAGAAATCAGTGAGGGATATACAACAAATGTATCCGTTAAGACAGTATGGCAAAATTTTACATTAATGGGCTATCACAGCACACAACCGATAATAAGCCTATCTTCAGGTGTTGTACTGGAAACAGTAAAAGACAGGAGATAACTTTCACATGCCACAACACACATAAAATAAAAAAAAAATTTCTAAAAAGTTTTAAAAACTTTTAAAAAACATTTCAAAAGCGCCGGTTGGGCTAGGTGCTGTGAAACCTATCTCAATGCGAAAGTGGCACCAGACAGCACTACAAACGACTGCCTGGGTCGGGAAATATACAAATATCACGACACTTACGCAGTGCTGTGGTCCCCGAGTGCTGCGTGTACCAGGCGTGGTGCGCAATCTATGAGCACAGAATAGGGAGTAGCGAATGCGAATGAGGAGGCAAATTGGTAAACCAGAGTGGCAAAAGAATGCAAGGCCACTAGCCCGGCCATTCACAATTTGAATTTAGTGGTTTACATTTAAAATGAAGAAAAAACAAAAAAAAATTACATAAAAAATACATGAAATAAGTTAAAAGTGCATTATGCGTAGTAAAGGAGTGTGTTGAACAGGTTGGTACAGAACTGTGGTAAAACTGGCTGGAAGGTGGAATATAAAATTATTATATAAACCATAAAGCACAATGAAACTTTCCTTTTACATGAGTGGCAAACAAGTTTTAAATTTAGTGGGGATATATAAGTGACAAAACGGAACAATGAGCCACAGTCATCAGTTAAAAGAACATACATTTGTATATTTTCCTACCCAGGCAGTCATCCATAGTACTGTCCAGTGCCACATTCGCATTGACATAGGTTTCACAGCACCTAGCCCGACCGGCAGTTTCGAAATGTTTTTTAAAAGTTTTAAAAACTTTTAAGAATAAATTTTTGTTTTTTGTTTTTTATGTGTGTTGCGGCACGTGAAAATTATTTTCCATCTTTTGCTATTTCCAGTACGGCACCTGAGGATGGGCTTATAACAGTCCAAAACTGGTCGTGTGAAAATGAAGAAATTTACAACCGAAGCGGTATTTTCAACTTCTGCTATAATGCTCAGTTGCAGATGTTTTTCCAACAGGACTGTTTGGGTATGCATTTGCTAACAGCATGACATCACCTGCAACACCTCTCCTGGGCTCGTGAGCACATCAGTTGGACCCTACACAACTGAAAAACTGTTGCCCGGTCAGGGGAGTCCCATTTCAGTTGGTAAGAGGATTCAAGTGTGGTGCAAACTCCATGAAGCCAAGGACGAAAGTTGTCAACAAGGCACTTTGCAAGCCGGTGGCGGCTCCATAATAGTTTGGCTGTGCTTACATGGAATGGACTGGGTCCTCTGGTCCAACTGCACCAATCATTGACTGGAAATGGTTATGTTCAGCTACTTGGACACCATTTGCAACCAGTTCCAAAACTACGATGAAATTTTTATGAATGACAATGACCCACATCACTGGGCCACAATTGTTTGCAACTGGTTTGAATAACATTCTGGACAGTTTGAGCAAATGATCTAGCTACCCAGATTGCCCAATACGAATCCCAGTGAACATTTATGGGACATAATAGAGAGGTCAGATCATGCACAAAATCTTGCACTGGCAACACTCTCTGAATTATGAACATCTATAGAGGCAGCACGGCTCAATATTTTTGCAGGGGACTTCCAAGGAATTGTTAAATCCATACCACGTTGAGCTGCAGCTCTACACCAGCCAAAATGAGGTCCCGCACAGTATTAAGTGGTTTCCCTTTTGTCACCTCAGTTTATACCCATACAAAATAATTGTAAATTGTTGCTAGCTTATATTAACAATGTATTTTTAAAAGTGTACTGATATACACTCCTGGAATTGGAAAAAAGAACACATTGACACCGGTGTGTCAGACCCACCATACTTGCTCCGGACACTGCGAGAGGGCTGTACAAGCAATGATCACACGCACGGCACAGCGGACACACCAGGAACCGCGGTGTTGGCCGTCGAATGGCGCTAGCTGCGCAGCATTTGTGCACCACCGCCGTCAGTGTCAGCCAGTTTGCCGTGGCATACGGAGCTCCATCGCAGTCTTTAACACTGGTAGCATGCCGCGACAGCGTGGACGTGAACCGTATGTGCAGTTGACGGACTTTGAGCGAGGGCGTATAGTGGGCATGCGGGAGGCCGGGTGGACGTACCGCCGAATTGCTCAACACGTGGGGCGTGAGGTCTCCACAGTACATCGATGTTGTCGCCAGTGGTCGGCGGAAGGTGCACGTGCCCGTCGACCTGGGACTGGACCGCAGCGACGCACGGATGCACGCCAAGACCGTAGGATCCTACGCAGTGCCGTAGGGGACCGCACCACCACTTCCCAGCAAATTAGGGACACTGTTGCTCCTGGGGTATCGGCGAGGACCATTCGCAACCGTCTCCATGAAGCTGGGCTACGGTCCCGCACACCGTTAGGCCGTCTTCCGCTCACGCCCCAACATCGTGCAGCCCGCCTCCAGTGGTGTCGCGACAGGCGTGAATGGAGGGACGAATGGAGACGTGTCGTCTTCAGCGATGAGAGTCGCTTCTGCCTTGGTGCCAATGATGGTCGTATGCGTGTTTGGCGCCGTGCAGGTGAGCGCCACAATCAGGACTGCATACGACCGAGGCACACAGGGCCAACACCCGGCATCATGGTGTGGGGAGCGACCTCCTACACTGGCCGTACACCACTGATCGTCGAGGGGACACTGAATAGTGCACGGTACATCCAAACCGTCATCGAACCCATCGTTCTACCATTCCTAGACTGGCAAGGGAACTTGCTGTTCCAACAGGACAATGCACGTCCGCATGTATCCCGTGCCACCCAACGTGCTCTAGAAGGTGTAAGTCAACTACCCTGGCCAGCAAGATCTCCGGATCTGTCCCCCATTGAGCATGTTTGGGACTGGATGAAGCGTCGTCTCACGCGGTCTGCACGTCCAGCACGAACGCTGGTCCAACTGAGGCGCCAGGTGGAAACGGCATGGCAAGCCGTTCCACAGGACTACATCCAGCATCTCTACGATCGTCTCCATGGGAGAATAGCAGCCTGCATTGCTGCAAAAGGTGGATATACACTGTACTAGTGCCGACATTGTGCATGTTCTGTTGCCTGTGTCTATGTGCCTGTGGTTCTGTCAGTGTGATCATGTGATGTATCTGACCCCAGGAATGTGCCAATAAAGTTTCCCCTTCCTGGGACAATGAATTCACGGTGTTCTTATTTCAATTTCCAGGAGTGTATAAGTAGGGTCCAAAACTTGAAAATTTCTTTTAGCACATTCTTAGCAACAGCAACGCACTTTCATTAACATGTACTTCCAAGGAGGGGTGCGTTGTGACCACTACAAAAAATTTAAAAAATACAAATTTTACTGATTATTGTTGACTTTTACTCACAAGATACTTTGTAAAGAAATAATGATGAAGAAGTAAGGTCCTGAACCAGAAAATATGAATATAAGATTCATTGTGAAAAGTATAGCTTTCCCTAAATTTTAAAACTGAAAGTATCTGACTAGATTACATTACTTTCAGAAGGTCGACATGAAGTAACCCCCCCACCCCGCCCTCCTCCTCGGTATTCCAAAGGTTACGGTGACCCATCAAATTGCTCAGACCCTCCCTAAGCAGCGTGTGTGAGACTATCACCTAAAGTGATTTCACAATGTATAAATTCCAGAAATATGGTTGCAGGGTATCATCAGGAATGGATTGACCATCATGCTTGCCTGGACTGTATCCCGTATCCAACATAAAGGCAATTGAACACAGTAGCAGACACTAATTCCTCAACCAGTTCATGTAATTGAATGGTAAACTTCAGTAAATACCTGTGCCTTATAGCTGCTACTCGGAGACAGATTGTATGGGAATGCCCTAGAATTTGTTATTAAAACATGTTTACTTCAGTTATTTTATAATGATATGTAAAGTATGCCAACTGGAGTGCACCCAACTGACAATGAAAGTCCTGTTTGCACAAAGAAGTAACACCTTGAGCACTTGTTAATCAAGTAAGTTTTGCACTTTAAGGCTGCATTGTCCTTAAATGTTTCTCCTCCCATTTCATCACAGATTATTTTCTGTTGTCCTTCAGCTCTTGAATTTCTCAAACTTTGATGTAGAAATGACATTCTCCAATGTACATGGGCAATCTCTTCCTAAGGTAACAACCAACTACTGACACAGATAAGTCTACTTCACATGTAAACATAGTGTTGAAACCTCTGGCATTTGAAACATATTATTTGATACTAACAGTTGGATTCTGAAATGTCTATCCCATGTTTACGTCTTCTGGGAATATACGTGTGCTCCATGTACACAAATTCTGTAGTTTTATCTAATACACCTTACCTTTTCCAAGATGATCCTTCCTTCTGTGATAACTGTACCATTCTTCCTATAGCTCCTTCATGTCTGTATCCACATATCCAGTTTCTCTGAGCTTTTTCTCTTAGACCACAAAATTAAGAAAACTCAATCAGAATCATTCCACTGCCTTTCCTTTTACCATTCTCTGATACTTGTATATTATTTTATTTTATTTACATGAAGAGGGAACAAATCTCTTAATAAACTACTCCTCCCTCTTGTAATTCACTGAGCTTGACAACAATTTTTCTCTTCACACAATTGTGCACTGTTATAATATTTGGCTGTAAAAGTCTTTGAAGACTGAGCAGACTCTCTGTTAGTTGCTTGTTACTACACATCTAACAGCCCACCCTCACTGGTTGGTACCCATTTGTTAATAAATGGGTTTCAGAAGGTTCCTATGTGCTGTTACGAAAATGAAAGTCAACTCTGACACACTAACTACTCTAAGCATGTCTGATATAAATGGGATGTGCCAGAGCTATCCCACTACAGCATGTTTCACTAAAACAGCCCCTGCACAGTTCACCCCCCCCCCCCCCCCTCCCACCCACACACACACACACACTTACCTTTACTTCAATTGGAAGTCCGCCCCCGTTAGCTGAGTGGTCAGCGCGGCAGAATGCCATGCCAAGGGGCCCGGGTTTGATTCCTGGCTGGGGCAGGAGATTTTCTCCGCTCCAGGACTAGGTGTTGTGGTGTCCTCATCATCATTTCATCCCCATCTCCAACGTGCAAGTCACCCAATGTGGTGTCGAATGCAATAAGTATTCACCCTCGGCGGCCAAACTTCCCCGAATGGTGGACTCCTGGCCCACAATCCACAATGTTGTACACTCATTTCCATTTCAGTCGAAAGTTCAAACCAATTCAGAAGTGAAGTCAATTAATTTTATCTTCGAGCAGATGCTAATCTCTAGAATCAAAAATGTCAGATGCACTCTCTCTCGTTTCAGGCTTAGGTGAGCAACAGTCAATTTTGTTTGCACATTTTCCCCCAAAGGACACTTTGTAAAGAAAAATGACAATGAAGACAAGAACAAAAGAGAAATATGGTATACGAGAACCATACACAGTATTAATGACACTTCACAGTGACAAAAAGGTTAGGAGTACATGGTGAAGAGAAATGAGGGAGAGAAAAACTAAAATTCTGAACTGTCCATAAATGGATGGCATCAGGCAACTCATTTAAAATATCATTTGAAGTCTGGAGGGATTTGTAAATGGGATGAGTCCTAGGCATTCGATGCCCAATTTATGCTATTACTTCTGCTCTCAAAGTGGCACACAACCAAGGCAGGAAAAGAAATACATATCACCACATAAAAAATGATACTCAAAGTGGATATAACTCACATCTGCACAGTGCAACATTAATTTACTTCTACTCATACTTTAACCACCAGGTGGCTTCGTTTTCACACACCTCCAAATACTTAAAGCCACTGCTTTGATTGGACGTTAGCAGTGAACAATTTAATAACATACGAATTATGAGCACTATACGTTGCACACCAACTTAAGGTGCATGGTGGATGGTACATGTTATAGCATTATCATTCTCCTTTTTGTTTAGTCCATTTGTTAATGGTGCATAGGAAGAACGGCTGTTTGCAAAACCAGAGAATTTTTGAGCTCATACGCCAAGAGTTATTCATGAGATGAAGTAATGTGTTGCCTAGCTCTTCTTTGAATGCATATCCCCAGAATTTCAACAACACACCTCTCCATATTTTATATACAATAAACAACATTTATTTGTGTGTAGGGTAAACTGTCATTAACCACACCAGTTGATCATCTGCACACCTTTCTGTATTTCACCAAAACTTGCTGGGATTGTGATGGTATGATTATGCACCAATCAATTACACTTCAGAGATAGGGCCATCTCAGAATGTCCCAGCTCTACTTTTCACAATTTTATCCTGTTACAAAAAATGTGATGAGCTCTACTTAATAATATGCACTGGATACATCCACAATAAGATTCAGTATTCAGTAAGGTTGTATTTCATTCAGTAGGCAACAGAATTGAACTGTATAAAATGCCTTCCAGAATTCAATAAACACAGCATCAAATTGTATGGCATCACCTACTATCAAATAGATCTCGTGGGCAAACATAATAAGCCAAGCTTCATAAGATTACTGTTTACAGACTCTATGATCATTTCTACAGAGAAAGTTTTTTTTTCCTTCCTCCAAATGATAGCAACAAGTGTAAATGAAACTGTTCCAAAAAAACCTACAACTGATTGACATAACCGCTGTGTGTTTATAATTCTGTGACTGTCTGACAATCTTTCTTGAAAATGAATATCACTGGCAACTGTTTCCAAATATTTGACTGCTCAAGTGATCTACACTGATAGAAAGGGAGCAAGTTCTTTTGCATCTGTATAAAATCATAAAGGTATTTAACTGCATCCAGTTGCCATTAATCTACTGCGCAACTGTCTACTCCACTATGACTAGTGCCAATATGCCATGTCAGTTAACGTGATGATTGACAGAAGGAATTGTATTACTACCTTTCACAGACAAGATCTATTTCAGAATTTTGGCTTTCTATCCCATCTTCCATTCTGATGACAGTATGAGCTCCAAGTGATGGTATAGATCAGTTGTATTCAAACCTGTGCGCCACGACACCATGGTACGTCATGAATGATCACCTGGAGCGTTGTGGGATTGTTTCATAGTTAGTGGCAAAGAAGTCAGTTGTGAGAAATGTCATTTCTAGTGTCGACCTCTGAGGCCTCAGAGGAATTCCACTTTGAATGTTTGTCAGCCTGTGAAACTAGTCATAGCCTTGAAGCCAAACTATTGTGCATTACACTTAGCACCAGCAGTGAGTTGTGTTTTCAACCAGTTATTATTACAGAGTGACACTGTTATTAAGTTGATAAGGGCAATAAGCTATGGAAACTCGCTACACCATTAGCCTGCACACTAATTACTTGCATTTTGATTTCGCTTTATCAGAACTTCTGCTGTTTGTCTTAGTAGCGGGTGTGGGGTCCTGGGTTTTGCCCTGCTTGTGCTGTTGTTTATTTTCCGTCCCTTTGCCCACACGTGCCGGCTGACCACGTATCTAGTTCCCTCGCGGCTTAGTGTATAATTGGCCTTACAAACATAAGATAATAGATCTGTACTGCTTAGCTGATGTTCATTAGCAGGTTGATTAATTCTACAAATGATGTGATGTAATGAATAATTGTTTTTCTAGTTACTTAAGACTGACGTCAGTCTGTTGTAGATACCCCACTAGTTTTGGGATTTTTTGTGCCTATTCGTGACCATTGCTGCTCCCGTTTGGGGGTCCATGCCGAGCCTGTATTGGAAACAGCTGAGTGGGTGGGCGTCCACTTCTGGGCATTGTTTGTTGAAACCCACGAGGTTGCTTGGTCACATAAAATTTTATGTTTTATATCCTACATTGTAGGGTGCCTGCTATTTAAGTAATGTGGTTGTATGCCATGGTATCTGATTTGTTGTTGCCTGTACTCTGAATTACTTTTGGTAGTACCAACCACTGCAGTAACGAAAGCCTACATTTCCTCGTTAAATTTTACTTAATTGTTCTTCAGCTTAATCATAGTTTTTGAGTAAATAATTTTTAACTCATTTCACTAAATAAGTAATAGGCCATAAGTGCCGTGGTTTATGAGTGTTTAAATTTTGAAGTAACTTGCTCTCACCTAAATGTTAATTTTAAAAATGTGTTGATGGTTTTATTTGTTATTTGTCTTGTTTAAATGTGCCAAATAAATGTTCAGTGCAACTGTCGATGGTGATTGCCTGATGTGTCACTTGGTCCAGTCCTACCACCCCACAGCCTGTTGTGCTGAGCTTGTGTCGTTGCTTAAAAGTTGAATTCCGTGCTGTGCTGACACGTGATTGGTAGCAGAGCATGGTTGTGTTTCTGAGTCCCTGGGTCAGGCATCACCATCCATTGTATATGGTGATAAATTAGGTTATTTATCTTAACTTGTATTTCTTTGTGTGAGCAATCTCTGTTGGCTGTATTATGTTACAGGTTGACGAAGCCAGTCCCCTGCAGCCCCAGGGGTGTCCGGGACTGAGCCAGTAGAGAGAGCAGCTAGTTTATGAGCTTAAGATACGTGGGGTGCCGACTGATGGGATGGTGACAGATCTGAGCATGCATTTGCGGGGAGTTTTGGACTGTCTGGTATGCCTTGCTGGGGAAGACATTGGTGAGGTAAGTTCGGTGTTGTCCACGTGTGCTGTGTCACTTTCCGGTGTGCGGGAGAATCTCTAGTTTATGAGGGATAGTAACCCTTCCCATACACAGATTAGCCGGGTTCAATCCCAGCTCATTCACTGGGTTAATATATTGGGAGAATTAGAACAGCTGAAGGTTACCCCTGAACAGAAGGCTAATATTGGCGAGTTGTGTCAGAAACCAATGGCATTGCAGTTCGATCTTAATGCAGTAGGGTTATAGAGGGAAGAGTGGGTAGGAGGAGGTACATTGGTACAAGACACGGTTAATGAATCAGTGTTGACGGGGAAATTAACGAAAGTTGGGCAGCCATTTTTTGAGCCATTTGCTAAGTTACCTAATCCTATACTTCTTTTAATTCAGGGTTTGCGCATTCTGGTGGTAGATGAGTTGCCACGTGTTGTCGAGGTTCTGTGGTTATTGGTACGTTTGGAAATGCACGCCTCTGCACTAGGTGTTGAGCACCGAGTTATTCTTCAAATGATGTATCCTTTGGCGAAGGGGTTATTGAGTACTATTATTAGTGAAGTATTGAAAGTTAAGGGTAGCCTTTCCGATTTGCGGCGGAAGATCCTTGAATGTAAATCCACTCCACGCATTAAGCTTGATTTGGCAGGCCAATATTTATATCATGTCCAGTATCAAACCGAGACCCTCGAACAGTACATTGATGAAATTCGTGTCACCATTACAGCGCTGGACTTAAATATAACTGAGAGGGAGGCTGTAGAGAGTTTATTGCAGGGCATCAGACCGGAGGACAGGTTGCGGGTTATGTTTGCCCCTAAGCTAACTACCTTCAGTGAACTTGAAACTTTGGTTTATCAGATCGAGGGGCTCCGCTTTGCTGATAGTAAGAGGGCCAGGGTGCGAGAGGCGGATCCTATAACTACCTGGGTGCAACCTGATCGTATTGAAGGAAAAAGAAATTACGTTGGGAATAGGAGCTGTTTTTGCTGTGGAAGTTTCGAACATTTGGTGTGTGCTTGTCCGGAGAGACGGAAACCACGCCTGAGTAGCTGACGGTTAAGGAACAGGGACACCTTTAGTCAGGAGCATCTGATGAAGCGATGTAATCGCATAAGAACTGTTGATAGGCAGTCGCTGCTGTTCATGTGCGGCACCTTGAACCATGAACCAGTCTGTGTGTTAGTAGATTATGGCAGTAGTGTGTCCTTGTTAGACCATTAATGGTATCAGAAGTACTGTTCAGTATGTAAGCTACCTCCCTTGTAACCGACCTCAGAGGGATGTCGTGCAGTTGAGGTTGCTCCTCATGGGGTGTTGCTGGGGAAGTGTATCAATAGAGGGGTTTTTGTGCCCGATTCATTTGTTAGCGGTGGAAAACCTGTCCGTTAATTTGTTATTGGGCTGCAATTTGATACAATGGATGGGTTTGGTGTTAGATTACACCAGTAGGACGTTTCATTTTCGGTTTGCACCTACGGAGAAGTTTAGTTTGTGTTCATGCCAGGGGTAGACCGAGGTAAACAATATATCTGCTCAGGATTCTGAATTTGGGCTCAGTCATTTGCCAGGTAGTCAGGCAGAGGAATTAATGGCGCTTCTGAGTCGTTTTCCTGATGTGCTGACCAATAAGCTTGGTATGACAAATAAAATTTGTTACCATATCCGCTTGACCGATGATGTGCCAGTTCGACGACCACAATACAGACTGTCACTGCTGAAGATGGAGGCATTGCGCCAGTTAGTTGATAAGATGTTGAAGGAAGGAGTAATCAGGAAGTCGACCTCTCCTTATGCTTCTCCAATGTTTTTGGTGCCCAAGGCAGAGGCTGGGTATCGCCCAGTAGTGGACTATAGACTATTAAACCAGAAGGTTGTTTTGGAGTCGGGGCCATTGCCCGACTTGCACCACTGTTTCACCTGGTTTGTGGGAGCAAAGCTCTTTACCATACTGGACCTCAACCAGGCTTACTACCAGATTCCGTTATCTGAAGAGTCTAAACCAGTCACTGCATTTAGCACAGACTGTAATCTTTATGAGTTTAATTGGGTGCCATTCGGGTTGCCCACGGGCGCGGCAGTCCTGTCTCGGCTGCTAGATAACATCTTTGTGGATGTCACATACAAGTTTGATTATAATTACCTTGACGATGTGGTAGTGTATTGTCCTACATTTGAGGAGCATCTTCAGCATTTTGAGCAAGTCTTACTCAGCTTGCGGGAAGCTGGGCTCACGGTCAAGCCTTCTAAGATAAGTTTGGCATGCAAGGAGATTTTGTTTTTGGGTCATTTGGTCTCTGCAGGGGGCGTGAGGATTGACCAGGGGAGTACAAGGGACCTACGTAAGTTTCCGCCTCCTACAACTAAGAAGGGAGTTGTCCGATTTATAGGGATGGCCAATTTCTTCCGTAAATTTGTACCCCATTTTGTGCAATTAGCTGCTCCACTAAACCAACTTTGGAAGAAGAATGAGGATTTTCAGTGGGGTGAATCCCAGCAATCTTCATTTGATGCTATTAAGGGTGCCTTAGCAAATCCACTCGTGTTGGCTGAACCAGATTTTGGCAAGCGTTTTATTGTTCAGACGGACGTGCCTAATTCTGAGGTGGCAGCAGTGCTGCTCCAGGAGGATGAAGGTGAACATCGTCCGATAGCATACGCATCCAGGACACACTCGCCTGCCAAGTTAAAATATTCTGTGTATGAATGGGAAGCACTGGCAGTACTCTTCGCTTTAGAAAGATTTCGTTTCTACCTAGAACATAGACATTTCGATTCGGAGACTGACAACTAGGCATCAAGCTGGTACTGGCCTGCCCCAAGAAAACAGGACGTATCGCCCGGTGGGCTGCCCGTATATCTGCCTTCAGATTCAGCGTTAAGCATATAAGGGGAATGGAAAATTCTATAGTGGACGCGCTGAATCGGATGTTTGAGGAAGGACAGGAAGGAGACCAGGATATTACTGGCATAGGGAATGTAAGTTTAGTTGTGTGTGTTCTAACTGAAGTTCCGGAGTTGTTTGGCAGTTTGAGAGAAAAGCAAGGCATGGATCCTACCTTGAGTTCCATAACAGCAACTCCTAGAAGGGAAGCAGGTGCCAGCCTATAGCATAGAAAAGGGCATCGTATGCTATCGAACTTACTGTGACCAAAGGGTTAAGATTTGTCTGCCGAGTGAATTAGTCCCAGCGATTTTCCATTATTTCCATAATTCTGTGGTGGGAAGCCACTTGGGAGTCGCCAAGACTATTGCTAAGATTCAGGAGCATATAACCTGGGCGACATTGTATAAGGACATTCGTAGACTATTTGAGCAATTCCTTGTTTGTAAGGAGTCCAAGCCCAACTCTAATGTGAGGAGATGGTTGCTGCAATCTACCAGGGAGAATGCACCAATGGACAAGGTGTTCACTAATTATATCGGACCACTACCGTGAACATGGAATGGCAGCAGATATATATTGGTAGTGGTGGATGTGTTCACACACATTGTATGGCTCATTCCTATAAGTGGAATAACAGCGGGCTTAACCATTCGCCATCTGACTAACATTTTCTGGATCTTTGGTCCACCAAGGTAACTTGTTAGTGATAACGCCCCTGCTTTCATATCGTGGCAGTTTAGGAGATTTTGTTTCGCAAGTGCTATACATCATGTCACTACTATTCCCTACTACCCACAACCTTCATTTGCAGAGAGAGTGAATCGCAATCTTAAGGCCGCTCTCAAAGCCTTCCACCAGAAGTCGCAGCAAAGATGGGACGAGATGATCCCTTGGTTGAACTTAGCCTTCAACTCTGCCTGGCTCTAAGCGAGTAGGGCTGCCCCCTCTCTCTGATGCTTAGTTATCCTGTGAACTCCCCATTCACCAATTTGTGGTCCATCAATGATTTATTGCCCGAGGAGGTGACCTTCGAGCTCATTCAGTAGAATTGGAAACATGCCACGAAAAATATCGAGCTTGCACACCAGAAACTAGTGCAGCACTACAATGACAAGTGCTGCCCATTTCAGGTCCAGCCAGGGGCGACAGTTTTCATCCGTAATTTTGCAGCGGGGAGGCAAGGGAAACACAAAATCTCGAGCAAGTTATCACCACGTTTCGTGGGACACTGCCAGGTGTTACGGATCTTGAACAGTCAGTTTGCTGATTCAGAATAGTCGGACGGGGAAAACCTCACGGGTCCTCATCTGTCAGGTCAAGGGAGGGAGCTAGCTCTTGTCTTGGATGAATGGGGGATGGTTCCCAGTTTTCTGAGGGGGAGGATGAGCTGTGTGGCTCAATCAGCGATATTGCCGCTACCGGTATGGGTCATCTTTCCAATAGTGCGCGCAGAGCACGTGGTGGCGCCACCTACCGGGGAGTGAAGGATAAGCTCTAGCAAGTAGCGAGGATTTTGCTTTGGGACGCCTAGCAGTAATGTCGTTTGGGAAGACTGGCGGACAGTATAGGTGCCGTGCGAGGCAGCAGGAAGATTAGATCTAAAAGGGGCTGTTTACCCGGTTGATGGCGCCATAGGAAATATCACCGACGTCGAAGCAGTCATGTTACTGGGAAACCGTTGGTGTATTTCACTTGGTATATGTCTCCTGGCAGTAAGGGCCTTGCTTGTGCTGTAAATTGTGGCCGAAATCGACTACTGGGTTCTGTGCTGTTGACTGCATTTTCTTGGCAAGCCATTGCTTCTCCTACTGAGTCTGTTCTCGAATGTGTTTAATTTCAACTTGCTTAGTATGCAACGTTCTAGTGAGAGCTGTATGTGATGTGATGATTAACATTTACTAGGGCCTGGAGTGCTAATACATTCTGTTTGTAGGTTTCTACTGTCAGTGTTTAACAGTCATTGAAAACAGTTTGGCTGGTCCTTGTCTAAGTGCCGCCTGGTTATTGTATTTATGTCACACGATGGAGTTAAGCTAGCCAACTGCTATAGATATACATGGATAAAATTTTCCCTGGATATATTTTGCCATGAATTGCAATAACATTACTGTTATGTTTCTATCTGAAGTAATGGTGTGTCTGAGAGACAAGTGTCTAATTCTAAATGAGTGGTTTCATAAATTCTTAAGAGTTACTGAGAGTCCAGTTGTTATTGTGTGTTTAAATTGCTTGAAACTGATTGTATTAATGAAAGTACAAGAATTCCTTCAATGACAGTATGTGGATATTGTAATTCTGATTTAATCACAAATTTAGTGAGGCTATTTGCTGTAAGTCACTTTGTGTTTTGTATTGCGAGTGGGCAGGTGGAGGGTGGAGGGTGGGGGGTGGGGGTGAGGGATGGGGGCGGGTGTACTCGTTATACCATTAGCCTGCATGCTAGTTACTTGCATTTTGATTTTGTTTTATCGGGACTTCTGCTATTTGTCTTGGTAGCGGGTGCGGGGTCCTGGGTTGTGCCCTGCTCGTGCTATTGTGTATTTTCCGACCCCTTTGCCCGCACATGCCGGCTGGCCTTGTATCTAGTTCGCTCGCGGCTTAATGTATAGTTGGCCTTACAAACATAAGATAATAGATATGTACTGCTTAGCTGATGTCCATTAATAGGTTGATTAATTCTACAGATGATGTGCTGTAATGAATTATTGTGTTTCTAATTACTTAAAGTAGATGTCAGTCTGTTGTAAATACCCACTAGTTCTGGGATTTTTCCATGCCTATTCGTGACCACCGCTGCTCCCATTTGGGGGTCCATGCCAAGCCTGTATTAGAAACAGCTGAGTGGGCGGGCATCCGCTTCTGGGCGTAGTTTGTTGAATCCCACGAGGTTGCTTGGTCACATGAAATTTTATATTTTATATCTTACATTGTAGGGTGCCTGCCATTTAAGTAACGTGGTTGTGTGTCATGGTATCTGATTTGTTGTTGCCTGTACTCTGAATTACTTTTGGTAATTTTACTTATTTGTTCTTCAGCCTGATCATAATTTTTAATTCATTTCACTAAATGTGTAATATGCCATAAGTGCCATGGTTTATGAGTTTAAATTTTGAAGTAACTTGCTCTAACCTAAACGGTAATTTTAAAAACATGTTGATGGTTTTATTTGTTATTTGTCTTGTTTAAATATGCCAAATAAATGTTCAGTGCAACTGTCGATGGTGACTGCCAGATGTGTCACTTGGTCCAGTCCTACCAAACCACAGTCCGCAGCTCGTGGTCGTGCGGTAGCATTCTCGCTTCACGCGCCCGGGTTCGATTCCCGGCGGGGTCAGGGATTTTCTCTGCCTTGTGATGACTGGGTGTTGTGTGCTGTCCTTAGGTTAGTTAGGTTTAAGTAGTTCTAAGTTCTAGGGGACTGATGACCACAGATGTTAAGTCCCATAGTGCTCAGAGTCATTTGAACCATTTTTGAACCTACCACACCACAGCCTAGTGTGCTGAGCTTGTGTAGTTGTGTGAAAGTTGAATTCCATGCTGTGCTGACACATCACTACCATGTGTTAGTGACATGGTGTCCACTATGCTTGGGAAAGCCAATGGCAAAACAGCTTTTCCCATTGATTTGCCTGACACTACAATTGCTCATCAAATTCAAGATTTAGGAGAGGATCATCATGAACAAATTACAGACAAAATAAAAGGGAGGGATTTTGGTTTGCAGCTTGATGAGACCATAGATAGCAATAGAGATGACCATTTCATTTGCAACTGTGATTTGTTGATGAGAAAGTGATGAAATGTCAGATCATTTTTTTGTGAGGACACAAATGCAAGTATAACAGACAAAGATTTGCTCCAAACAGTAGATAACTTCATGATAGAAAATCAAAGTAACTGGGTTCACTGTGTTAATGTGCGTGCCGAGGTGCAGGATCCACATCAGGGTGTTACAGTGGTTTCACAAGCACTTATCTGCAACAAAGCTCTAGATATTTTATTTGGACCCACAGCATTATCCATAGAGAAGTACTTACATTGCAACATCTGAATCCTGATGAATCACATACTGTCGTAAATGTGGCGAACTTTATTAAAACTTGTTCTCAATGAGCTAGATTTCTTTTAGAGAAATGTGTCATGATGTGGGGGCTGAACAATCATCTCTTCTTTTATAGCAGCCCTCATTGGCTTTGCAAGGCAAGTGTACTACTGTGCATTGTTGGGCTTGGACATTAAGTCTGTTCTTACCTGGAAGAAGAAAATCTTATCTGTGCTAAGTGCTTTCTAAATACTGACTTTCTATTAAGTGTCACATACTTACTGGCATATTTGAGAAGTTATACTCACTGAATAAGTATCTACCGGGAAGTGAAACTCATCTCGTTCATCTTATTGACTAAGGTTCCGCCTTCAAAAAGAAGCTGCTACTTTGGAAGAGATATATGTATCACAGAGGAGAAATGGACTACTTTCCATGTTTGCAGCATTTTGTAAACGAGTATGAGACAGGCCTTACAGCAGATATTTTTCCATAACTGAAGGACATTTATCTCAATTTCATTTTGAAAAATACTTCCCTGAAAATCGTGATAGGTATCAGTGGATTCAAAATCCCTTCAGTAATGATTCTCCTTCGAAGTTCAATACTGCAGAAGAGGAGGAGTTGATCCAACTTTCATCAGATCCTTCACTAAAAGTGAAGTTTTCATCAATGACATTGCCAATATTTTGCTTGTTCAAGAAAGCACTGAAGGTGTTAATTCCTTTTGAAACCCCCTATCATTCTGAGAGTGGATTTGAGGCGGTGGCTGACATTAAAATCAAGTACAGACCAATACTGTGTGATGAAGGAAATGAGTGCAGCTATATCTCATTTGGTACCACAATTTGACAAGTTTAAGTATGTCAGTTTTTACACGGTATCCTACAGGGCAGTCATGGTAACAACACAGTTGAGGTTTTGTTTTTCAGTGAAGGATCGACTTTATTTTACCACAGCTATAGAACCAGTAGAAGTCTTTCTCAACTCTCACAGACTTTATTAGTAGACACCTGTCCAAGGGTTATGGTGCAACACTTTTAATTTTTTTTTTTTTTCAACTTGCTACTACATCTCACTGTGCACAACAGCTTTATAGTCACAGATTTCCATTTATTTAGCAACAATCTAAAGTTTCATGTCAGTTAGTTACTCAATTCGAGATGTTAGCCTGATGAGAATTTATCAATTACATCGCGAATTACAGAACCATCTCAAATGAATCTCAGTCACCAGTACCAGTGTGAATCATGTGATTCCCTCATGCTATTGCTGGCAAGTTGTAACCTCAGCCTACTAGTATAAAATGATCAGGAAATTAGCTCGCAGTTTTTTTCCCCACAAATTATTTGAAGCATAGTGCCGCTACAGCTCTTAAGGCAATTAGTCTCTAAAAACATCTGATTACCATGTCTGACCCACCACGATTATTTGTTGTTCACAGTATGTACCAACTCCACTATGTAATATTGAATTACTTGTGCCAATAAAACCTCTCACTACAAATTCCATGCAAAATTTAATATTTCACTGCTATTTACTTCTGGTTTCAGCCACTTTTCTATTCCTATTACTATGTGGGCATTATTACTGTTAAAAAAGATATTCCTTACCACGGATCATGGATAGCCCTACAGTCAACTAGTACCATGCCAATATTTTCTCTTCTTGATCTGCAGGGACCAATGATGTTATGTGTGATTAATATGGCTGATCTACCCCATCTCCAATTATGATCCGTAATTCACAATTGATAAACCGAAGGGTTCCTCTAACATGTCTTTGTTGTTGTGGTCTTCAAGGGCTTGTTTAATACAGTTACACACAATAGTCTATCCTATGCACGCCATATCTCTCTGCATAACTTCCGCAGCTATAATTCCCTCAGCAACACCTTATTTAATTCAAAAATATTTCATTGCACTTGTTTTAGATTTGCTGAGATTTGTCTCAGGCCCTTTTTTCAAAACATTATCCATTCCTTTCAACTGCTATTATAAGTTCTTGGCTGTCTCTTACAAAATTACAAATTAATCAGCAAATGTCACAGTTTTTATTTCTCATATCAGAGCTTTAATGACCTATTCTGATTTATCTGTGGTTGCCTTTACTATTTGTTCACTGTAAGGATGGAGTAAGGTCAGCTACTGCTTCCCCCCCCCCCCCCCCCCCCCCCCCCCCCACCTCCAATCTACAACTACAATTACAATGTCAGTGACTCCATACTTCCTGAGGTTAGTGTCTCAGAGTCAGTGTTGTGTATCAAAGGAGATCAAGGTCATTTCAGGATTGACCAAGACTCTAAAGCTTCCCACTTTGCTCCAAACCAGAGGAAAAACGATTGGTTTGGGGTACCAACAGAGCAAAATGCAAGTTGTACATCAATCATGTGAGCAAGGTTGACTGTCTTAACGAATTCAGCCACCTTTCCTACATCAATTTCTATGGACTGCATTCAAACAAAAGGTGAATTATCTCAATGTTTTGTGCTGATATACGTGGCCAGACAGTACTTTTTCCTTTGCATAAATATCTCATTTCTTGAAACTGCCATTGTGAATGTTGTTGGCATTTAGAGGTGCTTTATCACATCACTGGAAGAATATTCTCTGCACTGTAATGAAAGAATGACTGTTAATGAATTCTAACAAGCACTACGTCTTTTATACAGGATCTGCCATTTAAACTTATCACACAGAAAATTTCACTGGAGCATCACCACACATTTGCCAGCTGCAGATTCCCTGCACTCAGGCAACAAGAATTGTGAACTTTCTTTTCGTTCTCTGCCTTTCTTACTAGCATACAGCTGTGTGTTAAATAGTTTTATGCATTTGTTACCATCATTATTCATTTTCAGTTTCTCTGTACAAGACTGCAGTGCAATTATCTACTACAATCAATGAAGATCATGATCTACAGCTGATGAAGATAAGAAAAATCAGAACAAGCCCTGATGTGTTTCTGATGGCAGGAACACTAACTTCTTTCCTAATAACAGAAGATTACGCTGCTGCATAATTACTGACACTGAGCATTACTGCACTGCACACAGACAGACAATCAATGTAAATAACACTGTTCAACTCTACAACATTCAAAATACATGAACACAGAGCTACATGTGGTGCAAAAGCCATACAATAAATATTGTTGAAAACTGAGAAAAATACAAAACAGAATTTCTTATAAAACCCATTAATGAAACACCTAATAGTAACTGAGAATACTGTGCACATGTTAGGGTATCCAAATTATGTACTGAGAGCATTACTTGACCATAATGCACAGGCTTTTTAAGTGGACAATCTTCACAGGAACAATGAAACACCCATGCTGCAGTAGCAGGTTTGAGATGAGTGGAAGCATATAAAAAAGAGGGAAGGTTGGGGGGGGGGGGGGGGGGGGAGGTGAGATACAGGGGGAGGAAGAGGGGGAGGACAGAGTAGGAGAGATCAACAGTAAAATAAAACATTCCACATACAAATTACAACAAAAATATTGTAATCATCAGCACATAAAGAGGTAGGTAGACACAGCTGCTCTTGTAGCATGCACAGATTTACGGAACAGACATTTGTCAATAAAGTGTAAGGAACCTTCATTGTACTTAAAAAACCAGTCAGTGAACTTTGCTGCGTGTATTTAATTCACTGCCAGCTCCATACTTCATGGCTTCAAGTATATCCTTGATTTCCCAACTCTGCAATTCCAAACTTCCAAAGAGACTCTCCTTAGACTCCCCTGAGAAAAAGGAAACTGTGGGGAATGACTCATATATGGCCTATGGCTGAACAGGCAGGATGCATGATGAGATTATCATTCATTATAGATTAAAACATTGTGCTTCAGTGCAAATCTAACACAAGCATCTGGCTTCTACTGCAGACATTGTCAACTGTGCACCAAAATATGATAATGTAAGCTATAGGATACAAAACGCATACATGGATTAGCATTGTTCAGGAGATTGTGTGGGAACTTGTGATTGCAGGAAGTCAGACATTTGGGTAAATTTTTCATCTAGCACATTGTTTCAATCTACCAAGAATGTATGACAATAACATGCACTCTGCAGCAGTGCAAAAATTATAACGTTATAAACTGGAAAAAATATGTAATGTGGAATAATTTCTACCTTGTATCATAAGAGTATAATGTATTTAACACATCAATCTGTTACATTAGGATGCAATGAAAAAAATATACTTCAAGGAGAGTCATCATTTACTTAGTGAATGAATATGAAACATATCACTGAACTTTAAAGTGGATATACTTATTGTGTCATGTGTGCCTGTGGGGAATGGAGGTTATTTCATTAACATAATTTTTTAGCAGAATACGTAATTCTGGATGAAAATGTAAATCAAACACACACATATTCATGCAGTCATTTCGTTTATCACGTTTTTACACTTTTAGGACCTCTTATTTTCATTCTCTTCAGTTGGGCAGCAGAAGAGGTAATATTTCATTTTGATGGGTGGGAGTTTAAGATCTGATTGTTGCTGTCAGCCTGACTGTGACCTGTAGAACTGCTAAAAGGGTCACATCAGCTATGTTTACTGAGAACTGTGAAAGTTATTTATTTACCAACTGGTTTCATGGGATTCATGTGTAATGATAAGCAAGCAAATTCATATACTTTTACATACAAAAGTTCTCCTTTAACTTTCATTTTTATATGACATTTTTGTGCTCTTCATACATTGTCAAAATGTTGTGCCACAACTAAAGGCATATTACAAATAACCAAACAGCAAACTTAATCAGTGTGCGAGGAATGGCAACATATGATGTCAGATAGTTTTTACACAGTCTACAATTTTGGTCAAATACTTCTGACACTCTGCATAATTTTAACAGAGACCACTATCACGAAGAAGTTCAAGAAGAAAATGCAATATCTTGTTGTGTGCCCTCTGTAAACAATGATGTGATATTTTTATAGTTTTTACAATTATAACAAAAAAGTAACAATTTTTCACAATACTTTTACGCACTCTACTGGCAATACACTTTTCCATTTATGCAGAGAGCGATTAACAAACTGAACCCTTTCCACCCCAGCTATTTTCAAGTAACCGCCCAATTTAAAAAACTTAAAATATTTTGACACTGCTAATAACAGTTATCTATTAACAATTAAAACAACAGCTTTTTCCAACGAAAATAAAAATTTATGTACAATAAATGTAAATAGCATAAAACATTTAGACTATGATGCAGTTAACAAAGATTACATTACAAAACAATAATAACCTTCCCTCCCCTTAACTTCACTTAATTTCATTTCATTTCATTTCACTTCCTTCCCCAGCCCTCAAATATGCATCAAACAATCTGCATACTGTTCTCATATCATGAAGGACATTTGACAATAAACGTGAATATAAAAATAAATTCAATGAAAGTCCCTTCAAAAACATAAAACAATTCATAAATGAACTGTATTAAACAAAAACTAAAACTGATTTGAATGATAAAACAAGTTAACAATTTGGATCAGTAAATAAAATACAGTTTGTCACCTTTATAAAAATGTTGTCAATTATAAAGACATGCACTGTATAATAAATAAAAACAGAAAATAATAAAAAATATATAAAATTATTCTGCCTGTTTAAATGGCCATTGCTGTAAACTACACTCATGATGATGTCACAAAATTTTTCATACAATCATACAGAAAAAAAAAAATTACATCTAACCTTTTCTCATGTACATAATGAATTTTGAAACAGATATTTTCTAACAAGAACATTTGTAATGTATAACAGGCGCTTTTCATCGAAGATCCTTGTGGTCATTTGTTAAAACTGGCTGCAGAGAAGTCAGTGTAGAAGTGCAACACTGTTTTACCTTTCATTAAGATTGATAAAATATTCAAATTTATAAAATCACACAGTTGCTCTGCCTTTTAAAAACTTGTCATGAGATCGAGAAACTTTTGGAATTGCACCATTTCAACAGTTTTCTCATACCGGTGCAAAAACACCAATTTAAGAGAGGGCTTTCAAGCACACTGATCTGTTTACAGTTCAAACTGCACACAATACCATGAAAATTTCCATGATAAGCAATTTTTGATGGAAATAACTATCTCCTGGACGGATGTGAAATGTCCACAATTCTACGAGATGGGCTTTTATTGCCTAAAATTTCTACCCTTTGTTCAAGTACTTCTGCATTCGGAAATGCAGATTTCATTTGTTGCTGGTTTCTTTGTAACACCTGAAAATGAAATGGAGACTGTGGCGCAAGAGGTCCATTCATATTCACCTTCAATGCACTGTTTTCTACCACTCTACTCTGCACCATATTTTCAGCCCTGTGTCCACTTCCTTGTCTCCAGTTTCTAATATCAGCAGGATGTGCCATAGTTGTATTAGGGCCAAATGCATGATTTGCACGATTTCTTTTACCATAGAAGCTGTCTTTTGGGTTACGTTCAAATGGCTGAACAACACGTCCATAGCTAATGGCCTGTTCAAACTTACCACCTTGTTTGACAGGACTCCTAATCACTTCTGTACTTTTTTGTGTTCTTATCTCTTCAGATTTCTTGTTCTTATTTCTTCTTCCAGCACCACCATTGCCATGCCTCATATGACGAGATCTATTATTTGGAGGCTCTCCTTCTATCAGTTTGTCACTCTTAAACAGTGACACCTGTAACAAATTAACAATATATATTTTTCAATTGTTCCCACATTAAACATGAAGTTATAATTTAAAATGCAAAATATTTTTTCAAATAATACAATATTTGTTATAAACGGGGTTACAGCCCATTAAAAAGTATGTTGTGATCAGAGAACTAAGATCCTTGCTCACACAGATGCAGCCACTAAATAAAATAATTACAAAATGGCAGGAGCTACCAAAAACTGCCAGTTTGTAAGTTAAAAAAAGGATGATATCTGTTTAGTCTCTCACACTAATGTGACTCAGAAAACGTCTTAGTTTCAACAGTATCAGTACATGTGCATTCCTTTCCTCCATCACACTCAATAAATTCACATGAACTTAGAATAATTGCACATGGTTCCACAATCAACCCAAAGACTGCATTCAATCTTTAGTTGTGTTTTCCATCAGCAAAGATGTCTTTTTTCTAGCAATCCTTTGTGTTTATGAAACAATATTGGACAAAAATATCAAACCCACATTGAATTCTACATCTACATCTCTGACTGGGTGGGGTAGTTCTCCAGTATTCCATCTCCAATGAAACTATGCCTAGGAAACCATTATTCTGTTTGATCTTACCTACATGTTTATTATTACTTTATTTTACTTATGAAATAAGAAACTTAACAAAGAATGGGATAACAATAACCTGGAAAAACTATAGTGAGATTAGCAACAACCCGATTTGTGTTTAGACAGTGATTTATTATTTTTCACATTTTCAAGGATAGAACAGCACTTTAGCATACACTACCTCCAGCTCTGCAACACTCAGGCTGCCTCCTCTAATGGAATTTCTGAAGTGAACTTGTCCTTTCTTAAATGCTTTTATGATGTATAAATGCACTGAAATTGCAATAAAGAGAAAAAATGAGTACAAACAGAATACTGTAGAAAAACTCTACATAAAAGAAATGAAAGACACATCATAATTAGTAAGACATAAGAGACAGACAAATGAAAATGAGATAGATGGAAAAATTAAGTAAACTGTTCATTATTTCAAAAGTATCACAATAACTGTTAATACATTTATCTCACTGATAGACAAGATAGTCAATGCCTCCATGGAAAAATATTTGCAGCTGCCTACGGAACCATGACTGTACTCAGGTGTGCACCTCTTCTCTGAAGCAAATAGATGGCCAGGAATATTTTTCTTCAGGGCTCCAAATATATGGAAATTACATTGGGAGAGATCAAGACAGTGTGGAGGAAGTGTAAAGGCTTCCCAGTGAAACTTTGGCAGTGTATTCTAAACAACCTTGGCAACGTGTGGGCGGACATTATCCTGTAACAGAATGACACCATCTGTCAACATTCCTGGGCATTTGAACTTGATGGCACACTTACATTTTTTGCGAAGTGTCCACATACCACTATGTGCTAATTGGGGCACCGTGTTCCAGAAATTGAATAAGCAATAAGCCCTTTAACTTAAAGAATAGGTCATCGTGACTTTCTTGGAGCTGGCATGCCTGTTCATTTCACTATGCAGCAAACATGTCACTTGGAAGCCCTCACATATCCTCCATTCAGACTTGAACTCCCCTAATGTGATTTCCGTACTTTTTGAGCCCTGACACACCCATTCATTCACTGTTGTTGATTTGATACAGATAAACAGTTGCACACCTGGGTACAATCTTGGTTCTGTAGGCAACTGCACACATTTTTCCATGAAGGCTTTGACTGGCTTGCCTCACAGTTGGGTAGATATATTACGAGATATGGCAATTAATTTTGAAATAATAAACAGTTTAATCACTTTTATCCATCTGCCTCATTTCCATTTGATTTCCCCTTACATTCACTGAAAATATGCAAAGAAGGTTTAACCACAAAAAGTGAGAGCTGATTACATCACCACAATGAATGACAACATGAATCAGATTCCACTTGACTTAAAAACAGATTCCAAAATATAGTGGATCTGTCACATTACATAGCATGTATATGAAATTTACTTTGTTTTCCATGCTATGCTGGTGAATTCTTAATTTTCACAAATTTAATTATCAGATAAACATTTCATAAGTTGGTAAACATGAAAAATGTGAAGTTCCTCCCTTTAACTATCTAAGCATGCTATATTGTAAGTTAAATGTTTCGCTACAATATTATAAGAAGTTAACAATCAGTCCAAGTAAATGCTGCTCTGTATCTCCTTAGATTTTATAACAAGCCTGATCATCCACTTCAAGCAATTTCCTCGTATGTTACAACCAACAGCACTCCACTATACATATGACATACAAATAAATATAATTTCTTATATTTACATATATACTCAAACAAGCCTCTGTACTGGTCATGTAGAGAGCACTTCTCACAAATACTACTGATTTTCTGCCCATTCCAGTTTGCATATTGAGCAAGGGGAAGTGACCATATTCTCATCATCCCTACAGTGAATATGCAATAGTGACAGCTGATTTATTGAACAGTCTTCTTCTAATACACGTTCTATAAATTTACTGAAAATGGTTTCACAAGAACTATATCACCTTTCTTCAAAGTATTCCAATTTAAGTTCCACGAAATTTTTTGTTACACTTTTGTAAGGGCTATAATGATTTGTTACGATGGTAGTAGTGCATCTCTGATTTTATTCATGTGTATTGCTATGCCTACTTGGTAAGGACTCAAACACAGGGTCAATGATCTAACTAATCACACTAGCATCTTATGTGTGGCTTCCTTTACAAATACAATTCATTGTCCCAGAACCCTTCCAACCAATCTAAGTATTCCATTCACCTTCTGTAATAATGTTATTACATAATCATCAAACTTCATATTGCTTCTTAATATTATCTCAAAAATAGACGATGCGATATGCCAAGTTTGTTATACCCAAATGTTTTACTACACACATAGCAAGGTTTTTATGAGCCTGCTGGGTTATGTATATTCAGAAGATTGCAACAGTGAATTAACAGTTCACATACTGCACATACGTGCATTTGGAAAATAGTAATTTATTATTTCCTTAGGCGCAACTAAAAATAAGCACAATATTTAATCACTTAATCAGTTAAGCATATGGTCTACTTTGGGCTACTGTAAACAACCTACCTATTGAATCTTCATTTTAGTGACAGACAGATTAGTAGTGTAGGTCCAAGTATAGGCAAGGTTTATAGGTGACTTTTTGTGAGGCAGCAAAGCCAACAAATGTGAATGTGTAATAAAAGGCATCGCAGCAGACTGATCTGCAGCGTAGCTTAACACAAACTCTCTCACCACATTTAGTGCTTTTGTCATCATTTAATGCTTATTTCACTAGACAGTTAAAACCTTAAGACAAAAACATAAAAAACAATCACATTAGACATGACTTTAAAGAGTATTATTGTGCATCTTACGCACATATATCATACATAAACTAACTGAAAGACAATGAGAGCCCACTGTGTAACTTTTACCACCTTTTTGTTTATTGTAGTATGTGAATGGCTAAAATATGAGATGGGAATGGGGAATGAGAAATTATTCAGTCAATACTAAAGTGAGTCCCTTCCGTAGTTCTAATAGCTGCCATCAGGGTCAGGGCTAGAAAACATGTCATCATAACTGTATACTTAAGGGACAGTCACTTGATGCCAACTTCCGTCAGCTAAACATCAAAACAACCAAGTACGTACTATCTCAACAAAACCAGTAACCATGTAAGTTTATGATCACAAAGAATTCTTAGAAAATGGTAATGGTCCACTACTTGTAGCAGTTCCATTTCGAGGAATAGCTCTGGATGAGCACCGCACAGAAGTGCACAATGCTCAATTTAGTTTGTGAGAAACAGTACCCACAGCTTTGCACCCACTTTTTGCTCTTCTGTATAGCTGTCTGCAGCTTGGGTTCTGCTATAGACAACAATACACAACTATGATATAAGCAAAGATCAACATGTAATGGTGGAGTAACTCTACATCTCACCACATCTGCTGTGCCATTTACTCCAATTGCAAAAAACTGATCTTGCAGGACTATTTTCCTGCACATATTGGTTACTAAGTGTTGTGCTCATCTTGACTCTATTATGTTCCTTGTGTAAATAAAAAAATACTGCAATCAAATGTCAGTGGTGCACAAAGGTCTCTCTAATCTCAAACTCCAGTTGTATGAGATGATCAATGGCGGTTCAAGACCTTCGGGATCTACAATGGAATCTGGAAAGGAGATTTCTAGATTCCAAACAGCAACAAGGTAGCTCATTAACCACCTTTTCTAACAGTCAAGTTATTTGTTAGGCTGATCTGTATGTAGCTATCTGTATTATATGTCCTGACTTCAGTATCGGTATTGTGATACTCTCTCCATTGTGACAGGAATTCTACATGTCTTGCCAAATCTTGTTGAAAATTTTTAGAATAGAGTTTTTACTATTTTCAATAAGACGTTGCAGCATTTGAATATGGATATTGCCTGGTCCTGGGAACATATTCCTACACTGTCTTAAAACATCACTTAGTTTCCAGAGTGTAAAAGATGCATTGTGGGTTTCCAAGTCTTTTTTTTTTTTTTTTGGGGGGGCGCAAAACTGCTATGGTCATTAGCGCCCGGTCAGTGATTTAGGAAACAGTAAAAACCGAAAATGGAAACTAGCAGCAATGGGAATGAAACTCAAAAAACTGGAGAAAAGACTTAAAAATCCACTACAGAAAGAGGTTGGTTGCCCCAAAAAAAAAAGCTTCAAATGAGGGACGTCATTTCACTGGCACTAATAAAATCGAGAACGGGATCAGCCGAGTGCGTGTCATCTGCTAAAATTGACGACATATCAGGCGACAGCTGTAGACGCGCGCGTAACGGAGTAAAATAGGGACACTCAATTAAAAGGTGTCTTACTGTCCACAGCTGAGAGCAGTGGGGACAGAGTGGGGGAGGATCGCCGCTTAAAAGATGTCTATGGCTAAAAAGACAGTGCCCTATCCGGAGTCTAGTTAAAATTACCTCCTCCCGACGACGCGTTCGGGAGGAAGAGGTCCAAGCACAAGGAAGAGCTTTCACGTCCCGCAATTTATTATTGGGAAGTGTCGACCAACGTGCGTGCCATAAAAGAGTAACACGACAACATAAAATGCTCCGTAGATCGGCGAAGGGAATCGATTGAATAGCTGCTTGGAGACTGAGGAGAGAGATGAGAGAATCTGAGCAGATAACATACTGTATCCGCTGATGGCGGCGGATGTAGTGGACAGCCTGGAGAACAGCGTAAAGCTCCGCAGTATAAACCAAACACTGGTTGGGAAGCCGAAATTGATTTGGGGTGTCGCCAACAATATAGGCACTCCCTACACCTAACGATGTTTTTGAGCCATCAGTGTAAATAAATGTGGCTTCCTTCCTTTGTGCACATAGAGCAGCAAATGCCCGACGATAAACAAGTGAAGGGGTACCATTCTTGAAAAATTGACAAAGGTCACGGAGCAGGCAGATCCGGGGACGGAGGCAAGGCGGTGCTGTACCCCAAGTTGTCAAGAATGTTTTAGGAAAGCGGAAGGAAAGAGAATGGAGCAGTTGACGGAAGCGGACTCCCGGTGGTAGTAGGGAGGAGGGGCGACCTGCATACCCTACATCAAAGGAGGCGTCGAAAAAAAATGTCATGGGCTGGATTAGCAGGCATGGAAGACAGATGGCTAGCATAACGACTCAGAAGGACTGCTCGCCGATTGGACAGCGGAGGTTCAGCAGTCTCAGCATAAAGGCTTTCCACAGGGCTGGTGTAAAAAGCTCCAAACACTAAACGTAATCCACCGTGGTGGATAGAGTCGAGACGACGAAGAATAGACGGCTGAGCAGAGGAGTAAACTATGCTTCCATAGTCCAATTTCGAGCACACTAAGGCGCGATAGAGGCGGAGGAGGACCACTCGGTCCGCTCCCCAGGAGGTACCATTCAGGACACGGAGGGTGTTGAGCGATCGCAGACAGCGAGCCGAAAGATAGGAAACGTGGGAGGACCAGCACAGTTTTCTGTCAAACATAAGACCCAAGAATTTAGCGACGTCCGAAAACAGAAGGTTGACAGGTCCTAGATGTAAGGAGGGTGGAAGAAACTCCTTACGTCGCCAAAAATTAACACAAACGGTCTTACTGGGAGAAAAACGGAAGCCGGTTTCGGTGCTCCAAGAGTAGAGGCGATCAAGACATCTTTGAAGACATCGTTCAAGAAGGCTGGTCCGTTGAGAGCTGTAGTAGATCGTAAAATCGTCCACAAAGAGAGAGCCCGAGACATCAGGAAGGAGACAATCCATAATTGGATTTACGGCAATAGCAAACAGTACAACACTTAGCACGGAGCCCTGGGGTACCCCGTTTTCTTGGGAGAAAGTAAGGGAGAGAGTAGTGTTCACCCGCACTCTAAATGTGCGCTCTGCCATAAATTCGCGAAGAAAAAGGGGCAGCCGACCTCAAAAGCCCCAAGAGAACAGTGTGCGGAGGATGCCTGTCCTCCAACAGGTATCATATGCTCTCTCCAGATCAAAAGATATTGCTACTGTTTGGCGTTTCCGGAGAAAATTGTCCATGACATAAGTGGAGAGAGCAACTAGATGGTCAACTGCAGAACGATGCTTTCGGAAACCGCATTGGGCAGGTGTTAAAAGACTGCGGGACTCCAGCCACCAAGCTAAACGGCAATTCACCATACGCTCCAAAACCTTACATACACTACTCGTGAGAGAAATGGGGCGATAGCTAGAGGGAGATGTTTGTCCTTTCCAGGTTTCGGAACAGGAACGACGATAGCTTCCCGCCATCGTCTAGGAAAAGTACTGTCGGTCCAAATTAGATTATAAATCGAAGGAGGTAACGCAAATTATGGGTTGATAAATGCAGCAACATTTGGATGTGGATACCATCCGGTCCTGGGGCGGAGGAGCGAGAACAATAGAGTGCATGTTGGAGTTCCTGCAGGGAGAAAACAGTATTATAGCTTTCGCGGTTTTGAGAGAAGAAAGCAAGAGGTTGCACTTCCGCTGCACGTTTCTTCGGGAGAAACGCTGGCGGGTAATTTGAAGAGCTCGAAATCTCAGCAAAGTGTTTACCAAAGAAGTTAGAAATTGCGACGGGGTCCACTAATGTATCATGCGCGACAAGTGAGCCCAGAGACGGGGAGAAACTAGGCGCGCCAGATAACCGTCGAATCCGACTCCAAACTTCCGAGGAGGGAGTGAAGGTGTTAAATGAGCTAATAAAGAATTTCCAGCTTGCCTTCTCGCTATTGCGGATGACGTGACGGCATCGCGCACGGGACTGCTTATAGCAGATACAGTTGGCCAAAGTAGGATGGTGGCGGAAAACGCGAACAGCACGTCGCCATTCACGTATTGCGTCACGGCATGCCTCGTTCCACCAAGGAACTGGGGGGCGCCGGGGCAATTCGGAGGTGCGTGGTATTGAATGTTCCGCAGCTGTAAGAATAACGTCGGTAATATGTATGACCTCATCGTCGACGCTAGGAAAGTGACAGTCATCGAACGTCGCTAGAGACGAAGAAAGTGTCCAATTGGCTTGGGCAAACTTCCAGCGTCGCGGGCACATATAGAGCAGTTGAGGCTGCAGTCTAAGGACACATGGAAAGTGATCACTCGAGTGTGTATCATCAAGGGTGAACCATTCGAAGCGCCGAGCTAGCGGAACAGTACTGACCGAAAGGTCCAAATGAGAGAAATTTGTCGTAGAGGCAGACAAATATGTAGGGTCCCCAGTGTTGAGGCAAACAAGATCCGCTTGGTGGAAGTCGTCTAGCAATAGTGAGCCACGTGGACAAGGATGTGGAGATCCCCAAAGCGGGTGGTGGGCATTACGTTACCATGTGTGATGGCAGTTAAGTGATAGCATTTGAAGAGTATACCGACTAAACACACGAAAAACAACCCGTTTCCAAGTCTGTTGAGATAAAAGATAACATTCTGTTAAAAGGCGATGCTGAGCAAAAGTGGAACGTTAAGTCTTAGATGCTGACATTTCTGCATACTACAGTGCTGACAGTTCAGCTATGTCAGTCAGAAGATCTGGTGTTAATTTGCCCATAGTCAAGGATTGCCTTGTTTCTATTAGTGGTTTTAAATTCACTAATCCTTACTAATCTGCCCATACCTGTGAAGCTGGGTACGTACTGTCAATGATCAAACATATTCTCAACATTCTTTTTTTTTGTTTCACTCAGTAATGTGGTTTTGCCCTTCATTTTTTGAATAAAATTAAATTTTCAGTAGAGGGGTGGCACCTATGCTGTTGTTGAGCCTTTTGTCATTTTCTGATGGTATCTGCAAATCTCTTTGCACCACCATGGAACTGGTTTCCACGTAGGAGGACCAGAAGAGAATGTTATCATAGTGTCTGCAGCTTGCATGATGATTTCTGTTGTTCTTGCACTACTTCATCAATCCTCTTTTCTTTACTTATTGTGATATGTACTTTAGCATTGAAAGCAATTGACCTGACTGTTCGTAGTGAACAATGTGGTAAACAGTAAGTGTGGTGTAAATTTCGGACCGATACAATATTACGGCAGCACATCATCAAATCTATTACAGAATAGGAGCCACAGGTGATGTTGAAATGTGTTGGGGCTCCTGATTTTATTAGCCAGAGACCAAGGTTGGAGAATAATCTCTAGCAGAGGAATGTCAATTGAATCATATCTCATTAGCACCCTGACACTCCACAGGATACCACCACCACCACCACCACCACCACCACCACCACACCGCATTTTGCTATCTGTCTCTACTATTGAATGTTTTTGTCACACGTTTGCATTATTTTGCTGTTGAGACATTGTCACTACAAAGTTTTCACTGTTGTCCTGTATGGCACAGTTATGTTCACAGTTTACAAAATTTGAAAATTTGCATTACAAAGGCATAGATCACAGGCCAATATCTTCGAGAAGGCTACTATATTGTTTTGAAGGAATCTGTGGAAATAAGATCCCGCTCTCTGCCAAACCAAACCACATATTGTTCAACCACCATGGAATAAGCACAACCAGTTGCTGGTCAACACACCTGGTCTCTAATTAGACACTGCTGGCATCTTCACTTACACATGAATGATACCCTTTAGTATGTTTCAAAGACTACATTTCTTACTGGAACATGCTGAAGAGTTTCATCTCGTTGTTGTTGTTGTTGTTGTTGTTGTTGTGGTCTTCAGTCCTGAGACTGGTTTGATGCAGCTCTCCATGCTACTCTATCCTGTGCAAGCTTTTTCATCTCCCAGTACCTACTGCAACCTACATCCTTCTGAATCTGCTTAGTGTATTCATCTCTTGGTCTCCCTCTACGATTTTTACCCTCCACGCTGCCCTCCAATACTAAATTGGTGATCCCTTGATGCCTCAGAACATGTCCTACCAACCGATCCCTTCTTCTGGTCAAGTTGTGCCACATACTTCTCTTCTCCCCAATCCTATTCAATACTTCCTCATTAGTTATGTGATCTACCCATCTAATCTTCAGCATTCTTCTGTAGCACCACATTTCGAAAGCTTCTATTCTCTTCTTGTCCAAACTGGTTATCGTCCATGTTTCACTTCCATACATGGCTACACTCCATACAAATACTTTCAGAAATGACTTCCTGACACTTAAATCTATACTCGATGTTAACAAATTTCTCTTCTTCAGAAACACTTTCCTTGCCATTGCCAGTCTACATTTTATATCCTCTCTACTTCGACCATCATCAGTTATTTTGCTCCCCAAATAGCAAAACTCCTTTACTACTTTAAGTGTCTCATTTCCTAATCTAATACCCTCAACATCACCCGACTTAATTCAACTACATTCCACTATCCTTGTTTTGCTTTTGTTGATGTTCATCTTATATCCTCCTTTCAAGACACTGTGCATTCCGATCAACTGCCCTTCCAAGTCCTTTGCTGTCTCTGACAGAATTACATTGTCATCGGCGAACCTCAAAGTTTTTATTTCTTCTCCATGGATTTTAATACCTACTCCGAATTTTTCTTTTGTTTCCTTTACTGCTTGCTCAATATACAGATTGAATAACATCGGGGAGAGGCTACAACCCTGTCTTACTCCCTTCCCAACCACTGCTTCCCTTTCATGTCCCTCGACTCTTATAACTGCCATCTGGTTTCTGTACAAATTGTAAATAGCCTTTCGCTCCCTGTATTTTACCCCTGCCACCTTTAGAATTTGAAAGAACCCCTGACACCTTTAGAATTTGAAAGAGAGTATTCCAGTCAACATTGTCAAAAGCTTTCTCTAAGTCTACAAATGCTAGAAACGTAGGTTTGCCTTTCCTTAATCTTTCTTCTAAAATAAGTTGTAAGGTCAGTATTGCCTCATGTGTTCCAGTGTTTCTACGGAATCCAAACTGATCTTCCCCGAGGTCGGCTTCTACTAGTTTTTCCATTCGTCTGTAAAGAATTCGTGTTAGTATTTTGCAGCTGTGGCTTATTAAACTGACAGTTCAGTAATTTTCACATCTGTCAACACCTGCTTTCTTTGGGATTGGAATTACTATATTCTTCTTGAAGTCTGACGGTATTTCGCCTGTCTCATACATCTTGCTCACCAGATGGTAGATTGTTCCGACTCAGGTCTTTCAGTGCTCTGTCAAACTCTTCACGCAGTATCATATCTCCCATTTCATCTTCATCTACATCCTCTCCCATTTCCATAATATTGTCCTCAAGTACATCACCCTTGTATAGACCATCTATATACTCCTTCCACCTTTCTGCTTTCCCTTCTTTGCTTAGAACTGGGTTTCCATCTGAGCTCTTGATGTTCATACAAATGGTTGTCTTATCTCCAAAGGTCTCTTTACTTTTCCTGTAGGCAGTATCTATCTTACCCCTAGTGAGATAAGCCTCTACATCCTTACATTTGTCCTCTAGCCATCCCTGCTTAGCCATTTTGCACTTCCTGTCGATCTCATTTTTGAGACGTTTATATTCCTTTTTGCCTGCTTCATTTACTGCATTTTTATATTTTCTCCTTTCATCAATTAAATTCAATATTTCTTCTGTTACCCAAGGATTTCTACTAGCCCTCGTCTTTTTACCTACTTGATCCTCTGCTGCCTTCACTACTTCATCCCTCAAAGCTACCCATTCTTCTTCTACTGTATTTCTTTCCCCCATTCCTGTCAATTGTTCCCTTATGCTCTCCCTGAAACTCTGTACAACCTCTGGTTCTTTCAGTTTATCCAGGTTCCATCTCCTTAAATTCCCACCTTTTTGCAGTTTCTTCAGTTTTAATCTACAGGTCATAACCAATAGATTATGGTCAGAGTCCACATCTGCCCCTCGAAATGTCTTACAATTTAAAACCTGGTTCCTAAATCTCTGTCTTACCATTATATAATCTATCTGATACCTTTTAGTATCTCCAGGGTTCTTCCAGGTATACAACCATTTTCATGATTCTTAAACCAAGTGTTAGCTATGATTATGTTGTGCTCTGTGCAAAATTCTACCAGGTGGCTTCCCCTTTCATTTCTTAGCCCCAATCCATATTCACCTACTACGTTTCCTTCTCTCCCTTTTCCTACACTCGAATTCCAGTCACCCATGACTATTAAACTTTCGTCTCCCTTCACTATCTGAATAATTTCTTTTATCTCATCACACATTTCATCAATTTCTTCATCATCTGCAGAGCTAATTGGCATATAAACTTGCACTACTGTAGTAGCTGTGGGCTTCGTATCTATCTTGGCCACAACAATGCGTTCGCTGTGCTGTTTGTAGTAACTTACCCGCATTCCTATTTTCCTATTCATTATTAAACCTACTCCTGCATTACCGCTATTTGATTTTGTGTTTATAACCCTGTAGTCACCTGACCAGAAGTCTTGTTCCTCCTGCCACCGAACTTCACTAATTCCCACTATATCTAACTTTAACATATCCATTTCCCTTTTTAAATTTTCTAACCTACCTGCCCGATTAAGGGATCTGACATTCCACGCTCCGATTCGTAGAACGCCAGTTTTCTTTCTCCTGATAACGACATCCTCTTGAGTAGTCCCCGCCCGGAGATCCGAATGGGGGACTATTTTACCTCTAATATTTTACCCAAGAGGACGCCATCATCATTTAATCATACAGTAAAGCTGCATGCCCTCGGGAAAAATTATGGCTGTAGTTTCCCCTTGCTTTCAGCCGTTCACAGTACCAGAACAGCAAGGCTATTTTGGTTAGTGTTACAAGGCCAGATCAGTCAATCATCCAGACTATTGCTCCTGCAACTACTGAAAAGGCTGCTGCCCCTCTTCAGGAACCACACGTTTGTCTGGTCTCTCAACAGATACCCCTACATCTACATCTACATCTACATTGATACTCCGCAAGCCACCCAATGGTGTGTGGCGGAGGGCACTTTACGTGCCACTGTCATTACCTCCCTTTCCTGTTCCAGTCGCGTATGGTTCGCGGGAAGAACGACTGTCTGAAAGCCTCCGTGCGCGCTCTAATCTCTCTAATTTTACATTCGTGATCTCCTCGGGAGGTATAAGTAGGGGGAAGCAATATATTCGATACCTCATCCAGAAACGCACCCTCTCGAAACCTGGACAGCAAGCTACACCGCGATGCAGAGCGCCTCTCTTGCAGAGTCTGCCACTTGAGTTTATTAAACATCTCCGTAACGCTATCACGGTTAGCAAATAACCCGGTGACGAAACGCGCCGCTCTTCTTTGGATCTTTTCTATCTCCTCCGTCAACCCGACCTGGTACGGATCCCACACTGATGAGCAATACTCAAGTATAGGTCGAACGAGTGTTTTGTAAGCCACCTCCTTTGTTGATGGACTACATTTTCTAAGCACTCTCCCAATGAATCTCAACCTGGTACCCGCCTTACCAACAATTAATTTTATATGATCATTCCACTTCAAATCGTTCCGTACGCATACTCCCAGATATTTTACAGAAGTAACTGCTACCAGTGTTTGCTCCGCTATCATATAATCATACAATAAAGGATCCTTCTTTCTATGTATTCGCAATACATTACATTTGTCTATGTTAAGGGTCAGTTGCCACTCCCTGCACCAAGTGCCTATCCGCTGCAGATCTTCCTGTATTTCGCTACAATTTTCTAATGCAGCAACTTCTCTGTATACTACAGCATCATCCGCAAAAAGCCGCATGGAACTTCCGACACTATCTACTAAGTCATTTATATATATTGTGAAAAGCAATGGTCCCATAACACTCCCCTGTGGCACGCCAGAGGTTACTTTAACGTCTGTAGACGTCTCTCCATTAATAACAACATGCTGTGTTCTGTTTGCTAAAAACTCTTCAATCCAGCCACACAGCTGGTCTGATATTCCGTAGGCTCTTACTTTGTTTATCAGGCGACAGTGCGGAACTGTATCGAACGCCTTCCGGAAGTCAAGAAAAATAGCATCTACCTGGGAGCCTGTATCTAATATTTTCTGGGTCTCATGAACAAATAAGGCGAGTTGGGTCTCACACGATCGCTGTTTCCGGAATCCATGTTGATTCCTACATAGTAGATTCTGGGTTTCCAGAAATGACATGATACGCGAGCAAAAAACATGTTCTAAAATTCTACAAGAGATTGACGTAAGAGATATAGGTCTATAGTTTTGCGCATCTGCTCGACGACCCTTCTTGAAGACTGGGACTATCCGTGCTCTTTTCCAATCATTTGGAACCCTCCGTTCCTCTAGAGACTTGCGGTACACGGCTGTTAGAAGGGGGCAAGTTCTTTCGCGTACTCTGTGTAGAATCGAATTGGTATCCCGTCAGGTCCAGTGGACTTTCCTCTATTGAGTGATTCCAGTTGCTTTTCTATTCCTTGGACACTTATTTCGATGTCAGCCCTCCGTTGTGGTTGTACCTACGGCACGGCTATCTGTATCGCTGAGGCACGCAAGCCTCCCCACCAATGCCAAGGTCCATGGTTCATGGGGCGGTTTCATCTCTTAGGCAAAAAATTTGAATGGTGCCCAACTGGTAGTTGAATTAACAAATCCTTTTTCCACTGCAAAAGAATCAGCTAATTATGTGTCGTCCCACACCCCATTCTGTTTTCACTTGTGTGTCCCAACAGGAATTTAACTCTTCCCTCGGACACACCCTGCCTTTTCAGTTCTTCTGGACACTAACAACACCGAATTTTTCCACGTCCTTTGATTAGTCGATGGCAGAGGAGCAGCAAAAAATCATACTAGATCAAGCTGTCACCTGTATCACAGCATTCTACTACATTTTACTTAACATAAAGGTCTCACAGTGACTTCTGCCCTCCTTGCTTGGTAATGAGCATGACCATGCAGTGTTGTTTCACATGCAAGTTAAGTAGTACAACATTCACACCCACATTATGTAATAAAATGTGTAAAGCCACTCCACTCCAGTTGATCACATGCCTTGGTCTAATTCCAGTGGATTGCAGCAAGGTGATGTGCAAAAGCCGATGACTACTTCTGTTTTTCTATTGTCATGATCAGTATTTTTGTAAACTCTTCTAGGATCTCTAATTACAACTACTAATTTGTATTTGTCTTATGAATTACTTCCATTTGACTGTTTAAAACAATTTTTTATTATTGTATTTATTTGTACATTTTTTTGTTTTAGTTTCAGAAGCTATTTTTACAGTCTTCCTATACAGTTTAACTGAATTTACTGAGCCTGTCTCTGCTATCACATAAATGAGAGTCAAAGGAATCACTGTTCAGGTATTTACTGTAAATGATTTATTATTTGTTTATAAGACACTATAATGCAATGGGAAGTGTCATATTTTGCAACTGTTCTTTTATAATTTTTTTCACTTAAATCTATTTAATTTAGTATGTCATTCTCATTGATGCTCAGAAAGGTTTAATCAAATACATGACTTGGTGCCTTCTGCACATTACTATTAAAGTTCTGCAACTTTTTTTTGGTCAGGTAGTTACAATGTGACTTAGCGGGCATAATCAGTGGCGCTAACACTTTCAAAATAAATTTACTTACAATGTTTCATTCCTCCCTGAATACAGTCAAAATAAGTGTTGTTTCAAAATTCTGTTCCATGACAAGGCAGAGTAGCAACCAATTGGTGCCACCTCAGTGGTTAGCCAGTCACCAAAATTACATTGGGCACTGAGTGCCCATGACGAGGCGGCCTTTTAACGTCATGCAGTTCCTAAGAACCGATCTGCAAACATGTAGTTACTATTTTTACATTACATTCTAATCCTTGTCGTACAAGGATTTCAGCTGCTTGTATTCCTTAAAACTGTCTTAAACAAGCTGTGCCAATAACTATAGTCACCACACTGATGTAACAATTTTACTCATATTCCTAGTTTTCAACTGGTAAATGAAATTAAAATATTGTTCTCCCTTGATTTAACTCCCTATTTATACTGACACATTCATCTGTGGTGAATTCTTTCAGAAAGAGAGGGAGGAGATAGCCAAGGTGTCCCCAGGCCATTAATCAAATGTAACAAAAAGACTGGCATTTCGTCCTTCACCTTTCAGCTGATACGATGACAATCAAATGATTCATACCAAAATAGGCCCAATCAACATCTGTGAAGGTGTCCTGATTAGATTAGATAATGGTTTAAAGCTAATTTACTGCCATTAAACTTTGACGAGACCCACAATATGAAGTTAAAAACCTGCAAGACATTTCCTTCCAGCATGTGTAGAACATATGAAGACATGCAGATTGAAGAGAGTGACAGTGTTAAATTTCTAGGAATTCATTTGGGAAGGGCATACCACAGAATTGGTGAAGCACCTAAACAAGCCCGTATTTGCAATACGAATGATGTCAGATGTAGGAGATTAAACACACTTGCATACTTTCCTTCTATTATGTCATACGGGATTACATTCTGCAGTTCGTCTTGAAACTGAGCAAAAGTTTTTAGAGTGCAAAAGCGTCTAATAAGACTAGTTTGTGGTGTAAATTCAAAATCATCATGTAGAATACTGTTCAAGGACCTGTGAATTTTAACTACCGCTGCTCATTGTATTTATTCCTTAATGAAATTTGTTGCAAACAATATGTATCTATTTCCAACCAACAGCTCAATAAATAGCATCATACTAGGAATAAGAATAATCTTCATGAAGACCTAAAATCACTTACCTTGGTACAAAAAGGGGCCCAATATTCAAGAACACACATTTTCAATAAATTGCCAACATCCATTAAAAACTTGGTTTCAGATAAAGCACAATTTAGAGAGAGTTTGAAAGACTTTTTTTTATAGGCAACTCCATCTACTCTACAGATTAATATCTTAACAGGGACTGTTAGACCAAATTAAGTAAAAACATCTGTTAGATTTCAGTTTTGACAGCACTCGTTCACGACAGCCAAGGTTAGGTACCTTTTTGTATGATATATTTATTAAAAGTGCATAACTACATTTCATCCTGACAGTGTATGAATTCTGTAAATATTAGCAGTTCCAGTTTACTGTAATATATTCACATATTTTGACAATCTCCTAACAAATGATCAGGAAATTGAGTATCACATTCAAATGTTCTAAGTTTTTTATGTTATTCTTTCTGACGTGTTCCACACCCACTAAAACCACCTCATTTTTTGCTCTGTGGAATGAAAAATGAATCTAATTTAATCTCAGTCAGATTACATCGCAATATCACCTGATTCCCACCTAAGGGCACTAGTAGTCATGACTGAAAAAACGTCTCTCCCTTCTGTTTCAAGCCACACCTAGAGCAGATGCTAAATGTTTAGCTTCTTTACCTTTGCAGTTTTTTTTTTCTCCTCCGAGATGCGTCTGAGGTTACTGGAGTTAGCTTCTCTCATCCTTCTCACACTCGTCAACACTTAACCCCCATCAGCAAATAAACTGATATGGTTACTTTTCTAAATGCGAGTACTGTATATTACTTACAAGCCCACACCACTTTCCAGTCTCTGGAAGATGATTTGAATGCTATCAGAAAACAAATGAAAATAAAACCTAGCAAACCAAGTCTTTTTGAGCTAGCGTGTACAATAAAAAGTTACTTTATGATTGAGACACTTTCTCCGTACCAAGCAAGCGAACTTCCCAATAATAAACAAACAAAACAAACTCTGTTAGCTCTGTTACAAATCCATTGACAGTACAGTGTATTTCCACAATGATTTACCTTCTTGGCATTGTCTTTATGACATTTTGAATTCGTAAGGTAACTGTTACAACACAAGTCTTTCAATTTCTCCTTCAATGAACTGATGATATATGAAAAAGTGTGTCAGTATTTCAGTACTATTAAACTTTCTTAGGTAGCACACCTACCAACTATTTGTTTATTCATTTATTTTGCAGATTATCTAGTGTCTACATCTACATCCATACTCTGCACAAGCCACCTAACAGCATATGGCATGGGGCACTTCCGGTTCCACTAACTGATCCCCCCTTCACTGTCCCATTCGCAAATAGAGCGTGGGAAGCATGACTGTGTTTACTGAATTTTTCTCTGGGATGGTTATGACATACTATTGAAGTGGATAAGAGATTAGAAGTTTGGTGCTAAATTTGACCAGAAAATTATAGGTGTTAACTCTTCTTCATTGTTGAACTACCTGAGTACACTGAAGGTGTCAATGCAATGAAATTTTCTCAGCTCTCTTACCATATTAGTTTACACTGTCTCCACAACATTTCAGAGGGTCACACAGTAAGGGTAACTTTAAGCCTTTCAAAACTTAGCACACATTCTGACTGATGTTGGTACAAACCTGAGAAAAACTTATTGTGTCAGGTACGACTCAGACATTTTGCGACCTTTAATCATTCACAGTGATTTTTTTAACTTCTCCATTATCTGAAAGGAGCAGAGATAGAGCTCTAACTCAGTGTAGGAAGAAAGGAGGAAAGTACAAGACATGGCCTGTGGATCAACCAGGATGGTCATATAACGATCGTTCTAAATTGTTGCACCCCTCCCATGGAGACTTCTAGAGAAATGCACATTTGGTCATGGAAAAAAGCCCCAAACGCAAAAAAGTAAAGGCAGGATGACAACACTATTTATGTAAATAGAGATAGAAGTGGAAAGTTGCCTTTACTATTAATTCCTAGGCATTTGCAAAAATCGCTACTTTGTACTCATGAGTACAAGAGTGGACTCTAGAGACATCTGAAATCTTTATGACTTTTTCAGGTGTTTAGATGTCCAGGTGGGTGCAGCAGTAAGGAATTGGACTACTTACTGACCTATGCCTTGTACATTCCAGGGAAACAATTTCTGAGGAATGTAAATGCTGTGTTCATTCCTCTGAAACGCAAGTCATCTGCAGCCCTTGGACCTCAGCATAACACACTCTGTTAAAAGATAAATACAGAGTAGCAGATGTACAGAAATCAATTTTATTCTTTGAGAGGAAGAAAGTGTGAGACTCAGTCTTGTACAGGCTATGAATGTGTTTGTTGCTGCCTGGAATTCCGTGACAACAACAGACTGTGTTGAACTGTTTCACAAAATGTGAGATTCTAGCAAATTTTTGTGATGATGATGTGCTAGCTTCAACACCCGACATTAACAAAAGTTAAATGCTTATGAAGGAGCTGGCACTGACAATGATGAGGGGGAGGGGAAGGGGGAGGGGGAGGAAGAAGAAAGGACGGTGTTATGTCAAGTGTCACAACCGGTGTGCAAGGGGGTTGATACTGTCAGCTAGATGAATCAATCCTAACCGACATGAACCAGCTGGAGCAACAACTTCTTTCACTAAGATATGCTGGAAGGACAAAACAAAATACTTCCTGAATTTTAAAAAAGTAACGGATTTCTTTTGCGAAAAGTTTAGTAATCGTACATCTAATGCATTTAAATTTGTAGCACAGGATATTGGTAGTTTTGGAAGTAAATCGCACTTATATCACCTAACCATGCTTGAATTTGATTCTGGATCACTCCCAAATTTAAGGAAAACCCCTATTTAAGGCAAAAATATTTGGGTCCCCAGAGATTAATTGAAAAGAGGGTTTTACTGTAAAGATGCTCTTAACTTCGTAAACAATTCTGCAGTGGGGCACCCTGTCAAATGTTTTCAGAAATCTAGTAATATGGAATTTAGCCTGTTGCCCTGCATCCATAATTCACATGATATCATGTGAGAAAAGACCAAGCAAACTTTCACACAAGTGATGCTTTCTAAAGCCACACTGATTCATGGACAGAAGCTTTTTTGCCTCAAAGATATTAATTATATTTAAACTGGAAATGAGTTCCAGAATTTTGCAGCAAATCGATACTGATATTTAGTTTTGCAGGTTCATTATTTTAAAATCTTTAT